>NC_035166.2:21759456-22359456 GCF_001659605.2 Manihot esculenta | reverse complement strand
CACCGGAGCAAACAATTCTCAAAAGCTATCACTTTTAAAGACGACAAGCCTAAGTCCCATTCCAAGTGCTTTCCTAAAGAGGTTGCATTATTGGTCACCAAAATGGATATATGATCACACTACCAATTTATAAAATTTAACAGGTTATTTTTTATTTGAATTTCTCCAACAAGTATTATAAATACTCATAGAAGCGGGTCGGTTGTTTGAGCGTCCTACCCTTTAAAAAAAAAAACACTCCTTCTGCCAAAGGGCAATTTAGTAAAGAAACATAACATTTAACATTAAATATAGGGAAAAGAAACCAAATAATCATATAGAAATTTTTGCCAAATAGAACCCATTCATTTTTTTTCACATCCCCAGTTTTATGGTATTTAATAAGCACATTTTAAATCCAAAATTTAGAAAAGGGAGTTATACCTCAGAAAAGTAATTCTAACAAAAATGACTTTTCACTTTATCCAATATTTTATATATCTATATTTCAAAAATATTTATATAAATATATTTATAAGAGCTAATTTTCAGGTAACCCTAACCCTAGATCTTCAAATTCCGGAAGAAATATACAAGAAACTACACGTTGACCACCAACAAAATGAAAAATCCAGAAAATACAAGTCGAGATCAAGCAGAATGATATAGATCAAAACCAACCTTATTAATTAAAACCGAAAAATGCTGCCAAAATAATTTTGACGAAATGAACGAAACCCAGAACCCAAAAATCGCTTAATTTATAAGTGTTTTTACGGATCTTGAGATCAAAACAACATATCGGAAGTTTGTGAATCGTAGACCTAAAAAATGGAAAGAAAAAGGATACAGTTGAAATTGGGATCAATCAGCACAGAAAAAAGAATAGAAGTCGAATGTGAGATTTAATTGACGATGAATAATAGAAACATAGAAGGAAAAAGATGAAAAAAGAACCAGAATTCGATCGGAAATGACGAAAAGGGGGGCAAAAATTAGGGTTACCTTTTTTCTGAAATAGGTTGTCAAAGAAGGGAAAAATCCGTAAAGAAAGAGGCACGTTATATGAGCGTAATTACGAGAAATGCCCCTCCGAGTTTGGTTACTGAGAATCGGATTATAAAGTGCTCTATATACGGTGGTTGTGGATGGCAAACAGCACGTGCCCTTTGACTGGCTGGAAAATTTACGGTTAAATTACTTTTTAATCCCTATTAATATGTAATAATGACTTGTCAAATTTAATAAAATTATGCCTCACATTCAAGGTTACTCCAAGAAATTTGATGGAAATGCTAGAGGTACCGTTGTCTAAGGGAATTTGTAACCTCCAGGTTGACAAGTGTAAATGACAAGTAAGATTAAAGAGATAGAAAGTTCAAAAAATAAGATATAAAATAAAAAATTATTTAAATCCAACTCATTTTGAATTAAAGAGAGATAAGGAGACAGTAGGAAGAAAGACCTAAATTAAAGAGAATGTGATTTTCCACGCACATACTTAATTACAATGAAATTATTATTTATAATAAATTTATTGCGTTTTCTTAATTGGTTATAGAAACTCGTATGTATCACATTAATTGCCCCAAGGATCCAATTTGAATCTCACTAATAAAAAACCTTGAAAAAAAAATCCACCTCCTCCAATTCTTTATTTTCTTTTTCTTTTACGTTCTTAATATTGAATTTTATCAATAAATTATTTCTATTTATGAAACAACTCATTTATTTGAAATCAATTTAAATATAATAGAATTCAATTAAAATCTTTATATTATATAAATTAATATCAATATTAAAATTAAAATTAATTTAATTTATTTACCATTCTTATTATTTTTAAATTAAATATAAATATTTATTCTTATAAATAACAATCATTATTATTAATATTTTTATAATATTTAAAATCTGAATTTTATATAATTTTTCACCATTAAAAATATAAAAATTATTTTTTTAAAAATTAACAACATAATATAATATATTTTTAATATTATTATAAATATATTAAATATTAATAATCATTATTAAATTAAAATAATTTTTGTAAAAAGTAATTATTAATTAAAAATAAGAAATAAATTTAAATTTAAAATAAATAAAAAATAAAGAATAGAAAAAAAATTTCAAGAGCTAATTAAATAATTTTTTAAATTATTTCTTGCAAAAAAAGGAAAGTTAATATAATTCAATATAAATTCTCATAAAAATTCAAAAAAGTTATTTTCTTATACTATTAATTTTATCAAATATAAAAATTTAAGAAAAAAATTTATTTCTTTTAAATTTCTTTGGAATTTAACATTCCAAACAAGAGTTATATGAAAAAATGTACTTTCTAATTCCATAAAAAGTGCCAAGAGGAAAGGCAAAAAAAAAAAAAAAAAAAAAAAAAAAAAAAGAAGCAGCAGCAGCAGCTTAGGTCATCTCCACCACTTCAGCTTATAAATTAATTAGCGATTGTATTTCATATAAACTTTAAATAGGGGACCACAAGAAACTACCACCGTTGACATTTACAATAAGAAAACCAGTTTAATATTATATTTTTATTTCAAATCTGCCAAGAATTTAATATGAATACAGTCACAGATAAGAAGAAAAGCTATTCAGAATCTACAGCTGTTGAGATATAATTCCAATTCCAATTCCTTGCATTAAACATTGCCTCCACCCGTCCAACTCTGTCATGCATCCTCTGTTCCAGACAAGTCTTTTAGTTAATTTATATCTTCAGTATATAAAAAGCAATTACAGAAGCATATATCCACAGGAAATGAGATCTTTTACATGACAGAGGTAAGCATGGCATCCAAACATAACTTACATGAAATTGCGTTAAATGATTCAATTTGAATCAAGCTTGAGCTTTGACTTAAGCTTTGGTTTGTTGGATAATTAGCCAAGCTAAAGCCTAAATTTGAAGCTTGTTTAATGAATCAAATATGAGGCTCACGAGCCTAAACAAGCTCAACTAAGCCAAGTCTTTTTTACATTTAGTAATATTTGCATCAAGAATTATTAAAAAAAAAAAAAAGAAAATGTTATATTATAATATACACTACAAAATAAAAACATGTTATTTTTTTATATTTTCAATTAACGATTTTAAAAGAGAAAATTGTATGCATATTATAGACAAAAATAGTTTAAATATTAACAAAGCTACTTAAGAGCTACCTTGCGAGCTAAATGAGCCGAATATTGATAAGATGAAGCTCAACTCAGCTAGGTTCAAATTTGATTTTAAAGCTAGTATAACAAACAAGCCGAGCTTGAAAGAACATTCAAGTTTGGAGTAGCTGGTTAGCGGCTTAATTTATTTACAACCCTAAGCTTCAAGTAATTTCTTTCAGTAAATCCAATGCATATGTTTGATATCTTTATCCCACATCATGCAAACAATCAAGTGCACTAAAAACAACTATTCAACAATACCGCTGAAGGATCAACCAGGATAACCCAAGAAAGATTTATATTATAAAACTAGTGTGCTCAATAGGTTCTTCGGTGCCCAAAAAACGCAAGGAAGTAAAATACCGCAATAGGTGACGGCAAGTCACAAAGCAATATTCAAGACAATTCACTGTATATCACAGGTGTTTCAAGAGTTGGTAACCATGTGAAACTTACTCTGGCAAGGACTGCCAACATGCTATCATCATAGATCAACGCCCTCGTCGAGCCCTTTGGAACTGATCATCACATTTGAATCAATTTGTTTGTCAAACTTCCTCTTTCTTCTCGCTTCAAAATCCAGGAATCCTTCCATCTAAGAGCAATTTATGGAGCATTTCAATTGAAGAGAAAAATGAACATTTTTTACTTTTAAAAAATTAAAAAGAAATATATAAAGAATTCAGTACAGAACTGCAACTTGCCTGCTGAAATTGATCCATAGAAATAGGATTCTCATGAAGAGAGAGATTCTGGAGAGCTTTGCAGTCTTTCAACAAATTTGAGGGAATCTATAAACCAAGGAAGCACAGAATCTCTATGATGTCCCATCCAACTAATAAAACTTACTATACATGTTCTTCCAAGACAAAACAATGAAAATATTTAAAATTTGAAGGTGTCATACTATGGCCCTGACAATTAATCAAGTTCTTTAAGTTTGATATATTGTCCATCAGTGGCCTTGACAATTAATCAAGCTTTTAAGATTGCTTTTATTCCCTTGAAGAACATAAAACATCAAGAAAGCCAGATTCTCAATAACCAGCAGAGTGATATTGCATTGTTAGTTACTACTAAATAATGAAAACCAGATAACCACTAAATAACAAAAACTAGATAACCACAAAATTTTCAATTATTGACCAATAACACAACTTGAACTAGTTAAAAGTTATTCTTAGTCTTAAGCCAATATTCACTTACAATTTGTACAAGGTTGAAGAAAAAAACAAAGAATGAGACAAGAGAAGCATCAGCTAGTAATATTTATAACATTCAAATCATTGGATTCCACCAAACTACACCTATTTAACACTATTTCTTACTGATAATCATTTTAAGCCAATTTCCACCAAGTAGGCATCAACTGTTGAAACATTTCTTGAAGGCCTAGGACAAGAGATTTCTGAGACTGAAGTTTGAAATCTGGAAATAGAAAGATTTGACATAGTTTCTCATTACCCCAGACCCCCCATAAAGAAAATGAATAAATAAATAAAATAAAAGAATTTTGTTTTTACATTCTCAGAATAGAATAAGCATACTCTTGTGTCAAACAAACATCCAACATGAATATGAAAATGAATAAAATAAAATACTAGCACATTCCATTATATCTTTACTTTGAAGTCAGATAATAAACTTGAAAAATACCTGGCTCACATTATTGTTGTTTAAGGAAAGCGACTTCAAGTGAACAAGATTGCATACTGATCCAGGAAGTTCTTCAATCAAATTATCTGTAAAATTGGTCAAGGACACAAATCTTTAAGTAGTAATGACAGTACATTCATAACTTTGGACCACAAACGTAGAACTTGCTAAAAATATAGATAGAAAAAAAAAAAAGACAAAATCCATGTGCATGGAGCAGAATTAAAATATTATAACTCTTGCAGGCAATGACTATATAATTATCAATCGATCAACAAGTCATCCAAATCCAATTGAACCATTAACAATCGGTGTAACTCACACCCAGGGCACAAGCTACAATTTTCATGTTTGTGACAATTATGTTGAAAGCCATTAATATCATATTCATCAGCTTCCATAATTAACAAACCTTCAACTGATTATGAGCTGATACCTCACAGTAAACTTCAAATGGTAAAGGTAAAATGTAAGACAATAGCAACGAAAGAAGAATAGATTATGCAAAAAGCCTCAAGGAAATTAGATTCATACGAGTATAAATAATTTTGGCTTCCATTGTATAGTAAATTATAAGATGCGTATCATGCAAAAATATCAACAGAACATCCTTCCAACATTCAAAAGTAGACGCCTTGTGCACAGGAAAAAAAGTGACCTAATACTGAACTGGAGGAAATCAAGTGTAAAAATTGTTAAAATTGAAAGATATATAATTGGCATACCATTTGCTTGCAATTCTTCCAGAGAGAAGCAACTCCCAATTGATTCAGGAAGAGTCTTTAACTTGTTATTTGAAACATTTAATAGTGATAGCTATAACAGCAAACAATCCATGTTAGATCGAGGAAATTAATGAGATATCCAAAATGCATATAGATAATTAAAAAATCCAAATGGTTAACATGAATTTCTAATAGCCAAGATGTAGATTAGTGATAGGATACAGATAAGTGGCATTCACCAACATTTTAGGGCCTGCTACTACCACCCTATATCCTTTCCTTATCTGTTTCAGCTGATAATCCTTTTCGTTTTATTTTTTTGGCTATTTCATATTTTATCTCATTTTTATTTTTTTTTAAATTATATTTTTCTCCTTTAACAAATTCCTTGAATTGGAGTCACTTACATTGCGCAAGCTCCCAATTGTGTCAGGCAAGGATGTTAACATATTTCCTGAGATTGACAACCGCTCAAGCCTCACCAGCTGGCCCACTAGACAGAGATAAAAAAAAAAATTACATTTGTTAGGACTTCATCAAACAGCTTTAAGAAATAAATGCCGCGTTAATTTGCGAAAAACAAAAAATCCATGAAGGGAAGTCTGCAAACATGAAGGTAAGATGGGAAATAGATTTAAAAAATAAATAAATAAAATTATCTTACTTATTTAGAGAAGAATATTACATTCATCAGGCAAGGAAGTAATTTGATTCCCATCGAGTATCATAACTTTTAAAGATTGCAGCTTTCCCAAGTTCACTGGTAGTTGTTCGATATGATTATCAGCCAAAACCTGGAAAGGACAAGCTATGTAACGCTAGTCAAGTTTTCCCTAACTTGCTTCAGTTGAAAAAAAAAAGTTCAACTTCAATATTCAATAAGATCACCCAGTATTCTGATGAGTATGGAGCTAGGGGCAAATAATCATGCCATTGTGAAAATGGAATATTGATGTTATTATCAAAGCAATAACTGATCTGTTTATATCATGTGAAGTCAATAGTTGATGGGCTTGCATGAATAATGATGATGCACTAGATCAAATTGAACATAGAACAAACAATTCCAGCACATTTACAGCCTTCACCATGGATTTTGTAAACAGAAGTATGGGAAAAATAATAATGAAAAGCTTCAAATCTGTAACTCTTACCAGGCGCTGCATGTTGAGTAACTTGCTAATCTCCATGGGAATGTCAACTGCAGTTACATTAAGAGAGAAAACTATCAACTCCTAAAGAAAACACATGTCAATAATATTTATGTTTTAAAGGGAAAATTTTATTGTAGTAATATCACCACTACAAGACAGTCCAAAAAAAGTTCCTTCAATCAACTAATTTCACTTGCTTCAGTTGAAGAAAGGAAATAAAGAATTACCTAGTTTATTGTGAGTTAAATCAAGGGTGCGCACACTTTTGTCCAAATCAAGAACCTCATTCGGAAAAGTCTGCTCATGATAAATAGACAAGTAAACAAAAAAAAAAAAAAAGAAAGCCACAGAAAAAAAATGCAAACCAGATCATGAGAAGCCATGCTGACATCTGAACTTTATCATAGTATGGTATCTAAACCATCAGCTTTTAATTTTTTTTTTTTTTTTGCCACAATACAACTTACCAAGTCCTATTAAATTACTCAAGCATGAATGGGGAAAAAAAGAACTGATCACATGGGATTTATCATGCTTATACAACCATATTCCCAAATGGAAACTACTCTAAATGTGTGCGCATACTATAACAAACGCATACTCATGTCTAACATATCTATCCATTCTAAGTGTAAGATTAACATTCTTAAATATCCAACTAAAAATGCTTAACGAGAGGATATTATGATAACCCAGCCAAGTATAACTTCATAATTAAATTCCTTTTTAAGTCAATTACGCCATAGCCAGGAATCACCTACCAGAACACATGCATATCCTTCCACACACCCAAACATGCCTTAAACTAGGTAAAACATGGACAGAAAGACAAAAATACAAATAAACAGGATACGATTATAATATGATCAAATTTCAGAAACATGAAAAAAGAAAAGGTCATCATCTGCAAAGTAATAAACAATCAAGCTCAATCGAGCAAAACCCATATGTTTATGAAGCTTCACAGAAATCCTATAACTAAATTTAAGGAATACTTTGGAAATGGAAAATCGAGAGAGAGAGAGAGAGGGAGATGGAATTGCCTTCAATTTGGCGTCCCGCAGGGCAACAATGCCCGTGGATCGCCAACGGGTAGTCCTGCTGGCTTTGGAATCGGCGTCTTGGCTGGGACAGCAACCCATCGTCGTTCGAATTCTCTTGTGACAAGAACTTTGACACAAAAACAATAGAAGTATAGAAAAAGGAGGATCAAAAACTGAGGTTTTGGTTTTCTTACCCACCCCCAGTAAGGAAAGAGACGATGTTTTAGATGATCAAGGGACCAAGAGTCGTCATTTAGCTATTGGAGAGGACCCTCGGAGACCACAACCAAGGAGAGTTGTTGGGCTTCCTTGGATTTTGCGATTCTGTGCATATGAATTGCGATTTTCTGCCTTTCTAATTATTAGCTTCTAATCCGCGGAGAGTCATCAGTCTTTGCCCTGTTTGGCTCCTCTCTATTTCCTTCTTCTTTCTTTCCTTTTTTTTTTTATAATTTAAAAGTGTTTCAAAAAAGGCAAATTTAGGAGAGAATTTTAGAAAGAATATAATTTTTTTTAAAAAAAAATTATTTCCATAATGTGATAATATATAAACTGAATACTATATAAAGTTATTAATAATGCTATTTTTCATGGATATTTTGTTATTTAGCATATTAAATACAAGAATTATGAGCGTGTTTGCAGGTTTATTACCTTTAATAATAATAATAATAATAATAATAATAATAATGATAATTCTCCATATTGCAAATCTCTCAAATAATAATTACATTCATTAAAAAAATGAATTTATTTACCCTCATTTCCTCTCTCTATTTTTATTTTTTTATTTTTTTGAGAACATTACACTCGATGCACCAACACTCGGTGGATTCTTCTTCAAATCCACTATGCAGGACCGTAGTCATGAACTTTGCAAGTCAATTGAAGGATAAACCAAAGTAATAATGTGAACAAAAGATGACCAAACCCAAACCAGAGTTTCTTTAAGGTTGAGGCTCTGCTTTATTAATCATACTAGCAAATAAAATTACAGCTTTTCCACTAAGAACAATGACTAAAGTGTGTATTATGCAATGATTGTGACAAAAGAAACAAGCAGAAAATAGAAGAATCAAACTGCAGCTTCCAGATTGCTTAGTTCCAGCTTCAAATCCTATGAGAAGGACTGAAGAAACTCAAGCCACAGCAGGCATGTCTTTTAGCCACGGATCCAATGGTTTCCCAATGGAGTAGACAATGAAACCAATCTCCCTCAACTTGTCAACATTCACAATATTTCTTCCATCAAACACAAATGCAGGCTTCTGCATATTGTCAAAAATCCTCTGGTAATCAAGGGTCTTGAATTCATCCCACTCGGTAAGAATGCAGACCCCATGAGCATCCTTTGCTGCCTCATAAGCATCCCACACCACACTCACTTGCTTCACAGAACTGGGGCTCATTGGTTGAAGGTGAACAGGATGATCCAAATCAAACTTGTTCATTGACAGATCCCTCCGGATCTGATCCTCGGTCACTTGTGGATCATATATGCACAAGTGAGCCTTATCACCCAGCAAGCCTTTGCACACATCAATTGCTGGTGTTTCCCTTGTGTCACCAGTATCTTTCTTGAATGCAAAACCAAGAATGGAAATCTTTTTACCTGAAACTGTATTGAACATTGAGGAGACTAACCTGTTGACAAATCGTTTCTTCTGATAGTCATTAATCTTAATGACTTGTTTCCAGTAGTTAGCAACTTCAGGTAGGCCATTGCACTCACAAATGTAAACTAAATTTAGGATGTCCTTCTGAAAGCAAGAACCTCCAAAGCCAACACTTGCATTGAGGAACTTAGGACCAATTCTAGTGTCCTTTCCAACAGCATGGGAAACCTGGGAAACATCTGCTCCAGTTGCTTCACAGAGTGCTGACATTGCATTTACAGAAGAAATTCTCTGTGCCAGAAAGGCATTTGCTGCTAGCTTTGAGAGCTCTGCTGACCAGAGATTGGTTGAAATGATTCTATCTTCAGGAACCCAATGAGCATAAACATCTTTAAGAGACTGAATAGCCTTCTGGCCATCTGGGGTTTCCCTCCCTCCGATGAGAACCCTGTCAGGGTGAAAAAGGTCTTGAATTGCAGTTCCTTCTGCTAGAAATTCTGGGTTGGATAGAATCTGATATTTGATGCCTCTGCCGTTATGGGTCAGAATTTTTTCAATTGCCTCAGCAGTTTTCACAGGAACCGTAGATTTCTCAACAACAATCTTGTTGGATTTCGATACATCAGCAATCATTCGGGCTGCACTCTCCCAATAAGTCAGGTCAGCAGCTTTGCCTGCTCCAAGGCCCTGAGTTTTTGTTGGAGTATTAACAGAAACAAAGATTATATCAGCTTCTGAGACCTGTTTTTCAATGTCTGTGCTGAAGAAAAGGTTCTTTCCTCTGCACTGTTTCACCACCTCGTCAAGGCCTGGCTCATAAATGGGAAGCTGATCACTGTTCCAGGCTGCAATCCTAGAAACTGAGATGTCAACAACTACTACTTCAAATGAGGGGCACTTCAATGCAATAACTGCCATGGTAGGACCTCCAACATAACCAGCACCAATGCAACAGATCTTCACCATTCTTTCTGTCTATCTAAAACCTGAAAGAAGGAAATTTATTCTATCATCTTAATGGACTCAAAGGACTAATTATTCATATGGTAATTTCAACAAACAGCTGTGCGAAGATCAGTGGCAATGCATATCCCGGAAACAGCTACAATACAATTCAGAATAATCTGAAGATACAGCTAAGTTCAACACAGAAAGATTACAAGCATAAACGAAAGTAAACATAATCAGAACGAAATCAGGATATATAAATGAAGCCTAATAATCATCTGGGTAAAAAAAAAAGGATAAAAATTTTGTAACTTTTTTGAAACCCACGTACAGCGAATATGACAGAAACTCAAGTATCGAACTAAGGATGCCATGGAGGAAGAACTTGATACATTTAAAACTAGAAGAAAATTAAGCAGAATTTAATACAACCAAAAGCAAACATAAGCGTCTACAAGAACAAGTAACCGTTATTAAACAAAGAACCAGAAAAACGCAAATAACATAGAAAGAAAAAGGTTAAGTAGAAGGTTAGGGACCTCAATCACCTGGTGTATTTCTCTCTAAATGTTCTTCACAAGACTTCGAGGGTCAGGAGGAAGGGTTGGCTTCAAGAATGAGACCCAAGGCCCTCGAGTCTTAAATGAAAGTTAAGTGATCACAATCGCCATAAATACGCAGAAGCCCCATTAAGATCCACCACCTCCTCGGCTCATTCCAATGGCCACGTACCTTTCACAAGCCTAAGCAAAGTCAGATTGCTCTATTGGGATGTTCAACACGTTTCTAAAACTGCACCTTTCAGTAACAAACAAGAGAAATGGATGTCATTTTTGCAATAATAAATAGTGATAATAATTCATAAAAGAATATCTGAAACTGAAAAGAAAACCCAACTAAACTCAAGATTTTGAACGCTATCAATCTTAAGAAAAGTTCAGTTTTGCATTGGTACAAAGCTGTTCATTAATATATTGTATATACTGACAATAACCTTTGCAGCAAGAAAATATTTTTTTTTCGGATAAATTCATAGTTATCAAATCGAAATTCAAACGGAGAATTGAAATCTTCATTGTATGGATAGAGAATTGAGAATCCAATCATAAAATTGGATAAAAATTTTAAAAAATAATTAAAAGTAATATTTGATCTAAAGCAAGTTAAAAAGAAGAAAGAGGAAAAAGGAAAAAGAATAGTTAAAGAAATATTATATGTATATTTTTATGGAAAAATGAATGAGATTTTAAATTTTAAAAATATAAAATATGATAAACATTTATAAATAGTTGATTATAATGTAAAATTGAAATAGAGAATTATAAGATTTTGATAACAGTGGATAAATTATTGTACGTTTTTATTTTTTTATGAAAATTAATTATTCAGTATTTCTTGAATTTAAATTGAAAAAATTATCAAAATTTTTACTTTTTCTATTAAAAAGATAAATTTGTTTTAAATTTAAATATTTTCACAGGTTGGTCACTTTAAGGTTAAATTAACATACGTTTTTGTATTAAAGAAAATTGATTTTGTAAAATATAAAAACATTTTAATTAAATTTTTTAAAAATAAAATATATAAATAATTTGATAAAATACAAGAGAACTTTGTATTAATTTTCATAATTAATACATTGCCTCATAGAAATCAAATTTTGGACATAACCCATGTCCCATGATAAGCAAACAAGAAGCTATACACATTAACTTAATTTTTTTTTAACATTGTATTAACATATATTTGATTGCAAAGCTGCTCATCCAATGCTCTGGGATTGTTCTTCACATTTTCTATCTACAACATAATTAAAAGAGCATAGATTATCCTCTACCATACGAACCAACTGGCGAGTGAGATGAAGGAAAAAAAAAATTTCGAGGAAAAAACATCAAAATATCCCAAATCTTGACCTGAAAAATCAGTACCAAATGGGATCTCAATTTTTGGTGTCATTTCCTGGGGAAGCTATGCATAGGTAGACGAGACAGCTACAAAGTCCTGAAAATCTGCCAATGCGGCCAAGTAGAAATGCCGACAAAAAAAGAAATGTTTAATTAAGCAAGCAGCGGATCCCCTCTCTATAACACCAACTCAAAACCCGTATCAGCGGAGCAACTTTTGCCCATATTTCTTTCTTTTCAATGTCATTGACGCTTTGCATCTACTCCAGAAATTTTTCAGGTGAAACAAACTTTAACTTCTTGTTGTCGTTCCATCTAAGTCATCTTCTGGTTTGACCCTTTCCCTTTATTCATCATTCTCTGCGGAGACATTAGCTCAAACCGAACCTCTTGATTTAGGTGTATATGGCACTTCTTGGAAGTTTTTCTAAGATCAGGCCGATATCAAAGTTTTGCCTTTCTGGAGTTAAGAATGCTAATGGCCAACCAACAAATCGTATAAATATTTCATGAATTGTTTGAAGGACAAAATGAGTTGTCATTATTTGAATCTCTAAGCTCTTGTAATTCATTGGTTTCTTTTTAAATTAGGACGTTGGGTTATTTTTCTTGGTTCTAACTAAAGTAACATTGATTTTTTCATAATTGCATAGCTAAATATATGTAAGAACATGCTAAAGACGTAGAAAACAAAGGACTTTTCTTAGTTAATATAAAGGTTATGATTCCATTTGCACTTTGCAGTGTATACTACAAGGAAAAATATTGATAAATAAACCCATACAGTTCAATTAAAGCCAAAACACCATTACCAAATAGCAACTCTCAAAGATGGGAGAGGCTTTGCAGCAAAGAAATTTGCCTCCGTCGTTGGACATCTCAGTGGAGGAAGAGAAGCCTAACCCGCCTTCCACCGATGTCCATAAACCCATTCTGACGCCGAGTCCCCGGTGCAATGGCAGCACTCTCTACTATGACTCATTTGAGCTCAGAGCTGTGACCAACCATCTCAACAAGGCCATGCAAAACTTGAATACTTCATCGCCCACTTTGATTTCTTTCTTGAAATCCCCATTTTACAGCCATTACTTGGATAGCATACACAAAAGAAATGCTAAAACACCAAAGATGATAATGGGTTCCCAGTTCACTCGAAGGTCCCTCGACTGTAAGGCAAGCAGGGCAGGCACCACTGCAGCTCGCGGGGGATTTATAAGAAGGCTGTGGAAAAAGGTTAAACAAGGAGTGCTACGGAATAAACAGGGGAATGAGGGTTGATCAAATTGTTCGTCGACCACTGCAATTGGTTATCCAATCATCCTTAGCAGAAGCTGTTATTGTACATCGCACGTTGAAACTTTGTGTTACATTGTAAGCTTATCTACAATCTCAAAGAGTAAATGCGGCAGTGAAGCTTCTCGATAATATCTTTTCTCATCAGTCGGACGAATTTCCTGTGTTCGCCGGTTGGCCATTGACACTAGAACTCTCAGATTATTGCACAACATTATCATTTACCACCTTAATTTAGTCTAATCAGTAATCTCCAACTCATCTGAGACACAAAACGTTGGTATATTTGATTGAATATTAGAGAGAGAGAGAGAGAGAGAGAGAGAGAGAGAGATTTCAATAGCACTAACTCTCAAAACCAGCCTATAAATCAATCTGAAGGAAGGTACAAAACAAAGGATGCTAATTCACTTTTTTCCTGTCCTGTTTTCTATATATTTTTTTTCTTTGACAATCAAAATTTCCCCTTTCTGCTAATTTTCAACACGGGGAAAACTATAACCTGTAAATTGAATTTACAAACATGCCTTGGCTAAAGCACCAAGTTAAACACACTAAAATATACGCCATGATACAACCAGCAACGGTAAACCCAAAAACATTTTCATGAGGTGGTAGTGAACAAAACTACAATATCTAACAAGACGACCAGAGATAACCTCTAACTCAGCCTAAGTGCCATTTCTTGGAGAAGTGCTCGCTTCTGTGAAGCATCAATCACATGGTTCGTTTCAGCATTCTCCAGTACATCAGTAATTATGGCAGCTGCATGACCAAGAGGTTCCTCAGCAGCCCTCTTTAACATGAAAGCCTGCCAAGAGAAAGGAAATGGTCAGTCATCCAGTAATTCAGAAACACGGGATGTTATGAATATTTGTGAGTTCGCCTCAGAAGTTATGAGCTTCGGTGTGTGTGCGTGCTTATGCGCACACGCACAGACAGAGAGAGAGAGAGAGAGAACAAAAGGATGGGGATGTCTAGGATGCCAAAAAGGCAAAGCTCAGTGTGAAAGTATCTAGAGAAAAATGCCTCTTCAAATAAATATTAAAAGTTTAACCAAAATATCGCCCTTCATGCCCCTGGATCTCACATGAGGATATGTACTGGAAAAGGAACATGATACTAATAGTTAGAGAACTGTCCAAACATGATGCTATAAACATCACCCGAGGCATTTGCACCACTAATGCCCTGCCCTTCGAGATCTGTAAACTGCATCTTTTAGTTCCAATTTTCTTCTCGATTCTCTAGAGGGCCAAGAAGAACGATACTCGAACAGATGGTCAATTTTAAGTCGACTCTTATTAAAATAACAACAGCATAAAATGATGTTTCTTAGGTCCTTAACACAAAATAGTATTTCAAACCAAATAACAAATTGCTGTCTCATCAAATCTGAAACCAACCCTCTACTGAAACTGGTATCTCCATACGTGCAATTGTGCCTCTCTGCAGTATTTTGGCTAAAATAGCTCATGCTGATCACCAATTTCTATTATAATATTACTAACTTGTTATGAGATAATGCATTCTCAATATACTGGGCAGATTTCAAGTTTTAAAGGTCCCTGAACACAATTGTTGAGTATACAAATTATTGTAAATAACAAAAAACTAAGGAAATGGAGAAGATAGCATATTGCTCATAATGGATACAGCAGTACTCTACATTTGCAAATGCGGGAGCGTCTAAAACAAGGAAATGCAGGCTATTACATCCAATTTGCCATTATTTAGAATAATGAGAGAGAGAGAAAGAGAGAGAGAGAGAGAGAGAACCTGTCCATGATGAGATACAGCCAAAGTACATGGCTGCTGAAACCAAGGTTCTCCATCAATCTGCACAGGCAATGCAGCAAGAAGCTGTATCTTTATCGACTGTCCCTGTGCAAGTCTTTGAGCACGAGAAAGCCCCACCTATCCACAAAATAACAGCTCAAAATCAGGACATGTAACTAAAGACATTTTGGTTGGGAAGAATTTTCAGCCAGGTTGAGCTAAAGCCGTGTTCATTCCGAACATAACAACACACGATACAGGCTATTGGAAAACTAACCTAGCAAGAGAATACAAAGTGACAGAATTTCATTTTTGAGTATTTAACCGAGAGCTGGGTTCTGGTTCCAAGTATTAATATGAATAAAGTGGTCTTAATACAATCTCACATAGAGCTCAAAATTGCTCATGAGCATTCTTTGCCTTAATGGACATTCACAAATAAATGAGAAGTATCATCTGAGTTGCAAGAAAAACCTGCAAACTTCATTATTATGGTAATGAAACTACAGTTCAGTTAGCAAAAATTTCATATGCACATAATAAGTTTTTTCATGTATTTTACCTGAAGCTTTCCAAGGTGCCATGTTCCAGATATGCTCACAACCTCTAGTACCTTATCATGCATGGATTGTGGATCAAAGTTATCGTAGTGTTCATCCTCATTATGCCAGAGGTCGACCCCACCCATATAGCTTCCAATATTTGCAACAAGTACCCCCTCAGCATCCTGAAAGGTAAAGTAGAAAATCAATCATTTCTAAAAGATAGTGGCAACTAGCGTGTAAACTTTTGTAAGTTATCAGATCCGCACAGCCCTTAGAAACAAAGAATTAGACAGAAAAAGAAATAGAAAGAAAGAGACTTGGTTGAGAAAAGATTAGAGAGGGGAGAAGATTCAGAGAGAAAGAGGGGAGAAATAGAGAGAAAGAAGTATCTTTGATTATTAATGATCTTGGGTAGGTTCCTCTTTACAGGTGAGTTTCTATTTATACTACTTTGGACCCTATAACTGCTTTCTACAGTTACAATTCAATGAAGAAAGTAGTAATAGCTAACTAATCTAGAATACTGCTGGAATAATTCCCTCTAACTGACCAACTTTTAAGTCACATACACAAGTCAACATCTCGCTCACTACTCTTACTCCTTAGTCATAGAATTTTCTTTTGTAAAGCATTCCAAAGCTTTTGCATAGACAACCATCAAGTCCCATATTCTAACAATAAATCCCTCAGAATTCATTAATAGATCTATTGACATGGACAAAGCTGAAAGGGTAAAGTCCCTAATTAAAAGGAAGAGAGAAGAAGATGACAACTGAAGATTTTTGGAAGAATATTGAGTATTCTTGTATTTCACTCTCTTGATTTATACAATATGTCTACATGGCTATTTATACACAAAGAATCATATCTAAATAGGAAGCAAATAATCAAATAATAATTACAGAGATAATTAAGGATCCTAATCAAATCAAATCCCTAGAATCAATTAGGATTAGCAAATAAGTCAACACTCCCCCTCAAGTTGGTGCAAAGATGTCACACATGCCCAACTTGCAAATCAGATTATGATAGATCTTGTTGTTAAGCCCTTTAGTAAACACATCCGCAAGTTGCTCAGTAGAAGTCACATGAACTAGGCTCAAGACACCGTCTGTTAATTTTTCTTTAATGAAGTGCCGATCAATTTCAATGTGCTTCGTTCGGTCATGTTGGACTGGGTTTTGTGCTATACTTATAGCAGCTTTATTGTCACAATACAAGGTTATCTTGTCTCTCTCGGACAATCTCAACTCTTCCAATAACTTCTGCAACCATAAGAGTTCACACACTCCTTGGGCCATTGCTCTGTATTCTGCTTCCGCACTTGACCGAGCAACAACACTTTGTTTTTTGCTCCTCCAAGTGACAAGGTTTCCCCCCACAACTGTGCAGTAGCCAGATGTGGATCTCCTGTCATCGAGAGATCCTGCCCAATCTGCATCTGTAAAACTTTCAATTCGGAGATGACCATGTTTGGAATAAAGAAGCCCTTTCCCTGGTGCAGACTTTAGGTATCTCAAGATGCGAAGTACAGCTTGCATATGAGTCTCGCGAGGGTCATGCATGAATTGGCTGACTAAGCTAACAGCATAGGCTATATCCGGTCGAGTGTGTGAGAGATAAATCAACCTTCCTACCAATCTCTGATATCTTCCAATATCCACGGACTCACCAGTTCCTGCTTTCAGCTTGTGGTTACTTTCAATGGGAGATTCTGCTGGCTTACACCCCATCATACCAGTTTCTTTCAAAAGATCCAGAATGTACTTTCTTTGAGAGATGAAAATTTCTTTTTCTGATCTGGCCACCTCGATACCTAGAAAATATTGCAGTTTTCCCAGATCTTTGATTTCAAATTCCTGAGCTAACAACCTCTTTAGTTGAGCCATTTCCTCTTTGTCATCACCTATCACCACTATATCATCAACATACACAATAAGAAGGGTGATCTTACCCTTATGATGTTTGATAAACAGAGTGTGATTAGCATTGCTTTGTTGGTAACCGAAGGACATCATGGCTCTGCTAAACCTGTCAAACCAAGCTCTGGGAGATTGTTTTAGCCCATACAAAGCCTTTTTTAACTTGCACACCTTTCCTTGTGTCTTCTCATCAGCGAACCCAGGAGGAATTTCCATGAATACTTCTTCCTCTAAATCTCCATGGAGGAAAGCATTCTTCACATCAAACTGTTGCAAGTCCCAGTCCAAGTTGGCCGCGCAAGATAACAGAACTCTGATTGAATTCATTTTTGCAACTGGGGCAAATACCCTCTGTCAACACTGACCTGACACAATGACAGGAGCCGAAGCTTAGGCTATTGGAGTCGCCTGGGTCCACCTAATCTCTGATCACATAATATGCAATGCAACAACTTCGTGAGTCTAATGCAAATCACCCTAATATAAATCATAGCATCCATGATGCATGAACTATGCTCATACAGTCTGTATCTTTTACTAAAATTAAGTTTAGTTCTACTCACCTCTGCTCCTCTGGCAGATACTGAACTGACTCTGCAACCTCTAACTCTGCTGACCTCCTCGATCTTTCGGGTCCAATCCTACACAAATGGACTCGAATGAGGTGTCAACTATACTCTTTACCAACTCTAGAAAACTTCCCAAAACCCCTCTAAAAGCTCTTAACACAATCTCAGAAAACATGCAAAAGAAGGCTGGACAGGACACTTTCGGCGGCAGGTTCGGCGGCCGAATGTCCTCTCCAGAGACGAAACTCACATACTTTCGGCGGCCGAATCTCCTCTTTCGGCGGCCGAACCCTTTCGGGGGCATGGTTCGGGGGCCAAACCACACTCCAGAGACGAAAGTCTCTAACCTTCGGCGGCACCTTCGGCGGCCGAACCTTCCCTCCAGAGACGAAAGTCCAATCCTTCGGGGGCAGGATTAGGCAGCCGAAACCACCTCCTCAACACGTTCGGCGGCCGAACCCTCTTTCGGCGGCCGAAGCTGGGTTCTCCAGTTAGGCAGAACCTCGCTCACCTCATACTCAACTTCCCCCAAACCTCACTCAACATGCATAAACACTTCTACTAACACATAGGGGCTTAGAACAAGCTCAAAACCCCAAAAACAACTCAAACAACATACAAAGGCACAAAGGGTCCCTAAACCCTCACAGGCACAACTCATGCAAAAACTCATGCATAACTCCCTTCTCCCTCCATAAAACTTGCTTAAAACAGCATAAAACATAAGGATCAACACATACCTCTTGAAGAACAAAGGCTGGTGTGATCCCAAACTTGAAGATATGGAGATCCGAGCTCCAAAAGTCTCCAAGCTCCACCTCCTTGCTCCAAGCTCACAACTCTTGAATTCAAGGAGAAAACTCATGAAAACCTTGAAAGATTTGAAGAGAAACCATGAAATCAACCCAAGGAAAGCATGAACTCACCTTAGCCCAAAAAGAGAGAGAAACCTCCTCTTTTTCCAGAGCAAGGAGCCCTTTATAGGTGGTCAACCGCCCCTCCTTCGGCAGCCTAACCTGCATGCGAAACCATGCAACGTTCGGCGGCCTAACTTGGAGTTCGGAAGCCAAACCTAAGGCACTTTCGGCGGCCGAACATTACCTTCGGCGGCCGAACCTGCATTTTGCCTCCTTAGTCTTTTCTCTTCAAAACTCATAGCCTTTCTAACATAAAACCTTTAAACCACTTAAAACCATCTTAAAACCTTTGTTTTACCCTTAGGGAAGGCTCCGACAACCTCGAATTCCACCGGACGGTAAGAATTCCGATGTCTGAACGAGCCGGGTATTACAATCTACCCCCCTTACAAAAACATTCGTCCCCGAATGTTCTTGCTCTAAAACATGCATACAGAAAAGAGACTCGGTATGACTGGAGTGAAAACTCTCGGTCTTCCTAGCACAGTAAACACAACTGAGCTAAGCAGGTGAGATCTCCGGAGATCTCCCCCTCTCTAGGAGACACCTCCAGTACTA
Source organism: Manihot esculenta (assembly GCF_001659605.2). Classification (NCBI taxonomy): domain Eukaryota; kingdom Viridiplantae; phylum Streptophyta; class Magnoliopsida; order Malpighiales; family Euphorbiaceae; genus Manihot; species Manihot esculenta. The sequence goes on along the minus strand of NC_035166.2, from coordinate 22,339,662 downwards.
CCACAACGTCTCTTACACAGCAACAGCTTTCGCTGCACACTCTGATCCTTGCCCTTCTCTCTTCATCTGTACTAAACTAGCTGCTCCTCTTCTGACTTCTCACGACTAACTCATACTAACTTGAACTCAACTCATACTAACTTGAACTCACTACAGGTAGTACCCGGATCTCAGATCTATCTAGGAAACACGACCAGCTCCTGCTAGCTGATCCAATAGATCATCAATCCTGAATGGGAATACCTGTCCCTGGTAGTGACCTTGTCCAACTGCTTACAGTCGCTACAAGCCTCAAGGATTCATCCTTCGTTTCCCGCAACTATTCTGGATCATTCCAGAGTGAGGTACTAGGTCGGATAAAACCCTTATCTACCAAGTCTCACAACTGCTCTCTACTACTCGCTTAACTCTGCAGGTGCCATCATGTAGGGAAAGAAAGAAATGGTTCTGGGTCCAGACACCATTCCTATCCCAACTCTATCTCCCTGACAGATGATAAACCTGACAGCTCGTCTGGACAGACGTCTAAGAACTCTCTCAACCACAGACACAGAGGCTGGTTCCCTAACCCAACTACTAAACTCTCTCACAGGAGCTAGAACCCTCTAACGACCTCTCCTGAGCAAACTCTGAGCCTGTAGGGCTGACATCAAACCTCTAGGCAAGCTACTCTGTCCCTCCTAGGGACTACCTCTACTGTGAGCCTAACTACCTTGGCTCTACTGACTCGGTAGCACTACGAGTAGCTAGCCACTCCATCACTAGAATGACATCGACCAGTCCAATCTAGAACCAAAAGGTCAGCTGGAAGGCATCCACTCGCTACATGCCCCGCCTCTGATGGATCATACTCGGGTCGGCTAACCCAAAGAGGTAACTCTCACTCTAAGCCTAGAAGTCATCAAACCCATCCTATCTGGCTCTCACAGCAACAGGAGTAGAAAAACAATAGGGTTCACAAAAACATGCCCATCAAAACACTTTAGAGTGAGCATACCTGGCACCACTGTGTTTGATGCGACTGCCTCCTGTTGAGCCTGGGTGAAGATCCTAGCCGAAGCTGACGGACCTTCTCTATGGAAACCTGAGGGATAAGAGGCTGACCCCCTTCCTCTGCCTCGACTACTGGTCTAATCCCAGACCGGACTCTAACCTCTCCTGAACTTACTCTTCTTTTTCTTCTCTTCCTTTCCTGTTCTTACTTTGCTCTTACTCTTACTCTTCTCTTCTCTTAGGGGTTGCACTTAGAGATGAGAGATCACTCTCACTATACCTGGGGTTATAAAACCCGAGACCATAGCATCTCCTAGCACCTCTCTCAGTACCCTCTCTGGCACACTAACCTCTAGCTACTATCTCTTCTCTGAACATCTCTCTCTCTAACCTCGCTCATCAACTGACATCCTCTAGGGTCCAGTCCTCCTCTGACTGCATCAAAGACCTCCTAGGTCCTTTGATGTACCCTCTCGGCTGATGCTACACTATTGCACTCTTGGCAGAACAAGGGGAAAGTATCTATACCTTTCCTCTCAAGAGAAACTCCTGTCAATCTCATGGATCAACGAGTACCTCTCATTCTGCCTGCGGAAAAAGAGCACACACACAGAAACCATAGCAGCATCTGGCCCATGCAGTTACACACGAGTCCACCTCAACCATGGCACCACATAAACATAACATCATATGGGCATATCATCATGATATGATCCATGTGATAACACATGAACCCCATACACATGCAAAGCATCTCATCTCATGGATGAACTGGTCACCAATAGCCCTCTACATATCCATCTCATCGTTATGTCTAACTATGCCAGGGGCACTACAGTCTCGCCTGAACTGCTCTTACTCTGTGCCAGTGGCGACTAAGCCACACCTGGTCTGTTCTATCTCATACATCTCATCTCATGCATACTGAGGGCTAGAGGATCTTCCCAACAGGCATCCATAACATCAGATATCTCATATCCTCAATGCACATGTATCTCACATGGCATTACACATCATCATATAGACAGGACTCAACATCCTATCCTAGTGGACATGATCTTATCTTATTGTGCTTGCCCTCTAAGACAACCTCTTTCCGATGTGAGATCTCTCTAATCCCTGAGCATCTTAGCTCAGCACACCGTACTCTAGAGGCCCTATGCTCTGATACCATCTGTAACAGCCCGGAAACCGGTACCCTCTTTGTAACGGCCCAAACTGCTCGGCACTAGGATCCAGATCGACTTAAGGCCGCCTAGACCCGTAGTAAGCCTATCCTGAACTCTGTGTATCTGTTAAAATCCCATACATGATCCGACTGGACTATAACTGTTACAACTTGTCTGTAACACAACCAGACTTAACCTGTAAAACACTCTCTGGAGGTCCAATCATATGAACCAAAAGCTCAGACATACTAGTCTGAACTACCCCTCAGGGGCTAACCAGCGACGCTCTACCAAGTAACCTCCATGCACTATGCGCACTGCAGCATAGAACCCACTCTGTAAGGGTCAGCATATCATAAGTTAACTTGGTTACCATAGAGTCACAGGAATCAAACCTGGTCTTCTCTAGTGGTCTACTCTGTGGATCACAGGAATCAAACCTGGTCTTTCCTCTGTATCTACTATATGTCACTGGGTTTTCGAAACACAACACATAGTAAGTCTGGTCTGACTCATTTCTCATCAAGAAACTTTAAAAACAGGATACATGCATATACTCAAGGGATCAACATACACTACTATAGGCAAAAGCACATTCTATCTCATACACAACTCAACTGACTATCTATTACATCTCTTTACAAATCTTTCTTTATATTTACATCATGTCCACACTATGCTATTACACATGCAATACTGCAATCGACACTCTGCTGCTTCTCACTTCCCAGCTACTCTGTACCTGCAACACTGGGGTTAGGGGAAAGGGATGAGCTACTAAAGCCCAGTGAGTAGAAACACTGAAAAACAGTTCATTCATACGCATTTACTATGAAAATGTATCACAACTCAAGCATCTCAATATATCTTGGATTAGACATGACCCCAAAACTCCCTTGACGGGCTATTGAAGTCGCCTTGGTCCAATCCCCACTAAGGTAGACATGACCCCAAAAATACCCTCTGTCAACACTGACCTGACACAATGACAGGAGCCGAAGCTTAGGCTATTGGAGTCGCCTGGGTCCACCTAATCTCTGATCACATAATATGCAATGCAACAACTTCGTGAGTCTAATGCAAATCACCCTAATATAAATCATAGCATCCATGATGCATGAACTATGCTCATACAGTCTGTATCTTTTACTAAAATTAAGTTTAGTTCTACTCACCTCTGCTCCTCTGGCAGATACTGAACTGACTCTGCAACCTCTAACTCTGCTGACCTCCTCGATCTTTCGGGTCCAATCCTACACAAATGGACTCGAATGAGGTGTCAACTATACTCTTTACCAACTCTAGAAAACTTCCCAAAACCCCTCTAAAAGCTCTTAACACAATCTCAGAAAACATGCAAAAGAAGGTTGGACAGGACACTTTCGGCGGCAGGTTCGGCGGCCGAATGTCCTCTCCAGAGACGAAACTCACATACTTTCGGCGGCCGAATCTCCTCTTTCGGCGGCCGAACCCTTTCGGGGGCATGGTTCGGGGGCCAAACCACACTCCAGAGACGAAAGTCTCTAACCTTCGGCGGCACCTTCGGCGGCCGAACCTTCCCTCCAGAGACGAAAGTCCAATCCTTCGGGGGCAGGATTAGGCAGCCGAAACCACCTCCTCAACACGTTCGGCGGCCGAACCCTCTTTCGGCGGCCGAAGCTGGGTTCTCCAGTTAGGCAGAACCTCGCTCACCTCATACTCAACTTCCCCCAAACCTCACTCAACATGCATAAACACTTCTACTAACACATAGGGGCTTAGAACAAGCTCAAAACCCCAAAAACAACTCAAACAACATACAAAGGCACAAAGGGTCCCTAAACCCTCACAGGCACAACTCATGCAAAAACTCATGCATAACTCCCTTCTCCCTCCATAAAACTTGCTTAAAACAGCATAAAACATAAGGATCAACACATACCTCTTGAAGAACAAAGGCTGGTGTGATCCCAAACTTGAAGATATGGAGATCCGAGCTCCAAAAGTCTCCAAGCTCCACCTCCTTGCTCCAAGCTCACAACTCTTGAATTCAAGGAGAAAACTCATGAAAACCTTGAAAGATTTGAAGAGAAACCATGAAATCAACCCAAGGAAAGCATGAACTCACCTTAGCCCAAAAAGAGAGAGAAACCTCCTCTTTTTCCAGAGCAAGGAGCCCTTTATAGGTGGTCAACCGCCCCTCCTTCGGCAGCCTAACCTGCATGCGAAACCATGCAACGTTCGGCGGCCTAACTTGGAGTTCGGAAGCCAAACCTAAGGCACTTTCGGCGGCCGAACATTACCTTCGGCGGCCGAACCTGCATTTTGCCTCCTTAGTCTTTTCTCTTCAAAACTCATAGCCTTTCTAACATAAAACCTTTAAACCACTTAAAACCATCTTAAAACCTTTGTTTTACCCTTAGGGAAGGCTCCGACAACCTCGAATTCCACCGGACGGTAAGAATTCCGATGTCTGAACGAGCCGGGTATTACACATATCACTCAAAATCACAGAATTCGGGATCACCTCTTCTTGCTCATTATTCTCCCCCTGAAGAGGTGAGGGGTTGGTACTGAAGTAGGGTTCAGTTTCTCGGAAGGTAACATCCATACTAACGAAGTATTTCCTAGAGGGAGGATGATAACACTTGTATCCTTTCTGTGTTGGAGAATATCCAACAAACACACATTTAAGGGCCTTGGGATCCAGTTTTCCTGCCGTCCTAGTATGGACAAAGCAAACACACCCAAATACTTTTGGTGGAACAACGTATGAATTCTTCCCTTGTAAAACCGCCAAAGGACTCATAAAGTCAAGGTTCTTGAGAGGCATTCTATTGATAAGATAAGCAGATGCAAGAATTGCATCTCCCCAATATGCTTTGGGTAGATTCATGGTGAACATAAGAGATCGAGCTACCTCCAATAGATGCCTATTTTTCCTCTCAGCAACGCCATTTTGAGCACTAGTATAAGGACAACTAGTCTGGTGTATTATCCCATTATTCTCCAAATAAGCAGAAAAGCTACTATCCATGTATTCTCTTCCATTGTCAGTTCTCAAAATTTTCACCTTAGTATTAAATTGAGTACAAACCATCTTATGAAAGGATTGAAAACAAGAAAAGACATCACTTTTAGCTTTAATCAAATAGACCCAAGTCATTCGAGTACAACAATCAATAAAGGTGACAAACCATCGATTACCAGACAATGAGACAGTTTGAGTAGGCCCCCAAACATCAGAATGAATAGTCGCAAAAGGAATTTGACTTTTATTATGACTCAAAGGATAGGATGTTCTAGTGTGTTTAGCATACTCACAAGCATCACAAAATAGAGAATCAAACTGAGTTCTAGCAAACAAATTAGGATAAAGTTTTTCTAAGGCAAAGAATGATGGATGTCCTAACCGTCTGTGCCACTGTATTATTTCCTGATTGACATCTTTATTTTCTCCAAAACAGGCTTGAGATATCGAAGAACCTGGATCACCCTCCAACATATATAAGCCATCATGCAGTCTACCATTGCCAATCCTCTTTCCTGTGTGAAGATCCTGAATAACACAATAATCAGGAAAGAATTCAATTTTACAATTAAGGGCATTGGTGATAGCACTAACAGATAAAAGGTTGACAGGAAAGTGGGGAACATGGAGGACAGATGATAATTTAATATTGGATGTGCAAATAACAGAACCTGTTCCAGATATGGGAGTAAAAGAGCCATCAGCAATTTTGACACTATCTTTGGTTAGGGAAGGAAAATAATTGAGAAGGCCTTTAGACGAACCTGTCATGTGTCTATTCGCACCAGAATCGATAATCCATGGAATATTATGGAGAGATGAAGTATTACCTGACTTTACAACGTCAGATGTGGCACTAAAGAATGAGGAATCAGAGTTAGGAATCGAGATTCTTGTACCTTCTGCTATCGACACCCTTTTACCTTCTGCCATTGACACCCTTTTACCTTCTGTCATGGTAAAGGTTTATAAACGGTGACAGAATAGGAGGTATTCAAGGGTGTACACACAAGAGAGCCCAATCGATTCACCAAAAGGACCGGGTAGCAGCACGGGAAGGCCGGAAAGATGATCGGAATCGTCGCCGGAGTGATCGGAGCAGCAAAGCAGTGGCAGATGATGGGTCACGCGCCGGGAAGCGCCGGGTCACGCGCCGGGAAGAGGTGGCGCGTGAGCCTCACGCGCAAGCTTTTCCGGCGTCGGGGCTGGTCGATCGGCCGGCGGTGAGAGAGTGAAGGGCTCCTAAATGGGTTAGTACCAAAAAAGTAAATTTAGGGTTTTGAAACCCTGAAGAGGAAAAATTGAATTTGAACCCAAAAAATCAGGAAAAAGGCTTTGATACCATGAAGATTTTTGGAAGAATATTGAGTATTCTTGTATTTCACTCTCTTGATTTATACAATATGTCTACATGGCTATTTATACACAAAGAATCATATCTAAATAGGAAGCAAATAATCAAATAATAATTACAGAGATAATTAAGGATCCTAATCAAATCAAATCCCTAGAATCAATTAGGATTAGCAAATAAGTCAACAGTTTGCATGTGAAATAAAGCTTATTTGTCACAGGAAACAGCCCAAATTAGAATGTAATTCAACTCTGAGGTCAGACACTGACCCCTTTAAGACTTGTGTAGTAAACTACTTCAGAAAGTACCATTTAGATGCAAAGAAACTGCTCTTGCATATCTGAAATTTTTATAAACAAACATGACAGAATTCAATTGAAAAACAAATTCTAAGAGGAAAATTTTCTCAATAATTAATGCACAAAAATTTCAAATGGACACCAGAATAGATCAATGTACAAGTTATCGGTAAACATTCAAACTACTTTTACAGCCCAATAGCTGAGATATGTGTGGCACTAACCTCAGGGACTTCTATATCAACGCCATCCACCTCCACTCTAACCTGCCAAGGAAAGTCTTCAAATGTCCTATCCATTATAATCTTAGCACCTTCTCTTGCATAGAGAACTTTGTTCATAAACTGCAATTAACTAAAAACAATTTCAGCCAGCTGAAATGAAAGTATAGTTCTCTGGTAAAAGTATAGCTGAAAGAAGAGAAGGAATAAACAAATACTCCAAAGTGGCAAAACATCTTCCAGTTTACAATTTATGCATGTACGTTGAGAGTCCACAAAAATGAAACATAAAATTGAGAATAAAACTAAAATCCATGGTATATTCATTTAAACAACCAACTGGCACCATAGGATTTTGGTATGGCCATAACAACCAACAATTTCATGATCTCCACATGGGCAAACATAAAAATTTGAATATCCCATTTAACTCTGCTATATGATCTGCAAATTTTCTCCCTATGCCTTGCACCCCCACAGCAAATTTATGTTTTTATTTAATAAACAATTTCAGTAATCCATATTTCAATCAACACCAAAGTAAAATAATGCATCTTGTCCCCTTGGCATATCCAATAAAAATAGTTTATACAAAAAGTTCACGGAGGCCAGAAGCATTTAGTTGATTTTGATATTCTCCTGCTGCAAAGTAAAAGGTCAACTTTGGTAACAATACTATCTAACTTGACAGGCAATCTATTCTCTTACACGGGAAGGCAAACCCAATCCTTGGTGCTGATGTCTATTAAAGATTTTGCAGACCAATTTGCATTTTATCCTAATGAAATTTGCTGTTACCTGGCTATAAAACTTCTCCGGATTTTCCTCCCGCAGATTATGGATATCCAGTGCAACCTTTGCATCACAACCAACTCCTATAAACAGAATTTACTATATGAGTAATCATAGTTCACAAGAATAATTAGGGCAGAAGAAACATAAGTAAACATGCACCCCCCCGAAGAAAAAAGAAACACCACACACACAGAAATGTTACGAAATAACCCTATAACATGATATTTAAAATGCATATATTTGATGGTCCAAGCTAGATTTTGAGCTTGGGATTCAATGTCGTTTAGTACAACTTGTGATCCATTTTACCACTCCAAAAGCTTGCAGCAGGAACACATCCATTTAGAGACAAAATCTGTATCTAGATAGCTTGCAGTATCCATCAAATAATTCATCCAAATAATTTAGAATATAAGCATTTACCTACCAAGATAGTTGTTCATAAATTTGAGAGACTGAAGTTGTTTTCCTTGATTTACAATAGCTACCTTCCACCGGTCAAGAATAGTTACTGCAGCATGCTCTATATGGTGAAACAATGTGCAAAGGCCTCCTTGTCTCTCAAATGAGCCCAGACCACCTCCCCAGGATAGTACTCTAGCCAAGTCATTTCCAGTTCCGGCGGGAAGAATAGCTACAGGTGGAGGAGAAACAAAATTTTGCTTGTCTATGGCATTCATAACCCAACCAACTGTACCATCTCCACCACATACGAGAACTCTGAAGTGAGGCACCTTCCTGAAAAAATAAAGGCCTACTTCTGGACCCTGTGTTGAGCTCAGTTCAAATACCTGAAAGAAATACCAGTATAACTGTATAAATACTCCACATTCAATACTATGTAACATACAAGAAAAGAGAGACAAAATAAAATAAAAAAGAAAGATCCACATGGTCCAAGTAGATGGACGGTCTGCTTTAGTTTGATCCTAAAGTTTTGTGCCTTTATTTAAGAAGAGAGTTAAGAAATTTTGCAGCAGCTACAGAAAGATAATAGTTGATCAAAGGTCTATTTCTATAGAAACACCCAGAAAAACACAGCCTAAGTTAATGAATTAAACACACAGAGAAAGGTTATAATCTTAAGAAAACTTCGCTTTGGAGCACTTCGAACCTGAACAGGATTCAAAAGGAAGTTCAAACGCTGCCTGAGGGAATCTCCACGCTGAGCCCCACTCTTCTTGTTGATGAAGACTAACAATGGTCTTGCATCAGGAGGTAAATCAATTATTTCATATCTTTGTTTCATTCCTAATATTTGAGACTCATCCTTCTGATTAAGCGATCCACTTCTTTTAAAACTAGGTTTTGAATCCATCCTACCTACACTGCCACCATGGCGAGGACTCCCCACATTCAAGCTACCATTACAGCTTTCCTCCACCCCAATAGGACCATTTAATATAGGATGGGCATCAGCTGTATCTTCCGTACATGGGTCACAGCAAGTGCTGCCACTATTACCTGTGTCAACAGAGGATTCATTATTATGCTTGTACTTCTTACTCTGACTCCTAATACTTGCACGTACTGAAGAAGCAATCTCATTTGCTCCATGTGTGATAGAGCTCAGAAATCCACCTGATGAATTCAATTCCTTAACATGCAGTGGTGATAAAATCAGCCTTCTAAATGGACCCAAATCACAAATACCGCCAGTTTCATTAGACATGCTACTATGACAATCAACATGTACAAGCCGTTGACACCACATGCAACACCATATAGGGGATCCACTAAGAAAAGACCCACTACATGGCTCTTCACAATAACTACAAAAGGAAGTCTCATCAGGTTGATCGATCATCTCTGTCCATCGAACAGCCCATTGGTGCATCACATTCTTAAATCCAACCATAGATACACACTTGCAATCCTTCTGTGCACCTGAAGAGCAACTTAGGTGTGCCACTGCACCACAAATGCTACAATGGTGAATAAAACTATCTGATGCCACCATAGGTCCAAGAGTTTGAGAAGGAGACATGGACTTTAAGCAGACGCAACAATTTAAATTCTTCCCACGAGATACAGATTCGAGAACCCAATTATGTGGAGCTACAGGAACCTTGTGCCTTGCCTTAGGGTTTTTCTTTGACCTGGCTATAGCTTTCATCCAATTTAGGTTAATGTTTCTTCTCCATTGGAAAGCTGTGTAAGCTATTGTCAAAATACCTACTAAAGCAGCAATAAAGCAAGATAAAATAAAAATGCGAGATTCAGTTGGATTGTTCCAACCAGGAAGCAACATCCCAATTTCTCTATCATCATCCATTCTTCAAATTATACTCCTTATTCCATAAGAACTGCCATGATTAAAATATACCAGCAAATCAAACAAAAACCATATTTCTATTCGTCCTCCAAGCGGCCTCTATCACCGAAGCATACATAAATAAAGTATCATGAGCTTGAACCTTGAAACCCATTTCACTTGAGCTCACTACCAGAACCCATTCATATCACACTGGATAAAATAAACCCACGAATTCTAGTGTACCCTAAGTTCTCTGAAATAAAGGTCCAAATCCCAAAGGCAGGAAAAGCCAGAGATAACACAGATGATACCTGTTCAAAAAGAAAAGGCAGAGAATTATGTTCAGATGTAAATGCAAATAACCATAAGTTGATATACTTCTTCTTTCTTACCCAACTATAGCAAATATTCTATACAATTACTCTTAGCCAAGCAGGTCAGCTGAACTCGACCATTAGAAAAATCATAAAGTCAAAAGAGGGAAAAAAAAAATTAGAAAAAGAAATCCGATTTACTCAAGACATAACAATCACTATCTTAACAAGAACACAGCCATTTTCATTTCCAGAAAGGAGAAAATAAAAATTAAATGGCCTTTATTTCCTGCCAATCTAAAAGAAAAATAAACAAAGCAAAGCAAAAGCTTACAGTTACAGCACAGGACGAGGCAGAGAAGGAGACGGGAGTTGAAACCCTGAGATCGATCTAGAATGAGAGAGTGAAATCCGGAGAGCTGGGAGAATCTGCTTTCGAATTTAGAAAACTGAGCATCTACGCAAGGACCCTGCTTCAAAAGCCACATCTAAGATGCGTAACATTTATAGAAATATAAAACTTTTTATTTTCCTCTAGAAATTAAAACGAAAGCAAAGCGCGATTCAGTGGGAAAGACGTGTCTACTTGAAAGGAAGGGCCTAGATTCTGAATCTCAGGCAACGTCTGCCACGTGGCACGACTGGAAATTTAGGTCCCATCAGACTGTTACGGTGGCATATTGAGCAGTCGGCAAGTTCTAGTGGATAGTTTACACAGCATAAATTATAATCCCTATTTTGCATTAATCAAATTTTAAGAGTTGTGGACCTATTTGAGGGGTTGATTGAGCAACGCTGATATTTTGGATTGCATCATCACTTTGAATGCTAGGTTTAGACAGTTAATAGATGTAACAGTGATGGATTTAAAAATTTAAATTAAGGGTTTAATTTTATTATATTAGCATAATATTTAGTTTTATTTATTTTAAAAAAAATTATGTATATTTATATTAAAAATAAAATTTAAAAATTAAAAGTCAAATTAACTAAAAACACACATGAATAAAATGTTGTGAGTTAAATTAATTTGTTCACATAAAAATTTTTAAATAACTTAATTTATTATCTATATAAATAATATTTACTTTTATTTATATTTAAGTTTTTTTTTAAATAATTTAACTTATAATTTATTAAATTTAATGAAAATGCCGTGACACTATATTAGAACAGATATTATCGTAAAAATTGAGAGCTGCTCGCAGGGCCGTTATGTGTTGGATCACTGCACTGCACATTTTGATTGGTGGCTGGAGCCGCTCTCTAATAAATCAAAACAGTACAAAACTAGTCAACATATAGATTATAGACTGAACTTGAGGAATTGTAATCTCATTCTGGTCTGTTCAAGTGCCGCACAAGCCACACTGACACATGTCCCTTACCTCTCCCCTATATCCGTCACTGTCTATAGTATTTCTTTTAATAGTCTCGTTGTACTTTCTTTTCAGCTATGAATTTTTTTGTGTTTTGTGCTAGTCTACCCCTCATTATTGTCTTAATGTTTCTTGGAGTTGTAGTGACGGTGGTTGTCGCTGTTATTAGCGTTGCAATTATTGCATTTCTTTATTTTGTGTGCGTCAACTAACGGGACTGACTATATTTTTTTTTGAGTTGTTGTGATAGTGGGACCACTGTTAGTAACTTTGGTACTGTTGTTTTACCTTATTTTTTGTGCAAGTAGTCATGGAATAGGTTCTATTGATTTAAGATTATTAGGCCATATGATTTCTTTTTTAATTTTTGTATAAATCTAACATTCCACTTATCCATAGATAACAAAATAAATTTTCAAATTGAATTTTTTTATTTTTTATAAAAAATAATATATTTTTCATAATACAAATAATACTAAAATTTAATATATTAATTTTTAAAAATAAAAAATTTCAAAATAATGAAAAAGTTATCATATTTTTTTTTAACTAAAAATGTAATTGCATTTAAATTTGAAAGTCCAACATCAAAGTATGAACCATCAATTGTGGAGGGTGCTTAGCCATTCCATTTTGTCTAAAATAGTAGAGATCAACCTAAAGTAAAATAACTGCACCTAATACTTATATAAGTTTTTAAAAATGGTATTTTAGAATATAAACTTATTCTATTTTAGTTTTATTTTATAAAACGTTTGGTTATTTTCTAATTAATAAAAGTTTTTGTATAGTTATTTTAGAATTGGTTTTTATGGATAAAAATTAAAAGAAAATTATTCTACTGTGATATCTAATTATTTTTTTATTAAATAATATCAATTGTCCTTAAAAATAAACTATGTTATAATACATATGTTTTAATTATATTTGTAACCCTTTATCCAATTACATAGTATTGATATTATTTAAAAAGTTTTCATACCCCATTATACAGTATTGTAAAGTTTTCATATACTGCTATTTTTTAATTATTAAAATTAAATTTATCTAAAAAAATTATTTATTATAATATTTATTTACTTTTTTATTAAACAATTTTAATTATTAATTACAAAATGAATCATATTATAACATATTTTAATCATATATTTAATATCTTTAATTATATACTTCGTTTCATAATTTTTATCCACCTATTATCTAAAAATTATTTTCTACTCTTCTTTTTTAAACTATAATAATATATAAATTAATTATTATAATTTTATTTTATTTTATTTTATTTTTATAAATCTAAAAAAATATTTTTTAATATTTAATAAAATTTAATATATTTAAAAGGAGTATAATTAAAAATTAATAAAAAATTATATTTTTATATAAAAAAAATTATAAGACGAAAATAATATTATTGGTGTGATCACTTAGATCTTATAAATGTTAGCATAAAAATACACTATGCAATTACATGAGTTACGTGTTTAGATATTAAATTTATATTTTATAATAATCCATTAAAAAAATTTTATGTAAATAAAATTGCATTAACCAAATCAGATAACAGTAAATAAATCAGATAAAAACAAATAACTCGACCCATCTCAAAATCAATAAAAAAAAATCCAACCAAATGCCCAACACAGCATGTGAGACAGCACAATGGAACAAGTTTTTTAGTTATTTTTTTAAAAATTATTGTATAATATATTTTTATTTATTAAAGATAAATTTCACATTAAAATAATAAACTCTAAACATAATTTTAATAATCTACCTATACTTTGTTAAATTTTTTTCATATTTAAATACTCATCCATGTTAGTGTTACCTTATGTTATCTAAGTATTTGCAAAGTTTACAAGGGTCAGGTGACTGATTATCAGCTGCCTATAATTGCAATAGAGAAAATGTAAACTTTGATGACAATTCTCATAATTTTGATTTTTTTGTCTTTTTGTTATGTATATAAATTGGACTAATAGTTTAGTATAATTAGTTTAATCTATATTTTCATAATAAAATCTCTATAAATATATTTATTTAAATTTATATATATATATATATATATATATATATAATTAATTTAATGTATAATATACCATTATGATAACATAATAATGATGATCCTGTTGATATTGCGACACGTGTGTAAGAAAACGAAAGAGTGCCTTGCACAGTGCCATTCGGTTTGATCAGGCAGTGAAAGGTTTGACCCATAGGATGTAAAAAATAAGACCTCCAATACCTCTAACCTTATCGGAACAAACAAGCCGACTTCACTAATACTCACTCAGAATAAGTAAGCCGACATCTTCAAAGTGCACAGGGCCTCTCTAGAGTCATGACGCGTGTGGTACGACTAACAGACATGAGGTGCATGATGGATAGGATATGAGCCAAGCGGTTCAACATTTATTAACCAACTGTTCACCATTAATGAGCCACTTGACACATCTGCTATGGCATGTGGCAACCCAATCCGGTAGGGCATCTACCAGAATGCTCTAATATGGTCAAGGTATAAATATTTCTAGACCAACCACCTTGGAGAACAGATTTTTCAGCTTCACTGAATCACAATACACTCAATTCATTTCCAAAACCTCAACCTCCTCAAATCAAAGTTCAGCCCTAATAACTCTCAACTATTCAACCAAAGCCATTAACTTTCCCATGAATCAAGCCTTTATCAACTTATCCACATCTCCTTACCTCAGCGGATCTCGAATTTATCAATTGGTGCGTCTGTGGAAAACGAAGGAAGATTATTCAATCAATCGGAGTTTTTCAAACAAAAACCCACTGAGATTTATCATGGCTAATCAAGAAAATAACTCGTGGAAAATGAAAACCCAACTCTAAAAATTCCAATCCTCAAGGATTTCCCATGACATTGTTCCCATTCCTCTCTACTCAAACATTGCCTAACACACCTTCCACCATCAAACATCATCCCTCAAACTCACATATCAAACTAAGACCTACAATCAATGTCAATATAGCTACAACAAACAATGATGTGGATGAGTAAGATAATGTAGCAAAGGGGTCTCACCTCACCCATGACCATGAAACCAACATCCACCATAACTCTTAGCCAAATAACTACACCAATTTTCATCCTAGAAACCGAAAAACATGACCAAGCCACCACAGTCCATTTGATCCAAAAAAGTAAGGAAGGCAAACTTGCCAGGGAGCCTCCAACCAAATTCAAAGGTCGTACAGTCAGGAGCCTGATAGAGAAAGACTCTAACGTGCAGGAAAGATACGAGGTAGAAAGCAAAGAAGAGGGTACTAGTTTAAAAATCTCGATGACCAGCGAGAAAACTAACACAAAAGATGAAAGAGTGACTGAGAAGCCGAAAAGGCTGAAGGGAGAGTTGTTAGTTGAATTAAAAACCAAACTAGAGCCCATATGAGCTTGAGAACAGCCTCTCCTTTCCTGGCTCGCATCCAAAAGGAGACCATCTCCAAAAAGTTCCTAATGCCAACCATGGGGACGTACAATGACACAGGAAACCCCAAGGATCATGTAATCAACTACAAAACTTTTATGGAGTTACAAACTCACTCCAAATGCCTTGCTCTGTAAAGTTTTCCAAACCACTCTAACTGGTGCAACCCTAACCTAGTTCAACAATCTGGAGGCAGAAAGCATTAAGACCTTCTATGACTTGGCCAGATCATTCGTGGGGAGATTCATAGCCAGTGTCCCAGCCCAAAGGAAGACTAGCTATTTGGAGATGGTTAAGCAGAAGAAAGATGAAACCTTGTGGGAGTACGTGACTCGCTTTAATGCAAAAGCTCTCCAAATTCCTAACTTGGACGAGTCTAGGGCAGTAGAAGCAATGCAAAAGGGAACCACATTTGCAGAGTTCTTTAAGTCTTTGTGCAAAAAGCCACCAAACATGTTGGCAGAGTTGATACATTAGGCAAGATGATGCCTTTATGATTTGCTAGTTTGCTAAAGAATCCCGAGAAAAGAACCAAAAGAGAGGACGATCGGATGATCGGAGGAGGGAGCATGTAGACCGGAGGCCTAATCGAAGTTTGGGGGCCTTAAGCATATACCAGGATAGCAGGGAAGTTGACCGTTGACCTAGACCCACTCCTCATTGAGACATTACCCCATTGAATGTCTCCATGGCAAAAGTCTCGGTTGCAGAACAAGACAAGATTATGATAACATGGCCACAACCTCTACAGTCTGATCCCAAGACTAGAGACCCAAACTAGTATTGTCAGTTCCACAAAACCAATAGTCATGATCCAAACAACTGCTACCAGTTGAGGAATGAGATAGAGAAGCTGATCAAGAGAGGTCATTTGAAAAACTTTGTAAAGGAGACAATGCCCAGAAACAGGCTAGAAGAAAGAAGGGAGCCCATCAGGAAAGGGCGATGATGCTTGTAAATGATGGATCCAGAGGAACCATCAATATAATAGTAAGGGAAGAAACATGGCAACCTCTCCAAGCTAACAGGAAGAGAATAAAGGGTGGCAAGTTGAAAGAAGTGGAAGTCATGCAGGTTGCCGAGCACATCCCAGGGGTAGTAAGTTTCTCAACGGCTGATGGGGAAGGGGTCGAGATGCCACATGACGATGCCCTGGTGGTAGAAGCTATCATTCACAACTTTAAAGTCTAGAAAAATTTGGTAGATGATGGGAGCAACGTGAATCTCTTGCCATACCGAGTGTTTAAAGCCTGAAAATAGCTGACTAGGATATAGTGAAAGACCAAGCACCAACGAAGGGCATAGGTGGGATGCCCGTGCCAGTTGAAGGAAAAATCAAACTATTGTTGACTCTAGGTGCACCAACAACCACTCAAACCCAATATGTCCAGTTCCTTGTTGTCAAACTACCATTAGCATACAACGCAATTTTAGGTCGACCTGTCCTATATGAATTCGAGGTGGCCACAAGCATTAGATACTTGTGCATGAAATTTTACACTGAAGGGGAGTGGCTACCATAAAGGGAAGACAAGAAGAGTCCCGGTTGGTCTACCTAGCGACCATGACAAAAGAAGAAGATAAGGAGGTGCATCCAGAAGTTATAGAGGTCAGAGATAAAGAGAAAGAACAGAGAACCCAACCAACAAGGGAGCTCGAAAGCTTTATTCTAAATGAAGGAGATCCTGAAAAAGTTTTCAGCATGAACACAAACCTAACACAAGAACAAAAAACTACCATGAGAGCCCTAGTTTGGGGCCACGCAAACAGCTTTGCTTAGAAGCCAGCCGACATGCCGGGCATTGATCCTCAGGTCATGTCTCACAAATTGAATGTGCTCCCCGATGCAAGACCAGTAAAGCAAAAAAAGGGGATGTACGAGGCAGAAAAGAGGGAAGCTATGAGAACAAAAGTAGAAAAGTTGGTAGAAGCCAAATTTGTAAAGGAAGTGGCTTCCCCTGAATGGTTAGCTAACCCCATCTTTGTTAAAAAATCCAATATGAAGTATCGAATGTGTATAGATTTTACTGATCTCAATCAAGCCTATCCAAAAGATCATTATTCTTTGTCGATATTAATAAATTAGTCGATGTTACGGCCGATTTTGAGTATTTATCTTCTTTAGATGCAATATCAAGTTATAATCAAATTCCCATGCATAAGGTAGATGAGGAGAAAACCTAATTCATCACTAAAGACGAGACTTATTGCTACCAGACAACGCCTTTTTGACTAAAGAATGCATAGGAAACCTATCAGAGGTTGATGAACAGAATTTTTAAGGACCAAATAGGTCAGAACATAGAAGTGTATGTGGACGATATCATAATTAAAAGTCGTTCCTTTAAAGAGCACATAGAAGACCTGAAAGAAATCTTTGCAGTCCTTGAAAAATACCAAATGAAGCTCAATCCGGCCAAATGTGCCTTCTTCATCAAGAGAGGAAAATTTCTGAGCTACATGGTCAACGCACGAGGGATAGAATCGAATCCGAAAAAAGTTAGGGCAATTCTTAAAATGCCAAAGCTGTAACGACCCGAAAATCGGACCGCTACCGGCGCTAGGATCTAGATCGGCTTAAGGCCGCCGGGACCCGTAGCAAGCCTGACAAGAAACCTGCAAACCTGTATAATCCCATACATGATCAACAACATGCATAAAATTTAAAAACTTTTCTTTCCATATACATCAACCCAACTCAACCTGTGCATGCACTGAACATAACATAAATCATAAACATTGATCCCTCTGTGGGATCTCATCAGTGCCCCCAATGAGTGACATAACATATGTTGAGTTGGTTTACATAAACATCATAAAAATCTCTAAGATCATGTATTAAAAGGGATAATAACAATCTATGGTCAAGCACACTTCTAACATCCATAAACATCATCTCATTACATAACTATACTGATTAAGACTTTACATTACAATTTGATCATGTCCATTGCTAGCTATTACATAAAGAAAACTTCATTACTCTATCCGGACTCCTGCTCTATCCTGTACCTGCAAGCCTGGGGGTAAAGGGAGAGGGGTGAGCTAAAAGCCCAGTGAGCAGAACTATAAAACATATTAACACTATGCTCCAATGAGATGCATCATAACACAGACAATTCACATAAGGGTTGGGTGAACTTGTCATCAATTAGTCCAAGCTAACTCTTTGCCAGGCCGTAGCATGGGGTCCTGGTCTTCCTGTCATAACATACATTACTTACCATTGTCCCAGGGCCTCCTCTGGGCTCTTGGTCTTCGAGTCCCATAACCGTGCCAGGCCGTAGAATGGGGTCCTGGTCTTTCCTTACTCTGTGCCAGGCCGTAGAATGGGGTCCTGGTCTTCCTGTCATGGACTAATTGGGTCATCCAATATTCACCCACATCAACAACAATCGATGCAATGCGGCATATTCGTGAAAACTAATGCAATCACCCTATTGCATAATCATGATGCATGAAACATGATAAAACATTTAATTTCTCAATTTAAGAGATTAATTTTAGTTCCACTCACCTCTGGTTGACTCTGACAACACCAAAGCAGCTGAACTCACTGCTGGGGTCCTCGGTTCCTCGGGTCCGAACCTACACAGGTGGACTCAAATGAGGGACCAAACATACTAGAACATATCTCTAAACTACTCCCCAAAAACCCCCTAAAACATCATGAAACAACCATAGAAAAACATGCAAAGGAGGCCTGGACAGGGCACTTTCGGCGGCAGGTTCGGCGGCCGAAAGTCCCTTCAGAGCCGAAAGTCAGGCAGGTTCGGCGGCCGAAACTCCCAGACAGAGACGAAACTCATGCATGTTCGGCGGCACTTTCGGCGGCCGAAACTGCCAGACAGAGACGAAAGTCTCCTTTCGGGGGCAAGCTTCGGCAGCCGAAAGGCTGCCTCCCCAGCCATGTTCGACGGCCGAAAGTCCTTCGGCTGCCGAACCTGGTTTCTGCCAAAGGGCAGAAACTTGGCTCCCTTTGCACATTTCGCCTCCAAACCTTCCAAACATGCATCAAACCTATTCTACAACACACATACACAAGCATACATGTTCCTAGGGGCCTCAAACCATCATAAACCCCATCTACAACACATCAAGCATCTAGATTGCTCAAGAACATACATTTATACCCATAAACATAACCATAACCTAAACATGCATTCTACCCCCATAGATCCACTTAAAACTTACTTTAAACATGCAATGAGCTTAAGATCGGCTCTTACCTCTTGAAGATCGAGAGAGAGACTGTAACAGCCCGGAAACCGGTACCCCTCTGTAACGGCTCCAAACTGCTCGGCGCTAGGATCCAGATCTGCTTAAGGCCGCCAGAACCCGTAGCAAGCCTAACCTGAACTCCAAACATCCCATACATGATCCGACTCGACTACTAGCCTGACACACTTTTTCTGTAAAACTACCAGACTTAACCTTTAAAACAATCAGATATACCAATCTGAAATAGCCCCCAGGGCTTACACCAGTAACTCTGTCCGTAGAGTCACGGGTGTAATACCCGGCTCGAGTCCGGCATCGGAATTCCTGTAGTCTAGTGGAATCTCGGGTGTCGGAACCCTCGAGAAGGGTAATACATATGTTTTTAAGGTATTTTCACTTGTTTTCATGTTTTGAAGTGTTAAAAGACTTGAGTTTTGAAAGAAAAGCAACAAGGGAGAAATGCAAAGGTTCGGCCGCCGAAGGTTACTTTCGGCCGCCGAACATTGCATGGTTGCGGCTTCACGTTCGGCTGCCGAAGGTGGTCTGGCCAGCCACCTATAAAAGGGCCAAGGGTCGGTGGAAGGAGGCTATTTCTCCTCCACTTGCAGCCAGAGGTGAGTTTCAGCCTCTCCCACGTTGACTTTCATGTTTTCCATGATTTTCATCAAGTCTTTCATGAGTTTTAAGAGTTTTGGTGATTTATGAAGGTTTTGAGCAAAAGAACCAAGTTTTGAAGCTTGGAGCTTTGGAAGAGCTTGTCTTCATATCTCCACGTTAGGATCCTTCATCCTCAAGTTGTGTAAGAGGTAAGTGAAGATCCTGAGCTTCTTTGTTGATTTTGAAAGGTTTTATGAAGTTTGTATGGGTAGTTTGCATGTTTAGGGTACAGGAAGAGTTCAGAGTCTTGTAATAGCTAGTGTGGACATGTAAATGTAAAGAGATAAGGTTTATGTATAGTGTATAGAATGGTGCTTGACTATAAGACTTGTAATCCCTTTTTGGAGTCACATGATCAGTTTATGTATGTTTCTTTATTGTTGTATGTTTATGAGCAAAACCAGGCTTAACATTATGAGTTTGATCCGCCTAGGGCCATGAGGAGCTCTAGTAGGGATTACAGAGAGAGTGCATGCACAGGTTAAGCCTTGAAATGAAGAAAACTTTTATGTTTTTACAGTAAATGTATGATCATGTATGGGATTTCACAGGTATACAGACAGGATAGCAGGCTTACTACGGGTCCCGGCGACCTTAAGTCGATCTGGATCCTAGTGCCGGTGGCAGTTCGGTTTCCGGGCTGTTACAGATTGGTATCAGAGCCCTAGGTTCACATGGTCGGACCTATAGAGAGAGTTGGGCTCATAGAGAGGTTGATCAGGTCAAGCACCATAGGAAAACATGTCCACTAGGATAGGATGTCAGTCCTGTCGCTATATGCTGATGTGCAATGCCATGAGTTATGCATGTGCATGTTTTTGATGTGTTGCTGATGTGTTATGTGATTTGTTGTTTTCCAGAGAGTGAAGATGCGAGGAACTCGTCGATCCGCGAGATTGACTGGAGTCCCACCCGTAAGTGAGGGTACAGCTGCTCGTCCACCTGCCTTGCCAAGGGCAAGATCTCACAGGTCAAGCAGGGAGGGAACGTCACGAGACCCTAGAAGGTCTTCTGACGAGAGTAGGAGAGGAGTAAGCAGAGGGGGAAGGTCAGTAGAAGAAAGAGGTGTGATGGAAGAGGATCAGAGTAGAGATGCAAGCATGGGTATAGGAAGGTCAGAAGAAGGTATGGGGGAGTCCCAGGGAGGCATGCAGGCCTCGGGGTTTGGCTATCCACCCTTTTCACAGGGCCCAGAGTATCCGATGGGAGGCACGTCGGATTACTCCAGTTTTGCCCCATATCCACCCTACATGCCCTATATGCCCTATCCTTCCTTTTATCCACCATATCACATGTATCCACCCCCACCTGTTTATCCAAGTCCAGTACAGCCTGAAGTGAGGGAATCAGTTCCTCCACCACCACCTCCTGAACCAGTAGCCCCTGTTGTGGAAGCACAGCAACCCAGTTCGTCAGGGGGAAGTAAGGTGAAGATGACCGAGTACTTAAAGTTGGATGCTCCTAAATTCAATACAGGAGATGATCCCTTTGAGTATCTCAGTGCAGTTAGAATGATAACAAGTGAGTTGGGAGCAGATGATGGTAGAGCCATTGAGATGGCAGGGTTCACGTTAAAGTGCAAGAAAGCTAGAGAATGGTTCAAGAACTATGTGGACCCGAGACTTGAGAGTATGTCATGGGAAGAGTTCGCCAACAAATTTGCTGGATGGGCTTTTCCTGATAGTTCCAGGGAACTAAAGGTTGTGGAGTTTGAGCAATTGCGACAGACGGAGGAGATGAGCGTTGATGACTATACAGATAAGTTCCTGGAATTGTTGCCATATGTCGGTCAGGCATATGATACAGATCAGAAGAAGGCAAAGAGATATGCCACAAGGCTTCATCCCAGGTATTTCTCTTTGATTCTTCATGCGGAGAAGGAAAGTTTCCACTCTATTGTGGATGCTGCTAGAAAGATGGAGGCCAGTGCCCTAAGTCAAGGTGTAGTCAAGGCACAGTCTTCTGGTGGTAAACCAGGTTCCTCCTCACAGGGTACAGTAAGTGCAAGTAAGAAGAGATGGGAGAAATTCAGAGGAAAGAGAGGCAAGTTCTGGAACAGGCTTAAGTCGGGTCTGGGAATGAGTAGTGGCTCCAGTTCTGGCGCAGATTTTCCAGTGTGCAAGAGGTGTGGCAAACAGCATAGAGGAGCTTGTCAGTTGGGATCCACAGCCTGCTATAGATGTGGGCAGGAGAGACATTATGCACGGGAATGTCCTCAGGCGACTTTGGTTGCACCATCCCAGCAGATGAGTACGGGCAGTGTAGTTCAGCCCGTAGCTTCAGCCGTACCACCAAGCAGTGGCAGAGGAAGAGGAAGAGGGGCAGCCTCTTCATCAGGGATGGGTTCCCGAGGTGCAGGTCCGTCAGCCCCAGCACGGATTTTCACCCTGACTCAGCAGGAGGCAGACACGTCGAACACGGTGGTGTCAGGTAATCTCCTCATTGGGTGTTCTGAGGTGTATGCTTTAATGGACCCCGGTGCTTCTCACTCTTTCATTTCTTCTAGAGCTGCAGAGAGGTTGGGTCTGATGGTGTCTGAGTTAGAGTATCCTCTATGGGTCAGTGGACCCAAATGTGATCCATCTTTGGCAGAGTCAGTCTGTCGGTTCAGTCCAGTGTGCATAGAGGGTAGATACCTTCCAGCTGACCTGGTGGTTCTAGAGTTGACAGATTTTGATGTCATTCTAGGGATGGACTGGTTATCTACGTATGATGCTACCCTGAACTGTAGAGACAAAGTAGTCAGTGTCAGAGATCAAGATGGGTCAGAGTGTGTCTTCAGAGGAGACAGGAGAGGGACACCTAGGGGTTTGATATCAGCCCTCCAGGCTCGTAGAATGTTAAGGAAGGGGTGTCAGGGGTTCCTAGCTTATGTGAGAGAGCTAGACAGTCAGATTAGGGAACCATCCTCAGTACCAGTTGTTAGAGACTTCCCAGATTTGTTTCCTGAAGAGCTTCCAGGGCTACCACCGGATAGGGAAATAGAGTTCGAGATTGAGTTGATGCCCAATGCCAGGCCGATCTCTATTCCTCCCTACAGGATGGCACCAGCAGAGTTGCGAGAGTTGAAAGAGCAGTTACAGGATTTGGTAGCTAAGGGTTTCATCCGCCCGAGTACCTCACCCTGGGGTGCTCCAGTATTATTTGTCAGAAAGAAGGATGGACCTCTTAGACTTTGTGTCGACTACAGACAGTTGAACAAAGTCACGATCAAAAACAAGTATCCTTTACCCAGGATTGATGATCTATTCGACCAGCTGGCAGGAGCAGGTTGTTTTTCTAAAATAGATCTGAGATCCGGATACCATCAGTTGAAGATCAGGGAAGGAGATGTATCTAAGACTGCTTTCCGAACCAGATATGGGCATTATGAGTTCCTTGTGATGCCGTTCGGGTTGACTAACGCCCCTGCAGCATTCATGGATCTCATGAACAGGGTTTTCAGGGAGTACTTAGATCGTTTTGTGATCGTCTTTATTGATGATATCTTGGTGTACTCCAGGAATGCAGAGGACCATGCCCAGCATCTGCGGATAGTGCTGCAAACCTTGAGAGAGCATGGCTTGTATGCCAAGTTCTCCAAGTGCGAGTTCTGGCTAAGGAGCATTTCCTTTTTGGGACATGTTGTATCAGAGGACGGTATATCAGTAGATCCCAAAAAGGTAGAGGCAGTAGCCAACTGGCCTACACCCACTACAGTGACAGAGATCAAGAGTTTTCTGGGTTTGGCAGGCTACTATCGGAGGTTTGTTCAGGACTTCTCGAAGATAGCTGCTTCTATGACCAGACTCACCAGAAAGAATCAGAAGTTTGTGTGGTCAGAGGAATGTGATGAGAGTTTTGCAGAGTTGAAGAGACGGTTAACTTCAGCACCGGTGTTAGCACTGCCGATCAGTGATGAAGATTTCACAGTGTTCTGTGATGCATCCCGAGTGGGATTAGGTTGTGTGTTGATGCAGAATGACCGAGTGATAGCTTATGCTTCTAGACAGCTGAAGAAGCACGAGCTGAATTACCCGACACACGATCTTGAGATGGCAGCTGTTATCTTTGCACTTAAGATGTGGAGGCATTACCTCTATGGGGTAAAGTGTGAGATCTATACGGATCATAAGAGCCTGCAGCACATCTTAAGTCAGAGAGAGTTAAACTTGAGGCAGAGACGGTGGGTAGAATTGCTCAGTGATTACGATTGCAAGATCCAGTATCATCCAGGCAAGGCTAATGTTGTAGCTGATGCCTTAAGCCGAAAGTCACTTGGCAGTTTATCCCACATTGCAGTAGAGAGAAGACCGGTGGTGAAGGCTTTCTACAAGCTCGTAGAAGAAGGGTTACAAGTGCAGTTATCTGGTACGGGTGCTTTGATCGCACAGATGAGAGTGACACCAGTGTTTCTAGAGCAAGTGGCTCTGAAACAGCACGAAGACCCCGAGTTAGTGAAGATTGCCAGGACTGTTCAGTCGGGCAACAGTACAGAGTTCAGATTTGACGGTGATGGGATTCTTCGACATGGTAAGAGGTTATGTGTACCAGATGATAGCAGTTTGAAGGCAGACATTATGAGGGAAGCTCATAATGCGCGGTATAGCATTCACCCGGGAGCCACCAAGATGTATCAAGATCTGAGAAGGGTGTATTGGTGGCCAGCAATGAAGAGAGAAGTGGCACAGTTCGTGTCAGCCTGCGAGACATGTCAAAGGGTGAAGCTAGAGCACCAGAAGCCGGCTGGAATGCTTAACCCACTGCCGATCCCAGAATGGAAATGGGAGAACATAGCGATGGATTTTGTAGTGGGCTTACCGGCGACGTCTAACAGACTAGACTCCATTTGGGTGATTGTGGATAGACTCACTAAATCTGCTCACTTCATTCCAGTCAGGAGTAACTACTCTGTGGACAAGTTGGCGCAGGTGTATGTAGACGAGATAGTAAGGTTGCATGGAGTTCCAGTGTCGATAGTATCAGATCGAGGACCTCAGTTCACCTCCAGGTTTTGGCGGAGTCTGCAAAATGAAATGGGCACAAGGTTGGATTTCAGCACTGCTTTCCATCCACAGACAGACGGTCAGTCCGAGAGGACCATCCAGACCATTGAAGATATGTTGAGAATGTGTGTGTTAGACTTTGGCGGTTCTTGGAGGCAGCATCTACCTTTGGTGGAGTTTGCCTACAACAACAGCCATCATGCTAGCATAGGGATGGCCCCTTATGAAGCTTTGTATGGGAGGAAGTGCCGAACACCTGTTTGCTGGGAAGAGGTAGGAGAGAAAACTCTTGCAGGGCCAGAGTTAGTTGAGATAACCAGCAAGTTAGTGCCTATCATCAGAGAGCGGATCAGAACAGCTGTAAGCAGACAGAAAAGCTATGCAGACATCCGTAGGAAGCAGATAGAATTTCAGGAGGGGGATATAATATTGCTTAAGGTGTCTCCGATGAAGGGAGTGGTTCGGTTTGGAAAAAAAGGTAAACTGGCCCCACGGTACATTGGTCCCTTTGAGATATTGCAGAAGATCGGGCCTGTATCGTATAAGCTAGATTTACCAGCTTCTATGGAACGAATTCACCCGGTATTCCATGTTTCTATGTTGCGGAAGTTTGTGTCAGATCCAGAGAAGGTTCTTAGTGAACCTGAGGTGGAAATCTTAAGTGATCTCACCTATATAGAGCAGCCAGTGCGGATCCTTGACACCCAGATCAGAAAGCTGAGAAACAAGGAGATACCAATGGTGAAAGTTTTATGGAACCACCACAACCTAGAAGAGTGCACTTGGGAGACTCGGGAGTCCATGCTCCAGCAATATCCATATCTTTTTTAAGGTTAGTTTGTCCCATTTTCTATGTGTTTATGTTGTGTTAGGGACATTCGGGGACGAATGTTCTTAAGGGGGGGAGAATGTAATACCCGGCTCGAGTCCGGCATCGGAATTCCTGTAGTCTAGTGGAATCTCGGGTGTCGGAACCCTCGAGAAGGGTAATACATATGTTTTTAAGGTATTTTCACTTGTTTTCATGTTTTGAAGTGTTAAAAGACTTGAGTTTTGAAAGAAAAGCAACAAGGGAGAAATGCAAAGGTTCGGCCGCCGAAGGTTACTTTCGGCCGCCGAACATTGCATGGTTGCGGCTTCACGTTCGGCTGCCGAAGGTGGTCTGGCCAGCCACCTATAAAAGGGCCAAGGGTCGGTGGAAGGAGGCTATTTCTCCTCCACTTGCAGCCAGAGGTGAGTTTCAGCCTCTCCCACGTTGACTTTCATGTTTTCCATGATTTTCATCAAGTCTTTCATGAGTTTTAAGAGTTTTGGTGATTTATGAAGGTTTTGAGCAAAAGAACCAAGTTTTGAAGCTTGGAGCTTTGGAAGAGCTTGTCTTCATATCTCCACGTTAGGATCCTTCATCCTCAAGTTGTGTAAGAGGTAAGTGAAGATCCTGAGCTTCTTTGTTGATTTTGAAAGGTTTTATGAAGTTTGTATGGGTAGTTTGCATGTTTAGGTTTAGGTGAGGTTTTTGGTGATTTGTGGTGTTCTAGCATGATTAAGTGTTATGTGCTATGTTTGTTTGGGGTTTTAGGATAGTTTTAGACCCCTTTGTGCATATATATGTGTATATGCTAGTTGGGAGTAGTTGATGTGCTTGTTGGTAGGTTTTTGGGCAAAGTTTGCATGAAACAGAGCAGGGTTCTGCCCTTCGGGCAAAACCAGGTTCGGCCGCCGAAGGAAGGTTCGGCCGCCGAACCCTTTGTGGAGGCAGTTCGGCTGCCAAAGGTTGCCCCCGAAAGCTAGGCTTTCGGTTTAGGAAGAGACTTTCGGTCGCCGAAAGAGGGAGTTCGGCCGCCGAAAGTGTGTGAGTTTCGTCTCTGGACGAGACCTTCGGCCGCCGAAGGTGCCGCCGAACATGCATGAGTTTCGTCTCTGGAGTGGGGTTTCGGCCGCCGAACCTGCCGCCGAAAGTGCCCTGTCCAGCTTCCTTTTGCATGTTTTATGTGATGGTTTGAGGTTTGTTTAGAGGGGTTTTGGGGAGTTTCGTAGAGATGTTCTTGAGTGAGTTTAGTCCCTCATTTGAGTCCACCTGTGTAGGTACGGACCAGAGGAATCAGGGACATCAGCAGTGAGTCCAGAGTCAGAACCTGCAGAGTCAGTTCAGAGAGAACTACAGGTGAGTGGAATTTAACTTAATGTTTTAATATGATAACTGATATTTTCTCATGCTTCATGCATCATGACTATGCTTTAGGGTGAGTGCATTAGTGTACACAAAGATGATGCATTGCATATATCCTTGTACTTGGCATTGCTCCTTGTACATTGCTTATGTGAGACGGCACGGACTTCGTGAGGATTCATTAGCCCTCAGAGGAAGACCTGGAACAGCCCTACGGGGACCAGGCACATATACAAAGACCTGGAACAGCCCTACGGGGACCAGGCACATGGTACTTGGGTACCCCAGATGAGATAGAGGGAGTTTTGATCCGTCCGGCCGAGGTTATGTGATTATGTGTTGCATTCCATGAGAGCATGTTTTATCACCTGTATTTGCCTATTCTACTCACTGGGCTATTGTAGCTCATCCCTCTCCCCTAACTTCAGTTGTGCAGGTTCAGAGGTCAGAGAGAACTCAGCAGGGTACAGGAAGAGTTCAGAGTCTTGTAATAGCTAGTGTGGACATGTAAATGTAAAGAGATAAGGTTTATGTATAGTGTATAGAATGGTGCTTGACTATAAGACTTGTAATCCCTTTTTGGAGTCACATGATCAGTTTATGTATGTTTCTTTATTGTTGTATGTTTATGAGCAAAACCAGGCTTAACATTATGAGTTTGATCCGCCTAGGGCCATGAGGAGCTCTAGTAGGGATTACAGAGAGAGTGCATGCACAGGTTAAGCCTTGAAATGAAGAAAACTTTTATGTTTTTACAGTAAATGTATGATCATGTATGGGATTTCACAGGTATACAGACAGGATAGCAGGCTTACTACGGGTCCCGGCGACCTTAAGTCGATCTGGATCCTAGTGCCGGTGGCAGTTCGGTTTCCGGGCTGTTACAACGGGGCTCAAACCCGATCTTCCCTCACGGTCTGGTCTCGGGTCAAGGGAATCAAACCCTATCTTCCCTCACAGTTAAATTTCACTGGAGTTTTCGCAACACAACATGTATTAAGCCTGGTTTGACTCATTTCTCAAGAAACTGACAACAGGATACATGCATACACAAGGGATAAACAATCACTAGGCAAAGCACATTCTAAACCATATCATACTGACTTACTAGCTATCACATGCCTGTACATATATCTCTTTAATTTACATCATGTCCACACTATTCTATTACACATGCAGTCCTTTAATCAACACTCTGCTACTGCACTTCCCAGCTAACTCTGAACCTGCAAAACTGGGATTAAGGGAAAGGGATGAGCTTCTAAAGCCCAGTGAGTAGAAACACTGAAAAATAGTTCATTAATACACACTTACATGAATGTGGCACAACACAAACATTCCACATCTCGGATTTAGACATGACCTCAAAACTCCCTCTGTCGGCACCCGATTCCCGTAGGAACTCACACAGGTTTTTCACTGCCATGACAGATCGTGGGCTATTGATGTCGCCTTGGTCCAATCCCCATTATCAGTAAATAATGCAATGCACCATATTCGTGATTCTAATGCAATCACCCTAATACATAACATGGCATCCATGATGCATGATCTATGCTAAAGCATTCCATTTTCTCAGTATAAAAGATTAAGTTTAGTTCTACTCACCTCTGCTCCTCTAGTAGAAAACTGAACTGACTCTGCAACACCTACCTCTGGTGACCTCCTCGATCTCTCGGGTCCAATCCTACACAAATGGACTCGAATGAGGTGTCAAAACATACCCTAAACAACTCTTAAATAGCTTCCCAAAACCCCTCTAAAAGCTCATAAAACAATCACATAAAGCATGCAAAAGAAAAGCTAGACAGAACACATTCGGCGGCAGGTTCGGCGGCCGAATGTCCTGTCCAAAGCCGAAACTCGCATACTTTCGGCGGCCGAATCTCCACTTTCGGCTGCCGAACCCTTTCGGGGGCAAGGTTCGGGGGCCACAACACACTCCAGAGACGAAAGTCTCTAACCTTCGGCGGCACCTTCGGCGGCCGAATCCCCTAAACAGAGCCGAACCTCAACAACACTCGGGGCAAGCTGTGGCAGCCTAAGCCACCAAGCAAGGGGTTCGGCGGCCGAATGCTCCTTCGGCTGCCGAACCTGAGTTCTTCAAGAACTCAGCTTCTCCCGCAACCTAGCTCCTCCATCCTTTCTACCTCTCTAAACATGCATACCTCCATTCCTCAACACACATATACTCAAGTATATGAACAAAGGGGTCCAAAACTACCTAAAAACCCCAACACAACACATCAAACATAACACATAAACATACTTTCACCATGAAAACATCAAAACTAAACTTAAAACCCTAAAGATGCATTTCTACCCATAACCTCCATAAAACCTTTATAAAATCAACAAAAGGAGCTCAAGATCTTCACTTACCTCTAGATACAAGAAGCTGAACGATCTGAACTCAAACCTAGGCACCAACTTCATCTTCACCTTCTCCAAACCACCAAACCTCTCTTTTTCACTCAAACCCTTCACAACCACAAAACAACTCATTAAATCTTTACACCCTTTAATAAAACTATACAAGTGACTCATGGAGGACGTGGCCTCACCTCAGGCGTGAAAGGAAATGAAATCTATCCATTTCACCGACTGGAGGCGCTGAAATAGAGGGCTGGCCGACTCACCTTCGGCTGCCAAACCTGCATGCAAAACCATGCAACGTTCGGGGGCCGAACATGACCTTCGGAAGCCGAATCTATAGCACTTTCGGCGGCCGAACATTACCTTCGGCGACCAAACATGGCAAAAGTCCCCATAGTCCTTTCTCTTCAAAACTCAATCCAAAACTCATTCAAAACCTGTAAAAACTTAAAAACATTTTAGAAAACCATTTTCTTACCCTTCTAGCCAACTCCGACATCCTTGAATTCCACCGAACGGTAAGAATTCTGATGCCTGATCTAGCCGGGTATTACAGAGACGACCTAAAACTCGGAGGTGGGAGAGAGTGGGTTCTTGAACCTCCAAGCTCCAAAACTTTGCTCAAAAGCTCAAATCTTCAAAACAAAGTTAAAACAAATGAAAATCTTGAAAGATCTAGAGGAAAACATCAAAGATTGGTGAGGGACGGCGGAGAGCTCACCTTGGCCAAAAATGGGGAAAAAGCTCGCCCGTTTTCGGCTAAGGGACCCTTTTATAGTGGCTGGCCAGACCACGTTCGAGGGCCGAATGTGCCTCCGCATGCATGCCATGTTCGGCGGCCGAACTTGAGGTTCGGCGGCCGAACCTGGACTTCCCTCACTTATGCTTTCGGGGGCCTAAAGCACACCCGCAACGCATGCATGTTCGGCGGCCGAACCTGAGTTTTCCTCCAATGCTATTTTCATGCAAAAACTCATTTTCTTTCATGCTTAAAACATAAAACACATTAAAACATTTTATAAAAACATGGTTTTACCCTACTAGAGGCTTTCGACATCCGAGATTCCACCGGACGGTAGGAATTCCGATACCGGAGTCTAGCCGGGTATTACATTCTCCCCCCCTTAAGAACATTCGTCCCCGAATGTTTCTCAACTAGCACATAGCATGGCATACACATAACATACATGTAAAGCACATTAAACTCACAAGGAACTAACCTTAGAAAAGATAAGGGTATTGCTGGAGCATGGACTCCCGTGTCTCCCAAGTGCACTCTTCCATATTGTGGTGGTTCCAAAAGACTTTCACCATCGGGATTTCCTTGTTTCTCAGCTTTCTGATCTGGGTGTCTATGATCCGCACTGGCTGTTCAACATAGGTGAGATCCTCTTGGATCTCCACATCAGGCTCACTAAGAACCTTGCCCGGATCTGACGCAAATTTCCTTAACATTGAAACATGGAAAACCGGATGGATTCTTCCCATTGAAGCAGGCAAATCTAGCTTGTACGACACATTCCCAATCTTTTGCAAGACTTCAAAGGGTCCGATGTATCGTGGGGCTAGTTTACCTTTTTTCCCAAAGCGAACCACTCCTTTCATTGGAGACACCTTGAGCAATACCAAATCCCCCTCCTGAAACTCTACTAGTCTTCTGCGGATGTCTGCATAACTCTTCTATCTGCTTGCAGCCGTCTTGATTCTTTCTCTGATTAAGGGTACCACCCTGCTGGTGATCTCTACTAGCTCAGGCCCTGCCAAGGCCTTTTCTCCAACTTCCTCCCAGCAAACAGGTGACCTGCACTTCCTTCCATATAAAGCTTCATATGGAGCCATCCCGATGCTAGCATGATGGCTGTTATTGTAGGCAAATTCCACCAAAGGTAGATGCTGCCTCCAAGAACCGCCAAAGTCCAGCACACACATTCTTAGCATATCTTCTATGGTCTGGATGGTCCTCTCTGACTGTCCATCTGTCTGTGGATGGAAGGTAGTATTGAAATCCAACCTGGTACCCATGGCATCCTGCAGACTCCGCCAAAACCTGGAGGTGAACTGGGGCCCTCTATCTGACACTATAGAAATAGGAACCCCATGCAGCCTGACGATCTCATCCACATATACCTGCGCCAACTTGTCCACAGAGTAGCCACTCCTGACAGGAATGAAGTGAGCAGATTTGGTGAGTCTGTCCACAATCACCCATATGGAGTCCACTCTGTTGGACGCCGTCGGTAACCCCACTATGAAGTCCATAGCTATATTCTCCCATTTCCACTCTGGAATAGGTAGCGGGTTAAGCATTCTAGCCGGCTTCTGATGTTCCAGCTTCACCCTCTGACACACTTCGCAGGCTGACACAAACTGTGCCACTTCTTTCTTCATCGCTGGCCACCAATAAACCTTCTTCAGATCTTGATACATCTTGGTGGCTCCGGGGTGAACGCTGTATCTTGCATTATGAGCCTCCCTCATAATGTCTCCTTTTAGCCCTATGTCATCTGGTACACACAATCGACTCCCATAGCGGAGGATCCCCTTACTGTCAAATCTAAACTCACTGTCTTTGCCTGACTGAACAATCCTGGCAATCTTCACTAACTCTGGGTCCTCATGCTGTTTCTGAGCCACTTGTTCCAGAAACACAGGTGTCACTCTCATCTGGGCCACTAAAGCACCTGTACCAGACAACTCCATCTGTAGACCTTCATCAATGAGCTTGTAAAACTCCTTCACCACTGGTCTCCTCTCTGCCGTGAAGTGGGATAGACTGCCTAGTGACTTCCGGCTTAGGGCGTCTGCCACGACATTCGCCTTACCCGGATGATACTGAATCTTGCAATCATAGTCACTCAGCAGCTCTACCCATCTCCTCTGTCTCAAGTTCAAATCTCTTTTACTCAGGATGTACTGCAGGCTTTTATGATCTGTGAAGATCTCACATTTTACCCCATAGAGGTAGTGCCTCCACATCTTGAGTGCAAAGATTACTGCTGCCATCTCAAGGTCATGCGTGGGGTAATTCAACTCATGCTTCTTCAGCTGCCTAGAAGCATAAGCAATCACCCTCTCATTCTGCATCAGTACACAACCCAGTCCCACACGGGACGCATCACAAAAGATCGTAAAGTCCTCATCACTAGATGGCAGAGCTAAAACTGGTGCTGAAGTCAACCTCTTCTTAAGCTCTTCAAAACTCTCTTCGCACTGGTCGGTCCACACAAACTTCTGATTCTTCCTGGTTAACCTGGTCAGAGGAGCTGCTATTTTCGAGAAGTCCTGAACGAACCTCCTGTAGTAACCTGCCAAACCCAAGAAACTTCTAATCTCTGTCACTGAAGTGGGTCTAGACCAGTTAGCCACAGCTTCTACCTTCTTGGGGTCTACCTCTATTCCATTTTCTGACACCACATGCCCCAAGAATGAAATGCTCCTCAACCAGAACTCACTCTTAGAGAACTTGGCATACAAGCCATGTTCCCTTAAGGTCTGCAGAACCAACCTCAGATGATGGGCATGCTCCTCTGCATTCCTGGAATACACTAAGATATCATCTATGAAGACAATAACGAAGTGATCCAGGTACTGGCTAAACACTCTGTTCATGAGATCCATGAATGCTGCAGGGGCGTTGGTTAACCCGAACGGCATTACAAGGAACTCAAAATGCCCATATCTGGTCCTGAAGGCTGTCTTCGGCACATCCTCATCCCTTATCCTTAGCTGATGGTACCCCGATCTCAGATCTATTTTGGAGAAACAACCTGCTCCGGCTAGCTGGTCAAATAGATCGTCGATCCTAGGCAATGGGTACTTATTCTTGGTAGTGACTTTGTTCAACTGCCTGTAGTCGATACAAAGCCTAAGGGATCCATCCTTCTTTCTCACGAACAAAACTGGTGCACCCCAAGGTGAAGTGCTCGGTCGGATGAAGCCCTTTTCTACCAACTCTTGCAACTGTTCTTTCAATTCCTTCAACTCGGCTGGAGCCATCCTGTAGGGAGGGATAGAGATCGGTCGGGTTCCAGGCATCAATTCTATCTCGAACTCTATCTCCCTAGCAGGTGGTAAACCTGGTAGCTCGTCTGGGAAGACGTCTAGAAACTCTCTAACCACTGGCACCGAGGCGGGCTCTCTAACCTGACTGCTAAGCTCTCTCACATGAGCCAAATACCCCTGACATCCCTTCCTAAGCAACCTACGAGCCTGAAGAGTTGATATCAGACCTCTAGGTGTACCCCTCCTGTCTCCCCTGAAGACAACCTCTGATCCATCCTGACCTCTGAACCTGACTACCTTGTCCCTGCAGTCCAAGATAGCACCATGGGTAGATAACCAGTCCATCCCTAGAATGACGTCAAAATCTGTCAAATCTAGAACCACTAGGTCGGCGAACAAGCATCTTCCCTCAACAAACACAGGACTACACTGGCAGACTGACTCTGCCACTGATGGATCACACTTGGGTCCACTGACCCAAAGAGGGCACTCTAACCCAGAAGTCATCAGACCCAACCTCCCCACGGCTCTCGGAGCAATAAAAGAATGAGATGCACCAGGGTCCATCAAGGCATACACATTTGAACAACCAATGATTAAGTTACCTGCCACCACGGTGTTAGATGCATCTGCCTCCTGCTGTGTCATTGTGAAGATCCGTGCTAGAGCTTATGGACCTTCACCTCTGAAACCCGCTGAAGAAGAGGCTGCCCCTCTCCCTCTGCCTCTGCCACTGGCCTGAGTCATGGCTGGAGCTGCTGGCTGCGCTACACTGCCTGAAGCTGTCTGCTGGGACTGAGCCATCGGGACTGCTCTTGGACATTCTCGAGCCATATGCCCCTCCTGACCACATCTGAAACAGGCGTTCGTCCCAAACCGACATACTCCCTTGTGTGGCCTACCACACTTCGCACAAACTGCATTATCCGCACCAGAGCTTGAGCCACTCCCAAATCCCAGACTGGACTTGACTTTACTCCAGAACTTATTCTTCTTACCCTTGGGCTTACCCCATCTCATACTGCCTGAAGCTGCTGCACTCAGGGTAGAGGGATCTAATTTTCCCCCACCCGGAGTTTTAGAACCAGAAGGCTGTGCCACTGTCTGCTTAACTGTCCCCTGAATGATGGCACTGGCCTCCATTTTCCTGGCCATATCTACTATGGCATGGAAGCTCTCCCTGTCCACTGACTGAATCAAGGAGGAATACCTGGAATGGAGTTTCATGACATACCTCCTTAACCTCTTCGAATCTGTATCTAGACTCTGCCCAGCAAAAGGCAACAGCTCCAAGAATCTGTTGGTGTACTCCTCTACACTCATTTCATCCGTCTGCCTCAACTGTTCAAACTCTATCATCTTCAGCTCCCTTGAACTATCTGGGAACGCCCATCCTGCAAACTCGTTTGCAAACTCCTCCCAAGACATGCTATCTACTCTGGGGTTCACATAATTCTTGAACCACTCTCGTGCCTTCTTACACTTAAGAGTGAACCCAGCCATCTGAATGGCTCTACTGTCATCAGCCCCAATCTCATCCGTGATCACCTTAACCCTTTCCAGATACACAAATGGGTCATCCCCTTTTTCATACTGGGGAGCACCCAACTTCATGTAGTCGGTCATCTTGACCTTGCTCCCACTGGCTGAGCTAGGTCTAGAAGGTTGAGTAACTGGGGCTGCTGGTTCTGTAGGTGGTGGAGGTGGGGAAACATTTTCTGTGGTAGGGTTTTCTGGATTTGGATAGTAAGGTGGGGGTGGATACATTGGGTATTGTGAATATGGTGGGTAGTATGGTGGGTATGGCATCTGTGTGGGATAAGGGGTGAAGCTAGGGTAATCCGATGTACCTCCCATCGAATACCCAGGATTTTGTGAGAAGTGTGGGTAGTGGGGTGGCTGAACAAATCCCGAGGCCTGAGTGCCTCCTTGGGATTCTCCCATTCCCTCTTCTGACATGCTAACTCCCAGACTGCCATCCCTCCTCTGCTCTACATCCATATCATCCCCCATGTCCTCTGACGCTCCTCCCTGAACTGTTCCCCTCCCTGAACTGTTCCCCTCACTGATCTGCTCCTACCCAGATCCAGAGACCTTATAGGGTCTCTTACAGCTCTATCTCTGTTAGACCTACTAGACATTGCCCTAGGCAATGTAGGAGGACGGGCGCTCATGCCCTCATCCTCAGGTGGCACTCCAGTCAATCTTGCTGATCGACGAGTTCCCCTCATCCTGTTTTCTGAAAAACAGCACATAACAAGCAAACATTAGCATCATATGGTTCATGTGGGCACACATGAACCCTCATCACATACATCACATATCATTAATGCACATGCATATAATCATGGCATTTCACATCATCATGCAAGACAGGACTCCACATCCTATCCTAGTGGACATGATCATCCTATTGTGCTTGACCTTCTATAACATCTATGAGCCCGACACTCTAGGTCCGACCATATGAACCTAGGGCTCTGATACCATTCTGTAACGACCCAAAAATCGGACCGCTACCGGCGCTAGGATCCAGATCGGCTTAAGGCCGCCGGGACCCGTAACAAGCCTGACAAGAAACCTGCAAACCTGTATAATCCCATACATGATCAACAACATGCATAAAATTTAAAAACTTTTCTTTCCATATACATCAACCCAACTCAACCTGTGCATGCACTGAACATAACATAAATCATAAACATTGATCCCTCTGTGGGATCTCATCAGTGCCCCCAATGAGTGACATAACATATGTTGAGTTGGTTTACATAAACATCATAAAAATCTCTAAGATCATGTATTAAAAGGGATAATAACAATCTATGGTCAAGCACACTTCTAACATCCATAAACATCATCTCATTACATAACTATACTGATTAAGACTTTACATTACAATTTGATCATGTCCATTGCTAGCTATTACATAAAGAAAACTTCATTACTCTATCCGGACTCCTGCTCTATCCTGTACCTGCAAGCCTGGGGGTAAAGGGAGAGGGGTGAGCTAAAAGCCCAGTGAGCAGAACTATAAAACATATTAACACTATGCTCCAATGAGATGCATCATAACACAGACAATTCACATAAGGGTTGGGTGAACTTGTCACCAATTAGTCCAAGCTAACTCTGTGCCAGGCCGTAGCATGGGGTCCTGGTCTTCCTGTCATAACATACATTACTTACCATTGCCCCAGGGCCTCCTCTGGGCTCCTGGTCTTCGAGTCCCATAACCGTGCCAGGCCGTAGAATGGGGTCCTGGTCTTTCCTTACTCTGTGCCAGGCTGTAGAATGGGGTCCTGGTCTTCCTGTCATGGACTAATTGGGTCATCCAATATTCACCCACATCAACAACAATCGATGCAATGCGGCATATTCGTGAAAACTAATGCAATCACCCTATTGCATAATCATGATGCATGAAACATGATAAAACATTTAATTTCTCAATTTAAGAGATTAAGTTTAGTTCCACTCACCTCCGGTTGACTCTGACAACACCGAAGCAGCTGAACTCACTGCTGGGGTCCTCGATTCCTCGGGTCCGAACCTACACAGGTGGACTCAAATGAGGGACCAAACATACTAGAACATATCTCTAAACTACTCCCCAAAACCCCCTAAAACATCATGAAACAACCATAGAAAAACATGCAAAGGAGGCCTGGACAGGGCACTTTCGGCGGCAGGTTCGACGGCCGAAAGTCCCTCCAGAGCCGAAAGTCAGGCAGGTTCGACGGTACCTTCGGCGGCCGAAACTCGCAGACAGAGACGAAACTCATGCATGTTCGGCGGCACTTTCGGCGGCCGAAACTGCCAGACAGAGACGAAAGTCTCCTTTCGGGGGCAAGCTTCGGCAGCCGAAAGGCTGCCTCCCCAGCCATGTTCGGCGGCCGAAAGTCCTTCGGCTGCCGAACCTGGTTTCTGCCAAAGGGCAGAAACTTGGCTCCCTTTGCACATTTCGCCTCCAAACCTTCCAAACATGCATCAAACCTATTCTACAACACACATACACAAGCATACATGTTCCTAGGGGCCTCAAACCATCATAAACCCCATCTACAACACATCAAGCATCCACATTGCTCAAGAACATACATTTATACCCATAAACATAACCGTAACCTAAACATGCATTCTACCCCCATAGATCCACTTAAAACTTACTTTAAACATGCAATGAGCTTAAGATCGGCTCTTACCTCTTGAAGATCGAGAGAGAGACGACCTAAAACTCGGAGGTGGGAGAGAGTGGGTTCTTGAACCTCTAAGCTCCTAAACTTTGCTCAAAAGCTCAAATCTTCAAAACAAAGTTAAAACAAATGAAAATCTTGAAAGATCTAGAGGAAAACATCAAAGATTGGTGAGGGACGGTAGAGAGCTCACCTTGGCCGAAAATGGGGAAAAAGCTCGCCCGTTTTCGGCTAAGGGACCCTTTTATAGTGGCTAGCCAGACCATGTTCGAGGGCCGAATGTGCCTCCGCATGCATGCCATGTTCAGCGGCCGAACCTGGACTTCCCTCACTTATGCTTTCATGGGCCTAAAGCACACCCGCAACGCATGCATGTTCGGCGGCCGAACTTGAGGTTCGGCGGCCGAACCTGAGTTTTCCTCCAATGCTATTTTCATGCAAAAAATCATTTTCTTTCATGCTTAAAACATAAAACACATTAAAACATTTTATAAAAACATGGTTTTACCCTACTAGAGGCTTGCGACATCCGAGATTCCACCGGACGGTAGGAATTTCGATACCGGAGTCTAGCCGGGTATTACAAAAGCCAACCCGTATCAGAGATGTTTAGAGGTTAACAAGGAGGATTATAGCATTAAACAGATTTATGTCAAAATCAGTAGCAAAATACTTGTCATTCTTTAGAAAACTAAGTAAATCTCCCAACTTCGAATGAACAGAAGAATGTCGGTAAGTATTCAGAGATTTGAAAGATTACTTGAGCTCTCCCAAAGTCCTTAGCCGACCTGTGGACCAGGAAGACCTTTATATCTACCTAGTCGCTTCTGATCAAGTAGTCAGTGCAGTTCTGGTTTAAGAGGATAACAAAATCTAAAAATCAATCTTCTATGTGAGCAAGATATTGAAGGAGTAGAGACCCGATATCCCAATATTGAAAAAGCATTGTTGGCTCTCCTTTTGGCTATCAGAAAATTCAAGGTATACTTGGAAAACTATTAGGAATCATGGTCACATATTTACCACTCAGGAGAATCTTACACAGGCTGAAAATGTCAGGTCAATGGGACCTTATTGCCTTAAGTAAAAACCACACACATCAATTAAAGCTCAGGTGCTGGAAAACTTTATAGTTGAGTGCTCATTCAGCAAAGAAAAAGGGCAATGGAAAGCCAACATCGAAAGTAGAAGAATGGGAAGGATGAGAGAAAGAGGTTGGCAAAGACGACCACTCATACCTCTGGACCTTAAATGTAGATGGGGCAGCTGGACCCAATCAGAATGGGGCATGAGCAATCTTGAAAGGGCCAGATAGGATGGTAATCTCAATTGCCTACGTTTTGACTTTCTCGTAACCAATAATATGGCTGAGTACGAGGCCTTAGTCAATGGAATGTGATTGGCCTTGGAGATATGGGTAAATGACTTGAACGTACTCAGCGATTTGCAGTTAATGGTTAACCAGGTCCGAGCAGTATATGAAGCCTGAGATGAAACAATGAAATGATATCTAGCCTAGATACGAGAACTGCAGTATGAGTTCATAATGAAGAACATCCCTCTTCAAGTGGATCTCATTCTCTGTACTCAAAATAAAGAAGTCGATTTGTTGAGTCAGCTGACTCAGGAAGAACTAGAGCAATTGCCTTAGGAAGTGCTTGTGGAGACCGTATCACAATCGAGCTTTGAAAAACCAACTCCGATCAAGAATGTCCAATCTGAGCCAAGCTGGATGGACCCCTTCAAATACCTTGACCAAGGAGAACTACTCAGTGATAAGAATGAGGCAAAGAAAATCTCAGCCAAAGCAGGGAATTATCTGTACAAAGAGGGTAATATACCCTGGCTCAGATGCGTGGGACCAAAAGAAGCCCTTGTCATCATCAAAGAAATTCATCAAGGCGTGTGTGGCACTCATGAAGGGGCATCCACTTTGGTCAATAAAATTTTCAGACAGGGATACTCTTGGCCGACCTTAAAAGCAGATGTACAGAAATTTGTAAGGAAGTGTGACGTCTGCTAGCAATATGGAAGGGCAATCAACACGTCTGTGACGAATCAAACCAGCATCTCAGTGCCCTGGCCTTTCTCCCAATAGGAAATTGATATCCTCATTCCTTTCCTCCAAACCACCGGTCAGTAAAAATATGTGATAGTCGTTGTGGAATACTTCTCCAAATGGCTAGAGGCCGAATCGGTCAGAAGCATCATGTCACGATAGATGATTGACTTCATTTAAGGCAACATCATATGCCAATTCGGGGTACCTCCAGTTCTCATTTCAGATAATGGGACCCAATTTGATTGTAAAGAATTTGAGAAATTCACAAGAAACCTGGAGATAGATCACAGATTTTCATCGGTAGCTCATACCCAAACCAATAGGTAAACTGAGGTCACCAATAGGATGATTCTATCAGGGCTAAAGAAGAGGCTGGATGGGGCAAAAGCAGAATGGGCGAATGAACTCTCAAAAATATTATGGGCCTGTAGGACTTCACCTCAGGCAGCAATAGGGGAAACTCCTTTCTCCTTAGCCTATGGAACTGGGGCAAGGTACGATAGAGTTAAAAGTCCCCACTCACCGAGTATAATATTACAACGAGCTGACTAATGGAGAAAAGCTGCAAAGCAATCTAGATACCTTGGAAGAATGAAGAGACACTACAAGCATCTGAACCGCCGCCTACTAGCAAAGGGCAACCAGATATCACAATCGCAAAGTTAAGAAAAGGATATTGAAAGTAAGAGACCTGGTCCTACAGAAGTTAGATACAACTGGCAAAAGAGAAGGACAGGAAAAACTTGCCCCCACATGGGAAGGACCATTCAGAATCATTAAAGTCGTAAGGCCAAGTATTCCACTTAGAAGACTTTATTGGGAAAAGAGAACTACATGCCTAGAATGTACATCACCTTAAAAGGTACTATGTGTAAACTTGTGATTTATGTGAAATAAAAAGTCTTCTAAACTCTTCTCAAAATTGAATGAGTCACATGAATTGATATGTCAATATAGCTGAAGATCATTTATGAAAGCATATATAAGTCTTATTTTTGCAAAATAGATTTTGAATAAATCTCAAAAATCATCAATAAGGCTATGAGCCTGAATCTCAAAAATCGTCAGTAAGGCCACAAGCCTGGATCCTAGAAATTGCCAGTAAAGCCATGAGCCTGAATCTCAAAAATTGCCAATAATGTCACAAGTTTGAATTCTAAAAATCGCCAATAAGGCCACAAGCCTAAATCTAAAAATCGCTAGTAAGGCCACGAGTGTAATACCCGGCTAGACTCCGGTATCGGAATTCCTACCGTCCGGTGGAATCTCGGATGTCGAAAACCTCTAGAAGGGTAAAACCATGTTTTTATAAAATATTTTAATGTATTTTATGTTTTTAAGTAAAAAGGAAATCGAGTTTTGTGTGAAAATAACCAAGGAGGCATTTCCAGGTTCGGCCGCCGAACCTCAAGTTCGGCCGCCGAACCTCAAGTTCGGCCGCCGAACGTGGGATGGTTTAGGGGGGGCATGTTAGGCTTCCGAAAGTCTCAAAAGGTTCGGCCGCTGAACCTCATGTTCGGCCGCCGAACTTGCATGAGATGTGGGGGCACGTTCGGCTACCGAAAGGTGGTCTGCCAACCCTATATAAGAGCTCCATGGCCGCAACGGGCAAGCTTTCTCCCCATTTTCGGCCACGGTGAGTTCATGCTCTCCTTTGGTTCGTTTTTGATGTTTTTTCTCCAATCTTCCATGTTTTAACAAGCTCTATGTTGATTTGAAGAGATTTGGGCAAAAAGAGCAAGTTTTGGAAACTTGGAGACCAAAGAGCGGATCTCTCCCATCTCCGAGTCGGATCATCTCTCCTCTCGTTCTACAAGAGGTAAGAGTAGATCCATAGTTTCTTTCATGTTTTAAGTAAGTTTTATGAAGTTTCTTGGGGTAGAAATGCATGTGTAGGTTTATGTTAAGTTTTTGGCTAAATGTGTGTTTATGAGCAATGTATGTTGGATATACATGTTTGATGTGTTGTAGATGGAGTTTAGGATAGTTGAAGCCCCTAGGAGCTTGTATGCTTAAGTATGCATGTTGTAGAATAGGAAAATGCATGATTGAATGAGTTGGGAGGCGTTTATGCATGTTGAGCTGAGTTTCTACCCTTTTTGGAGAAACCAGGTTCGGCAGCCGAAGGTTCTTTCGGCCGCCGAACCTGCCTGTGGTAGCATGAATCGGCTGCCGAACCCTGCCCCCGAAAGATGACTTTCGGCTCTGGAAGGGACTTTCGGCCGCCGAAGGTGCCGCTGAACATGCATGAGTTTCGTCTCTGGAGGGAACCTTCGGCCGCCAAAAGTGCCGCCGAAAGTGCATGACTTTCGGCTCTGGAGGGACTTTCGGCCGCCGAACCTGCTGACAGAGCGGTTGTCGAAGCCGGTCAAAATAATGAATTCAATTGCCAACAATAATAAAACTGTAGACAGTGGTGAAAGGATCATATCCACAGGGAATTGATACTTATTTACCTTCCTTGGGTAGACCAAATTAAAAAGAGCAGAAAAGAAAAGAAAGTGCAAGTGCATGTAAAGTAAAAATGGGGGGTTTTGAGATTGATTTGATTAAACTAATGATGAAAGCAAATAAATAAAGCAAATAAAAATAAAGAGGAAACAATAATGATAAAAGCTCTAGTTGAAGATTCAGATTCACTTTAGTTGATAGGATTGATCATTGACTCATATGTTCCTTTGTTGATTCAATAAATTGGCCATGGAGATTGAAGAAGCTTCTCACATCCATTGTCTCTCTTTAAGATTAAATCAATTAGGGAAAGTCCTCCAATTAATTACTAATTAACAATTGCCAAAGAACGTCTTTGAGCCTTAGGCCTTTTACAATAGTCAATTGCATAAAGATATAGAGAGAACCAATTCTAGTCACCCACATGCATGGAGACAACACTAGATCATGCGATTTCCTTGGTGATGCACCAAGTGTTCTTATGGTTGAATAAATCAAGCAATTTCGGACTTAAAATCACTCAAACCAACAATATATTACCTTGCAACAAAGAATCAATGGAGATCTTAAATAACAAAGCAATAATGTCCTTAAGCATGAAATCACAAGAATACTGAATAACAAAAGATAAACAATGTAGTCCAAGTCTCTCAATCCACAATACAACTAAAGCTTCACTTGTTCTTCAACTAGAAAAGAGGTTTCAGCCTCTCATGGCTGAAACAAAAATCAAAAATAAAAGAAAAGAAGAAAGGTAGAAGAAGAGATGTGAATTTCGTAGGTGTCTCCCAAGGGGAGCTTAAAGACCCTGTAGAGGCTTCTTATGTGGCTTTTTATAGTTGAAAAGTGTTGCCCTAGGTCATACTTACTGCCCAAGAGGTATTTTCTGCCCAAGATGTGTCTGAAAAGGAAAGAATCGCGCTTTTCGGCTTCAGAAGGAAGGCTGCGCGAAAATGCACTGCTGAAGGAAGTTGGTGCGCGCGGTTTGGTCTCAGAAAGGGAAGGAGGCGCAGATTGTGCTTCCTAAATAAGTTTAGATGCTGACCTTGCTTCCTAATTAGTGTAGAGGCTGCCCAAGGTGCTGCCCATGTGCAACTTGCTGCCCAAGTTGTTGCAAAAGAGGAAAGAATCGGACTGCAAGGCTTCAGAAGGAAGTTGGCGCGCAGATTGCCTTCAGAATAGGAAAGGAGCGTACCTTGTGCTTGAAAAGGAAGGAAGAGTGATCCAAGGCTGCCAATAGAGGAAGAAAAGTCGTGGCTTGATGTTCATAAGGAAATATGCACGTACTAAGGCTTTCAGAAGAGGAAGGACGCGCGGATCATGCTTCCAGAAAAGGTGGCGCGCGTATGGATTGCAAAAGAGGCAGGAGAATGCAGTCATTAATGTGCAGAAGTGGAAAGATATATGTCCAGTCTTTCGTTTTTAGGTGGAGCCTTCATTTGAATTTTAAACGCTGAACGCAGAAGAGGCAAGTGTGCCTTGATGAGACCTTGCTGCCTAAATTGGAAGATTTGACTGCTGCAGTACGTGCACATCTTTGAATAAGGAAAGAAAGATCTGCGATTCGAAATTCAAATAATTTCATGACTGAGCTTTCCTTATTTGCTTTTGTCTCTGCACTTTCCTCATTTGAAGACTTTCCTTTTCTGAAAACCTGCCTTATTTGAAAACTTTCCTTTCTTGGCACATGTTCTAAATAAGGCAGGAAAGATTCTGCAGTTCGAATTTCGGACAGTTTGCTGACTGTGCTTTCTGAAACTTTCCTTATTTGGCACTTTCCATATATGAAAACTTTCCTTTTCTGGAACTTTCCATATTTGGCACTTTTTGGCAGTTTTAAGAGCATTTTCTCTCGATTGTCTTTTCACACCTAGTTTCTGCAAAACATGAACAAAACAACCAAATTAGGCAGAAAAGGTGCAAATAAACATCATTAAGATCATGATAATATGGCCTAAAATACGCTCTGTCACCTGCCGCCGAAAGTGCCCTGTTCAGCCTTCCTTTGCATGTTTTCTATGGATGTTTTGAAGAGTTTTAGGGGGGTTTTTAGGGAGTATTTTAGAGTTATGTTCATAGATGTTTGGTCCCTCATTTGAGTCCACCTGTGTAGGTTCGGACCCGAGGAACCGAGGACCCCAGCAGTGAGATAGCTGCTTTCGAGTCTTGTCAGAGCTAGCCAGAGGTGAGTAGAATAACTCTCTATGTTTTCAAAGTAAATAATGAACGCTTTAGCATGATTCACGCATCATGAATGCCATGAGATATATTAGGGTTTTTGCATTAGAATCCACGAATATGTTGCATTGCATATTATGTTATTGATGTGGATGAATGTTGGATGATCCATTAGCCCTTATATGATATGATATGACAGACTATGGAAGTCCGGGTGAGCCTGCACTACGCCCCCGGTATGA
The DNA here is from genome assembly GCF_001659605.2 of Manihot esculenta. NCBI lineage: Eukaryota > Viridiplantae > Streptophyta > Magnoliopsida > Malpighiales > Euphorbiaceae > Manihot > Manihot esculenta. The sequence goes on along the minus strand of NC_035166.2, from coordinate 22,294,873 downwards.
TTGGATATGTATGTTATGCTATGGAAGTCTAGGTGTGCCTGCACTACGCCCCTGGCATGATTAGACTGTATGGAGGGCTAAGTGGTGACAAGTTCATCCTTGATGTGAAATGTTTGTGCTGTGATGCATTCCATAATATCATATGTTTTAAATGTTATGTTTTATTATTCTGCTCACTGGGCTCTAGTAGCTCACCCCTCTTCCTTAACCCCCAGGTTTGCAGGTACAGGATAGACTAGGAGGTCAGCAAGAGTAAGGAAGTCATGGTCATGTAATAGCTAGTGTGGACATGATAAATGTTGTTATGTTATGTTGAGAACACTCAGGTAAAAGTATGATATAGAATTTCATGTAATAATGCTTATGAAGGTTTAGAGTTGTGCTTGACCATAGTGTTATGTAATCCCTCTCTAGTACATGATCTTAATGTTTAAGGATGATTATTGTAAACCAAACTCAATACATGTTATGTCACCCCATTGGGGCAATGATGAGACTCCAAAGAGGAGTTAATGTTTATGACTATGTTTATGTATAGTGCATGCACAGGTTGAGTTTGGTGAATGAATGAAAGAATGAATATATGTAAGGAAAAGTTTAAAATTATTATGTATGTGTTGATCATGTATGGGATTTAAACAGGTTTACAGGATGAATGTTAGGCTTGCTACGGGTCCCGGCGGCCTTATGCCGACCTGGATCCTAGCGCCGGTAGCGGTCCGGATTTTCGGGTCGTTACAACGAGCCTAAATCACAAAAATCACCAGTAAGGCCACAAGCATGAATCCTTGGAAGTGAACTTAGGGCTAAGTGCCCAAAAGGCGTGCAAGAGTAGAAATGCTCAAAAGTAGATTAAGGGCAACAGAGCCCAGAAGCAAACTCAAAACTAAATGTCTAGAAGGCGTGCAAGAGTAGAAATTCCCGAAAGCAGATTAAGGGCAAAAGAGCCTGGAAGAAAACTAAGGGCAAAGTGCCCAAAAGGCGTACAAGAGCAAAAATACTCGAAAGTATATCAAGGGCAAAAGAACTTAGAAGCAAACTCAGTGTTAAGTGCCTAGAAGGCGCGCAAGAGGAAAAATGCTCAAAAGCAAACTAAGGATAGAAGAGCCCGGAAAGACTCAGAACGCAAAAATGCCCAGAAACAGGCTCAGGGCTAAGTACCCAGAGGAACCACGGAAGCAAAAATGACCGAAAAATGAATTCACATATGGAAAAGTTCACAAAGTCCTCTCCAAAAGGAGCACAGATTGACAATACAAAATAAAAAGGCGAAGTGTATAGTGACCTTTGGGAATTTTTTGCAAATAACGACTTACAGTAGTTCTTGATATTGTAATACCCAGCTCGAGTCCGGCCTCGGAATTCCTGTAGTCTGGTGGAATCTCGGGTGTCGGAACCCTCGAGAAGGGTAATACATATGTTTTCTTATGTATTTTGACGTGTTTTAAGGTTTTAAGTATAAAGGAAAATGAGTTTTTGAAAGAAAAGAGCCAAGGGAGAAAATGGCAAGTTCGGCCGCCGAAGGTGACTTTCGGCAACCGAAGGTGACTTTCAGCAGCCGAAGGTGACTTTCGGCAGCCGAAGGTGACTTTCAGCAGCCGAAGGTGACTTTCGGCCACCGAACCTTGCATGGTTTCGGATCCACGTTTGGCTACCGAAGGTGGTCTGGCCAGCCACCTATAAAAGGGCGCCAAGTCGGTGGAAGGATGATATTTTGCTTCCATCTTCAGCCAGAGGTGAGTCCAACACCCTCCCTAGTTGACTTTCAGGATCTTACTCAAATCTTGTAAGGTTTTGAAGAGTTTTCAGGTGTTTTGGAAGGTTTTGAGAGTTTTGAGCAAAAGAACCAAGTTTTGAAGTTTGGAGAGTTGTGAGGAGATTTCTCCATATCTCCACGTTAGGATCACTTGATCTCTTGTTTGGAAGAGGTAAGTCACGATCCAGAACCTCTTTTACTGATTTTTGAAGGTTTTATAGCAGTTGTATGGATAGTATGCATGAATAGGGTTTTGGTTGAGGTTTTGCATGATTTTGTGTTTAAGCATGTTTAAGTGTTGTTTGATATGTTTCTTGGGGTTATAAGTGAGTTTTAGGCCCTTTTATGCATGTTTTATGGTATGTGCTAGTTGGGAGTAGTTGATATGCATGTTGGGTAAGTTTGGGGGAAAGGTTTGCATGAAACAGAGCAGGGTTCTGCCCAGCGGGAAAAACCAGGTTCGGCCGCCGAAGGAAGGTTCAGCCGCCGAACCCCTTGTGGAGGCAGTTTCGGCTGCCAAAGCTTGCCCCCGAAAGCAAGGCTTTCGGTTTAGAAAGGGACTTTCGGCCGCCGAAAGAGGGAGTTCGGCCGCCGAAAGTGTGTGAGTTTCGTCTCTGGACGAGACCTTCGGCCGCCGAAGGTGCCGCCGAACATGCATGAGTTTCGTCTCTGGAGAGGGGTTTCGGCCGCCGAACCTGCCGCCGAAAGTGCCCTGTCCAGCTTTCTTTTGCATGTTTTATGTGATTGTTTGGGGATCTTGTAGAGGGTTTTTGGGGAGTTTCTTAGAGATGTTCTTGAGTTAGTTTGGTCCCTCATTTGAGTCCACCTGTGTAGGTACGGACCAGAGGAACCCCAGAGAGCAGCAGTGAGCACTGCTTCAGAACCTGCAGAGTTAGTACAGAGTCAGCCAGAGGTGAGTGGAACTTCTCTTTTCAGAACTAAACGGCTTTGAGCATATGTCATGCATCATAAGATTATAATAGGATGATTGCATTAGTTTCACGAAGATGACGCATTGCATAATACGATGTATATGAGGCTGTGGATAGATCAAGGTGACTTCAATAGCCCAAGCTCTGTTATAAGACCTGGCCGGGCCAGGCAGCCATCTGTAGGTAAGACCTGACTAGATCAGTCAGCAGAGATAGTAAGACCTGGCTGGGCCAGGCAGGCAGAGTTGTAAGACCTGGCCGGGCCAGGCAGACTGAGGTTATAAGACCTGGCTAGGCCAGGCATCCTTATATTGGGATTTTGGTGGTCATGTCTATCCCTGAGATGATGTGCTGTAATGCATTTCACGAGATCATGTGTTCAAATTATGGTTTATAGTTCTGCTCATTGGGCTTGTATAGCTCATCCATCTCCCCTATCCCCCAGGTTTGCAGGGTCAGAATCCAGAGGGAGTGCAGCAGGATATGGAAGAAGAAGAGTTATGTAATAGCTAGTGTGGACATGTACATGTAAAGAGCTTGTAGTTGTGTAATAAGATGTATAGACTTGTGCTTGATCAGTTAGAGTAATCTCTTGTTGGAGACACATGATCAGTTTATGTATGTTTCTTTTATTGTGAATGTATATGAGAAAACCAGGCTTAACATTATGAGTTGATAGAACAGAAAGAGTGCATGCACAGGTTAAGCCCTGGAGTAAAGAAAAGTTTTAATGGTTTGACAGAAAATGTATGATCATGTATGGGATTTCACAGGTACACAGACAGTATAGCAGGCTTACTACGGGTCCCGGCGACCTTAAGTCGATCTGGATCCTAGTGCCGGTAGCAGTTCGGTTTCCGGGCTATTATAGATTGGTATCAGAGTCCTAGGTCACATGGTCGGACCTATATAGATAGAGTTTGTAATACTCGGCTTGAGTCCGGCATCGAAATTCCTGTAGACCGGTGGAATCTCGAGTGTCAGAACCCTCGAGAAGGGTAAGACATATGTTTTCATGTGTGTTTTTACGGGTTTTGAATGTTGTAAAGTGTTAAAGGAAATGAGTTTTGAAAGAAAAGCAACAAGGGAGAAATGCAAAGGTTCGGCCGCCGAAGGTCACTTTCGGCCGCCGAACATTGCATGGTTTCGGATTCACGTTCGGCTGCCGAAGGTGGTCTGGCCAGCCACCTATAAAAGGGCCAAGGGTCGGTGGAAGGAGGATATTTCTCCTCCACTTGCAGCCAGAGGTGCGTTCAAGCCTCTCCCAAGTTGACTTTCATGTTTTTCATGGTTTTCACCAAATCTTTCAAGGGTTTTAAGTGTTTTGGTGTGTTTTGAAGGTTTTGAGCAAAAATAGTAAGTTTTGAAGCTTGGAGCTTTGGAAGAGGTTTTCTCCCTATCTCCACGTTAGGATCACTCATCCTCAAGTTCTTTAGGAGGTAAGGGTTGATTCTGAACTTCTTTGATGAGTTTTGAAGGTTTTATGGGAGTTGGATGGGTAGTATGCATGATTAGGTGTAGGTGAGGTTTATGGGAGATGTGTATGTTCAAGCATGTTAAATGTTGTTTGATGTGTTTGTTTGAGGTTTTAGGCTAGTTTTGGACCTCTTTCTGCATGTTATATGGTATGTGCTAGTTGGGAGTAGTTGATGTGCATGTTTAGGTAAGGTTTGGGTGAGTTATGCATGAAACAGAGTAGGGTTCTGTCCACTGGACAAAGCCAGGTTCGGCCGCCGAAGGAAGGTTCGGCCGCCGAACCCCTTGTGGAGGCAGTTTCGGCTGCCAAAGCTTGCCCCCGAACATTTGGACTTTCATCTCTGGAGGCAAGGTTCGGCCGCCGAAAGTGCCGCCGAAGGTTGAGGTTCGTCTCTGGACGAGCCTTTCGGCTGCCGAAGGTGCCGCCGAACATGCATGAGTTTCGTCTCTCGAGAGGGGTTTCGGCCGCCGAACCTGCCGCCGAAAGTGCCCTGTCCAGCTTTCTTTTGCATGTTTTATGTGATTGTTTTAGGATCTTTTAGAGGGCTTTTGGGGAGTTTCTTAGAGCGGTTCTTGAGTTAGTTTGGTCCCTCATTTGAGTCCACCTGTGTAACGACCCGAAAATCGAACCGCTACCGGCGCTAGGATCCAGATCGGCTTAAGGCCGCCGGGACCCGTAGCAAGCCTGACATGTAACCTGTAAACCTGTTCAATCCCATACATGATCAACAATCATACATAAAAATTAAAACTTTTCTTTTCCTCATACACCAAACTCAACCTGTGCATGCACTATACATAGCATAACTTAAACATTAATCCCTCTGTGGGATCTCATCATTTGCCCCAACGGGCGATACCTCAGAAGTTGAGTTGGTAAAACATAAACATCAATAGACATTAAGATCATGTATCAACAAGGGATTACAATACTCATAGGGTCAAGCACAACTATAACCTCAATATACCTCATTACATAACATACTGTAACCTCTTACAATACATCATAGTACAATTGTCATGTCCACAATCTAACTATTACATAAACATACTTCAAAACTCTGGCTAACCTCCTGGTCTACCCTGTACCTGCACATCTGGGGTTAGGGGAGAGGGGTGAGCTACAAAGCCCAGTGAGCAGAATAATAAAACAATTTAAAACATATGATAACATGGAATGCATCACAACACAACTAATCACATCAAGGATGAATTTGTCACCAATAGTCCCCTACATGGACCAACTGTGTCAGGGGCGTAGAATGGGCCTCACTGGTCTTTCTCTTACATAACATAACATAACATGGTCCAACTGTGCCAGGGGCGTAGAATGGGCCTCATTGGTCTTTCTCTTACATAGTGCCAGGGGCGTAGAATGGGCCTCACTGGTCTTCCGTACCGTATCATCATCATCATAGCATAGGGGGACTAATGGATCATTCAACATCCATCCACATCATCAAACATAATATGCAATGCAACATATTCGTGAGTCTAATGCAACACCCTATTATCTCATGGCATTCATGATGTGTGAATCATGCTAAAACTGATTTATTTATTTAAAAGCATAAGAGTTATTCCACTCACCTCTGGCTGAAGCTCTACTGACTCTGAAGTGACTGACTCACTGCTGGGGTCCTCGGTTCCTCGGGTCCGAATCTACACAGGTGGACTCAAATGAGGGACCAAACATACATGAACATAACTCTAAAACATCCCCCCAAAACCCCCTCAAACATCATGGAATAATCATAGAAAAACATGCAAGAAAGGGCTGGACAGGGCACTTTCGGTGGCAGGTTCGGCGGCCAAAAGTCCCTCCAGAGCCGAAAGTTAGGTAGGTTCGGCGGCACCTTCGGCGGCCGAAACTCCCAGACAGAGGCGAAACTCATGCATGTTCGGCGGCACTTTCGGCGGCCGAAACTCCCAGACAGAGACGAAAGTCTCCTTTCGGGGGCAAGCTTCGGCAGCCGAATGCTGCCTCCACAAGGGGGTTCGGCGGCCGAAAGTTCCTTCGGCTGCCGAACCTGGTTTCTCCCAAATGGGCAGAAACTTGGCTCAAATGAACCTCTTGCCTCCCAAAACCTCAAATCATGCATAAGCTTGTTCTAAAACATGCATACATATCATACATCACACCTAGGGGTCTCAAACTATCAAATACCCCAACTACAACACTTCAAACATGCCACATTGCTAAAAAACATAACATTTGCTCAAAAACTCATACAACCCTAAACATGCCATTCTACCCCATAAAACAACTTAAAACTTACTTAAAACGTACAATGAGCTTAAGATCGGCTCTTACCTCTTGATGATCGAGAGAGAGACGACCTAAACTCGGAGATCCAAGCAAATGAGCTCCTGAGTTCCCAAAGCTCCAAAACTTGTCTTAAATGCTCAAAACTTGCAATGTGAGGTGAAAACTCAAGAAAAATGGAGGAGATTTGGAGAAAGAACACAAGATCTGGGGAGAGGGAGGTCGGAAGCTAGCTGTGGCCGAAAATGGGAGAAAGCTCGCCCATTTCGGCTAAGTGACCCTTTTATAGGTGGCTGGCCAGGCCACGTTCGGGGGCCGAAAGTGCTTCCGCATGCATGCCATGTTCGACGGCCGAACTTGAGTTTCGGCGGCCGAACCTGGACTTCCCTCACTCATGCTTTCGGGAGCCTAACGTGCCTCCAAAACGCATGCATGTTAGGCGGCCGAACTTAACTTTCGGCGGCCGAACCTGGGTTTTCCTCCAAAGACTTTTCATGCAAAAACTCATTTAATTTTCATACTTAAAACATTAAAATACATGAAAACATTTTATAAAAACATGTTTTTACCCTTCTAGAGGTTCCCGACATCCGAAATTCCACCGGACGGTAGGAATTCCGATACCGGAGTCTAGCCGGGTATTACATTCTCCCCCCCTTAAGAACATTCGTCCCCGAATGTTCCTCAACTAGCACATGCATAGCAAACAACATAACATACATACATAAACACATAAAGATCTAACCTTAAAAGAGATGGGGATATTGCTGGAGCATGGACTCCCGTGTCTCCCAAGTACATTCTTCCAAATTGTGGTGGTTCCAAAGGACTTTCACCATCGGGATTTCCTTGTTTCTCAGCTTTCTGATCTGGGTGTCTATGATCCGCACTGGCTGCTCAACATAGGTGAGATCTTCTTGGATCTCCACATCAGGCTCACTAAGAACCTTGCCCGGATCTGACACGAACTTCCTCAACATAGAAACATGGAAAACCGGATGGATTCTCTCCATTGAAGCAGGTAAATCTAGCTTGTACGACACATTCCCAATCTTCTGCAAGATTTCAAAGGGTCCGATGTATCGTGGGACTAGTTTACCCTTCTTCCCAAAGCGAACCACTCCCTTCATTGGAGACACCCTGAGCAATACCAGATCCCCCTCCTGAAACTCTACTTGCCGCCTGCGGATGTCTGCATAACTCTTCTGTCTGCTTGCAGCAGTCTTGATTCTCTCCCTGATTATGGGTACCACCCTGCTGGTAATCTCTACTAGCTCAGGCCCTGCCAAGGCCTTTTCTCCAACTTCTTCCCAGCAAACAGGTGACCTGCACTTCCTTCCATACAAAGCTTCATATGGAGCCATCCCGATGCTAGCATGATGGCTGTTATTGTAGGAAAACTCCACCAAAGGTAGATGCTGCCTCCAAGAACCGCCAAAGTCCAGCACACACATTCTAAGCATATCCTCGATAGTCTGGATGGTCCTCTCCGACTGTCCGTCCGTCTGTGGATGGAAAGCAGTGCTAAAATCTAATCTGGTACCCATGGCGTTCTGCAGACTCCGCCAAAACCTGGAGGTGAACTGGGGTCCTCTATCAGACACTATCGAAACAGGAACCCCATGCAGCCTGACGATCTCGTCCACATACACCTGCGCCAACTTGTCCACAGAGTAGCCACTCCTGACAAGGATGAAGTGAGCAGATTTGGTGAGTCTGTCCACAATCACCCATATGGAGTCCAATCTGTTGGACGTCGCCGGTAACCCCACTACGAAGTCCATAGCTATGTTCTCCCATTTCCATTCTGGAATAGGTAGCGGGTTAAGCATTCCAGCCGGCTTCTGATGTTCCAGCTTCACCCTCTGACACACTTCGCAGGCTGACACGAACTGTGCCACTTCCTTTTTCATCGCTGGCCACCAATACACTTTCTTCAGATCTTGATACATCTTGGTGGCTCCGGGGTGAACGCTGTATCTCGCATTATGAGCCTCCCTCATAATGTCTCCTTTTAGCCCTATGTCATCTGGTACACATAATCGACTTCCATAGCGGAGGATCCCCTTACTGTCAAATCTGAACTCACTGTCTTTGCCTGACTGAACAGTCCTGGCAATCTTCACTAACTCTGGATTCTCATGCTATTTCTGAGCCACTTGCTCCAGAAACACAGGTGTCACTCTCATCTGAGCCACTAAAGCACCTCTACCAGACAACTCCAACTGTAGACCTTCATCAATGAGCTTGTAAAACTCCTTCACCACTGGTCTCCTCTCTGCCATGATGTGGGATAGACTGCCTAGTGACTTTCGGTTTAGGGCGTCTGCCACGACATTCGCCTTACCCGGATGGTACTGAATCTTGCAATCGTAGTCACTCGGCAGCTCTACCCATCTCCTCTGTCTCAAGTTCAGATCTCTTTGACTCAGGATGTACTGCAGGCTTTTATGATCTGTGAAGATCTCACATTTTACCCCATAGAGGTAGTGCCTCCACATCTTGAGTGCAAAGATTACTGCTGCCATCTCTAGGTCATGTGTGGGGTAATTCAACTCATGCTTCTTTAGCTGTCTAGAAGCATAAGCAATCACCCTCTCATTCTGCATCAGTACACAACCCAGTCCCACACGGGACGTGTCACAAAAGACGGTAAAGTCCTCATCACTAGATGGCAGAGCTAAAACTGGTGCTGAAGTCAACCTCTTCTTAAGCTCTTCGAAACTCTCTTCACACTGGTTGGTCCACAGAAACTTCTGATTCTTCCAGGTTAGTCTGGTCAGAGGAGCTGCTATTTTCGAGAAGTCCTGAACGAACCTCCTGTAGTAACCTGCCAAACCCAAGAAACTCCTGATCTCTGTCACTGAAGTGGGTCTAGGCCAGTTAGCCACAGTTTCTGTCTTCTTGGGGTCCACCTCTATCCCATTCTCTGACACTACGTGCCCCAAGAACGAAATGCTCCTCAGCCAGAACTCACACTTAGAGAACTTGGCATACAAGCCATGTTCCCTCAAGGTTTGCAAAACCAACCTCAGATGATGGGCATGCTCCTCTGCATTCCTAGAATACACTAAGATATCATCTATGAAGACAATAACAAAGTGATCCAGGTATTGACTAAACACCCTGTTCATGAGATCCATGAATGCTGCAGGTGCGTTGGTTAACCCGAACGGCATTACAAGGAACTCAAAATGCCCATATCTGGTCCTGAAAGCTGCCTTTGGCACATCCTCTTCCCTGATCCTCAACTGATGGTACCCCGATCTCAGATCTATTTTGGAGAAACAACCCGCTCTTGCTAGCTGGTCGAATAGATCATCGATCCTTGGCAATGGGTACTTGTTCTTGGTAGTGACTTTGTTCAACTGCCTGTAGTCGATACAAAGTCTAAGGGATCCATCCTTCTATCTCACAAACAAGACTGGAGCACCCCAGGGTGAGGTACTCGGTCGGATGAAGCCCTTGTCTACCAGCTCCTGTAACTGCTCCTTCAACTCTTTCAACTCGGCTGGAGCCATCCTGTAGGGAGGGATAGAGATCGGTCGGGTTCCAGGCATCAATTCTATCTCGAACTCTATCTCCCTAGCAGGTGGTAAACCTGGTAGTTCGTCTGGGAACACATCTAAGAACTCTCTAACCACTGGCACCGAGGCGGGCTCTCTAACCTGACTGCTAAGCTCTCTCACATGAGCCAAATACCCCTGACATCCCTTCCTAAGCAACCTACACGCCTGAAGAGCTGATATCAGACCTCTAGGTGTACCCCTCCTGTCTCCCCTGAAGACAACCTCTGACCCATCCTGACCTCTGAACCTGACTACCTTGTCCCTACAGTCCAAGGTAGCACTATGGGTAGATAACCAATCCATCCCTAGAATGACGTCAAAATCTGTCAAGTCTAGAACCACAAGGTCGGCGGAAAGGCATCTTCCCTCAACAAAGACTGGACTGCACTGGCAGACTGACTCTGTGTAACGACCCGAAAATCGGACCGCTACCGGCGCTAGGATCCGGGTCGACTTAAGGCCGCCGGGACCCGTAGCAAGCCTGACATAAAACCTGTGAACCTGTATAATCCCATACATGATCAACAACATGCATAAAAATTAAAACTTTTCTTTCCATGAATATCAACCAAACTCAACCTATGCATAAACATAAACATAACTTTGATCCCTCTGTGGGATCTCATCTGTGCCCCAATGGGAAACATAACATCTGTTGAGTTGGTTTACATAAACATCATCAATATCTCTAAGATCATGTATTAAAAAGGGGTACAACATTCTATGGTCAAGCACACACTAACGTCCATAAACCTCATTACATAACTATACTGTACTTTTACATTACAATTTGATCATGTCCATTGCTAGCTATTACATAAGCATGACTTCTTTACTCTATCCGGACTCCCGCACTATACTGTACCTGCAAGCCTGGGGGTAAAGGGAGAGGGGTGAGCTAAAAGCCCAGTGAGTAGAGCTAGTAAAACACATTAACACTATGCTCAAATGGAATGCATCATAACACAAACAGTTCACATAAGGGTTGGGTGAACTTGTCACCAATTAGTCCAAGTTAACTCTGTGCCAGGCCGTAGCATGGGGTCCTGGTCTTCCTGTCATACATACATTACTTACCATTATCCCAGGGCCTCCTCTGGGCTCCTGGTCTTCGAGTCCACTATCGTGCCAGGCCGTAGAATGGGGTCCTGGTCTTTCCTTACTCTGTGCCAGGCCGTAGAATGGGGTCCTGGTCTTCCTGTCTTGGACTAAATGGGTCATCCAACATTCACCCACATCAACAACAATAGATGCAATGCGACATATTCGTGATACTAATGCAATCATCCTATTGCATAATCATGATGCATGAAACATGATAAAACATTTAATTTTAAAAGATTGAGTTTAGTCCTACTCACCTCTGGCTGACTCTGACAATACCGAAGCAGCTGAACTCACTGCTGGGGTCCTCGGTTCCTCGGGTCCGAACCTACACAGGTGGACTCAAATGAGGGACCAAATACACCTGAACATAACTATAAACTACTCCCCAAAAACCCCCTAAAACATCATGAAATAATCACATAGAGATATGCATGAAATGGCTGAACAGGGCACTTTCGGCGGCAGGTTCGGCAGCCGAAAGTCCTGGACAGAGACGAAACTCAGGTAGGTTCGGCGGCACCTTCGGCGGCCGAAAGTCCCAGACAGAGACGAAAGTCTCTTTTCGGGGGCAACTTCGGCAGCCGAAAGGCCTGCCTCCCCAGCCATGTTCGGCGGCCGAAAGTGCCTTCGGCTGCCGAACCTGGTTTCTGCCAAAGGGCAGAAACTTGGCTCCTTTGTGCATTTTTGCCTCCAAACTCACCAATCATGCATATACCCCACTTAAAACATGCATACAAGATCCTAGGGGCCTCAAACAAGCATATACCCCAACTACAACACTTCAAACATACTCAAACATGCCACATTGCTCAAGAATCACATAAAACCTAACATAGCTCGACATATACCCTAACATGCATTCTACCCCTTAAAACTTCATAAAACTTGTTTAAATCATACATTGAGCTTAAGATCGGCTCTTACCTCTTGAAGATCGAGGGTTGAGGAGATCTAAACTTGGAGATGGGAGAAGTTCTAACTTTTGGTCTCCAAGCTCCAAAACTCGTTCTAAGCTCAAAGATCTTCAAAACCAAAGTTATAAACTTGTAAAGATCATGGAAAAGGAAGGAAAAACTCAAGATTGGGGAAGGATGACGGAATGCTCACCTTGGCCGAAATGGGGAGAAAAAGCTCGCCCATTTTCGGCTAAGGGACCCTTTTATAGTGGCTGGCCAGACCACGTTCGGGGGCCGAATGTGCCTCCGCATCCATGCAATGTTCAGCGGCCGAACTTGACTTTCGGCGGCCGAACATGGACTTCCCTCACTCATGCTTTCGGGGGCCTAACGTGCCTCCAAAACGCATGCATGTTCGGCGGCCGAACTTGACTTTCGGCGGCCGAACCTGGGTTTTCCTCCAAAGACTTTTTCATGCAAAAACTCATTCAATTTCATACTCAAAATCATAAAACACATTAAAACATTTTTATAAAACATGATTCTACCCTTCTAGAGGTCTCCGACATCCGAGATTCCACCGGACGGTAGGAATTCCGATACCGGAGTCTAGCCGGGTATTACACTCTGCCACTGATGGATCACACTTGGGTCCACTGATCCAGAGAGGACACTCTAACTCAGAGATCATCAACCCCAACCTCTGAACGGCTCTCGGAGCAATAAAAGAATGAGATGCACCAGGGTCCATCAAGGCATACACATCTGAACAACCAATGACTAAGTTACCTGCCACCACGGTGTTAGATGCATCTGCCTCCTGCTGAGTCATTGTGAAGATCCGTGCTGGAGCTGATGGACCTTCACCTCTGAAACCCGCTGAAGAAGAGGCTGCCCCTCTCCCTCTGCCTCTGCCACTGGCCTGAGTCATGGCTGGAGCTGCTGGCTGAGCCACACTACTAGAAGCTGTCTGCTGAGACTATACTCCAAAAGCTGCCCTAGGACACTCCCGAGCCATGTGTCCCTCTTGCCCGCATCTGAAGCAGGCTGCTGTCCCAGCCCGACAAACTCCCCTGTGTAGCCTACCACACTTTGCACAAACTGCATTATCAGCACCAGAGCTTGAGCCGCCCCCTAATCCCAGACTGGACTTAACCTTGTTCCAAAACTTGTTCTTCTTCTGCTTCTTGGTGGTACTGCTCCACCTCTTGCTGCCTGAAGCTGCTGCACTAAAAGAAGAAGAGCCTGGGGTCTTAGAACCAGAAGGCTGTGCCACTGACTGTTTAACTGTTCCCTGAACGATGGCACTGGCCTCCATTTTCCGGGCCATATCTACTATGGCATGGAAGCTCTCCCTATCTGCTGACTGGATCAAGGAGGAATATCTGGAGTGGAGTTTCATGATATACCTCCTTGACTTCTTCTGATCCGTGTCAAGGTTTTGCCCTGCAAATGGCAACAGCTCCAAGAATTTGTCTGTGAACTCTTCTACACTCATCTCATCGGTTTGCCTCAACTGTTCAAACTCTATCATCTTTAGCTCCCTCGAGCTATCGGGGAAAGCCCATCCCGCAAACTCGTTTGCAAACTCTTCCCAAGACATGCTGTCCACCCTCGGGTTCACGTAATTCTTAAACCACTCACGGGCCTTCTTGCATTTGAGTGTGAACCCGGCCATCTGAATGGCTCTACTATCATCTGCCCTAATCTCATCAGTGATCACTTTCACCCTCTCAAGGTACACAAACGGGTCATCTCCTTTTTCATATTGAGGAGCACCCAACTTCATGTAGTCGGTCATTTTGACCTTGCTCCCACTGGCTGAGCTAGGTCTAGAAGGTTGAGTAACTGGGGCTGCTGGTTCTGTAGGTGGTGGAGGTGGGGAAACATTTTCTGTGGTAGGGTTTTCTGGATTTGGATAGTAAGGTGGGGGTGGATACATTGGGTATTGTGAATATGGTGGGTAGTATGGTGGGTATGGCATCTGTGTGGGATAAGGGCTGAAGCTATGGTAATCCGATGTGCCTCCCATCGAATACCCGGGGTGTTGTGAAAAGTGTGGGTAGTGGGGTGGCTGAACAAATCCCGAGGCCTGAGTGCCTCCTTGGGACTCTCCCATTCCCTCTTCTGACCTACTAACTCCCAAACTGCCATCCCTCCTCTGCTCTACATCCATGTCATCCCCCATGTCCTCTGACACTCCTCCCTGAACTGTTCCTCTTACTGATCTGCTTCTACCCAGATCCAAAGACCTTCTAGGGTCTCTCACTGCTCTATCCCTGTTGGACCTGCTAGACATTGCCCTAGGCAATGCTGGAGGACGGGCGCTCATGCCCTCATCCTCGGGTGGCACTCCAGTCAATCGTGCAAATCAACGAGTTCCTCTCATCCTATTTCTGAAAAACAGCACATAACAAGCAAACATTAGCATCATATGGTTCATGTGGGCACACATGAACCCTCATCACAAACATCACATAGCATAGCATATCATTAATGCACATGCATAAAGTCATGGCATTTCACATTATCATGCAAGACAGGACTCCACATCCTATCCTAGTGGACATGATCTTCCTATTGTGCTTGACCTTCTATAACATCTATGAGCCCGACACTCTAGGTCCGACCATATGAACCTAGGGCTCTGATACCACTCTGTAACGATCCGAAAATCGGACCGCTACCGGCGCTAAGATCCAGATCGGCTTAAGGCCGCCGGGACCCGTAGCAAGCCTGACATGTAACCTGTAAACCTGTTCAATCCCATACATGATCAACAATCATACATAAAAATTAAAACTTTTCTTTTCCTCATACACCAAACTCAACCTGTGCATGCACTATACATAGCATAACTTAAACATTAATCCCTCTGTGGGATCTCATCATTTGCCCCAACGGGCGATACCTCAGAAGTTGAGTTGGTAAAACATAAACATCAATAGACATTAAGATCATGTATCAACAAGGGATTACAATACTCATAGGGTCAAGCACAACTATAACCTCAATATACCTCATTACATAACATACTGTAACCTCTTACAATACATCATAGTACAATTGTCATGTCCACAATCTAACTATTACATAAACATACTTCAAAACTCTGGCTAACCTCCTGGTCTACCCTGTACCTGCACATCTGGGGTTAGGGGAGAGGGGTGAGCTACAAAGCCCAGTGAGCAGAATAATAAAACAATTTAAAACATATGATAACATGGAATGCATCACAACACAACTAATCACATCAAGGATGAATTTGTCACCAATAGTCCCCTACATGGACCAACTGTGCCAGGGGCGTAGAATGGGCCTCACTGGTCTTTCTCTTACATAACATAACATAACATGGTCCAACTGTGCCAGGGGCATAGAATGGGCCTCATTGGTCTTTCTCTTACATAGTGCCAGGGGCGTAGAATGGGCCTCACTGGTCTTCCGTACCGTATCATCATCATCATAGCATAGGGGGACTAATGGATCATTCAACATCCATCCACATCATCAAACATAATATGCAATGCAACATATTCATGAGTCTAATGCAACACCCTATTATCTCATGGCATTCATGATGCGTGAATCATGCTAAAACTGATTTATTTATTTAAAAGCATAAGAGTTATTCCACTCACCTCTAGCTGAAGCTCTACTGACTCTGAAGTGACTGACTCACTGCTGGGGTCCTCAGTTCCTCGGGTCTGAATCTACACAGGTGGACTCAAATGAGGGACCAAACATACATGAACATAACTCTAAAACATCCCCCAAAAACCCCCTCAAACATCATGGAATAATCATAGAAAAACATGCAAGAAAGGGCTGGACAGGGCACTTTCGGCGGCAGGTTCGGCGGCCGAAAGTCCCTCCAGAGCCGAAAGTCAGGCAGGTTCGGCGGCACCTTTGGCGGCCGAAACTCCCAAACAAAGGCGAAACTCATGCATGTTCGGCGGCACTTTCGGCGGTCGAAACTCCCAGACAGAGACGAAAGTCTCCTTTCGGGGGCAAGCTTCGGCAGCCGAATGCTGCCTCAACAAGGGGGTTCGGCGGCCGAAAGTTCCTTGGGCTGCCGAACCTGGTTTCTCCCAAATGGGCAGAAACTTGGCTCAAATGAACCTCTTGCCTCCCAAAACCTCAAATCATGCATAAACTTGTTCTAAAACATGCATACATATCATACATCACACCTAGGGGTCTCAAACTATCAAATACTCCAACTACAACACTTCAAACATGCCACATTGCTCAAAAACATAACATTTGCTCAAAAACTCATACAACCCTAAACATGCCATTCTACCCCATAAAACAACTTAAAACTTACTTAAAACGTACAATGAGCTTAAGATCGGCTCTTACCTCTTGATGATCGAGAGAGAGACGACCTAAACTCGGAGATCCAAGCAAATGAGCTCCTGAGTTCCCAAAGCTCCAAAACTTGTCTTAAATGCTCAAAACTTGCAATGTGAGGTGAAAACTCAAGAAAAATGGAGGAGATTTGGAGAAAGAACACAAGATCTGGGGAGAGGGAGGTCGGAAGCTAGCTGTGGCCGAAAATGGGAGAAAGCTCGCCCATTTTGGCTAAGTGACCCTTTTATAGGTGGCTGGCCAGGCCACGTTCGGGGGCCGAAAGTGCTTCCGCATGCATGCCATGTTCGGCGGTCGAACTTGAGTTTCGGCGACCGAACCTGGACTTCCCTCACTCATGCTTTCGGGGGCCTAACGTGCCTCCAAAACGCATGCATGTTCGGCGGCCGAACTTGACTTTCGGCGGCCGAACCTGGATTTTCCTCCAAAGACTTTTCATGCAAAAACTCATTTAATTTTCATACTTAAAACATTAAAATACATGAAAACATTTTATAAAAACATGTTTTTACCCTTCTAGAGGTTCCCGACATCCGAAATTTCACCGGACGGTAGGAATTCCGATACCGGAGTCTAGCCGGGTATTACAACCTGTGTAGGAACGGACCAGAGGAATCAGGGAAGTCAGCAGTGAGCACAGGTTCAGAACCTGCAGAGGTAGTCCAGAGTCAGCCAGAGGTGAGTGGAACTTCTCTTTTCAGAACTAAAATGCTTTTAGCATGTGGCATGCATCATGATGACTATCGTAGGTTGATTGCACTAGTTTCACGAATATGGCGCATTGCATTGCATAATACGATGTATATGATGAGATGGATGGACCAAGGCGACCCCAATAGTCCTAACTCTGTGTAAGACCTAGCCGGGCCAGGCAGCCTTCTGTAGGTAAGACTTGGCTAGGCCAGGCAGCAGATTATCGTAAGACCTGGCTGGGCCAGGGGAGCAGAGTTTGTAAGACCTGGCCGGGCCAGGCAAATTGTGGTTGTAAGACCTGGCTAGGCCAGGCATCCTCCCAGTGGGAATTTTGGTGGTCATGTCTGTCCTTGAGATGAAATGTCTGTGATGTGATGCATTCCATGAGATCATGTTTTATAGTTCTACTCATTGGGCTTGTATAGCTCATCCCTCTCCCCTATCCCCAGTCTTGCAGGTTCAGAGTCCAGAGGGAGTCCAGCAGGGTATGGAAGAGGAAGGGTTATGTAATAGCCAGTGTGGACATGTATTGTAAAGAGCTAGTGTACAGTGTATAGACTTGTGCTTGACTTATAAGAGTTGTAATCCCTTTGTGTATTCACATGATCAGTATATGTATGTATCTTTTCTTGTTGATGTATATGAGCAAACCAGGCTTAACATTATGAGTTTATCCGCTTAGAGACGGATAAGAGAGAGCAGAAACAGTGCATGCACAGGTTAAGCCCTGGAGGAAAGAACAGTTTTAATGGGTTGACAGAAAAAGTATGATCATGTATGGGATGTCACAGGTACACAGACAGGATAGCAGGCTTACTACGGGTCCCGGCGACCTTAAGTCGATCTGGATCCTAGTGCCGGTAGCAGTTCAGTTTCCGGGCTGTTACAGATTGGTATTAGAGCCCTAGGTTCACATGATCGGACCTATAGAGATAGAGTTGGGCTCAGAGAGGTTTAGTGGGTCAAGCACAATAGGAAAACATGTCCACTAGGATAGGATGTTCGTCCTGTCTATATGCTGATGTGTCATGCTATGCTTCATGCATGTGCATTCTTTTCTATGTGTTGCTTATGTGTTATGTTATGTGCTGTTTTCCAGAACGTTAAGATGCGAGGAACTCGTCGATTCGCGAGATTGACTGGAGTCCCACCTGTCAGTGAGGGAACAACTGCTCGTCCTCCTGCATTGCCAAGGGAAAGATCTCATAGGTCAAGCAAGGAGGGAACGTCAAGAGACCCTAGCAGGTCTGCTGACGAGAGCAGAAGAGGCGTAGGCAGAAGGGAAAGAGCAGAAGAAGAGAGAGTGGCTAGGGAGGAGGCACAGAGTAGAGATGAAAGTATGGGTATCGGACGGTCAGAAGAAGGTATGGAGGAGTCCCAGGGAGGCGCACAGGCCTCGGGGTTTGGCTATCCACCCTTTCAACAGGGCCCAGGGTATCCGATGGGAGGCACGTCGGATTACTCCAGCTTTGCCCCATATCCACCCTACATGCCATATATGCCTTATCCTTCCTTCTATCCACCATATCACATGTATCCACCCCCACCTGTTCATCCAAGTTCAGCATCGCCTGAATCCAGAGAAACGGTACCTCCACCACCACCACCCGAACCAGTAGCCCCTATTGTTGAAGCACAACCCAGTTCGTCAGGGGGAAGTAAGGTGAAGATGACGGAGTACTTAAAGTTGGATGCTCCTAAATTCAACATGGGAGATGATCCCTTTGAGTATCTCAGTGCAGTTAGAATGATAATAAGTGAGTTGGGAGCAGATGATAGTAGAGCCATTGAGATGGCAGG
Organism: Manihot esculenta; assembly: GCF_001659605.2. NCBI lineage: Eukaryota > Viridiplantae > Streptophyta > Magnoliopsida > Malpighiales > Euphorbiaceae > Manihot > Manihot esculenta. The sequence continues at coordinate 22,276,004 of NC_035166.2, read as the reverse complement.
GTTCACATTAAAATGCAAGAAAGCCAGAGAATGGTTCAAGAACTATGTGGACCCCCGAAGAGACAGTATGACATGGGAAGAGTTCGCCAACGAATTTGCTGGGTGGGCTTTTCCTGACAGTTCCAGGGAGCTAAAGGTTGTGGAGTTTGAGCAGTTGCGACAGACGGAGGAGATGAGCGTTGATGAGTATACAGATAAGTTCCTGGAATTGTTACCATACGTGGGTCAGGCGTATGATACGGACCAGAAGAAGGCAAAGAGATATGCCACGAGGCTACATCCCAGGTATTTTTCCTTGATCCTCCATGCAGAGAAAGAGAGTTTCCACTCGATTGTGGATGCTGCTAGAAAGATGGAGGCCAGTGCCATCAGTCAGGGAGTAGTCAAGCAATCAAAGGCACAGTCTTCTGGTGCTAAACCAGGTTCCTCCTCACAAAGTATGGTCAGTGCAAGCAAGAAGAGATGGGATAAACTCAGAGGAAAGAGAGGCAAGTTCTGGAACAGGATTAAGACGGGTCTGGGAATGAGTAGTGGCTCCAGCTCTGGCACAGATATTCTAGTGTGCAATAGGTGTGGGAGACCGCACAAAGGAGCTTGTTTGTTGGGATCGACAGCCTGCTATAGATGTGGGCAGGAGGGACATTATGCACGGGAATGTCCTCAGGCGACTTTGGTTACACCATCCCAGCAGATGACCTCAGGCAGTGTAGTACAGTCAGCAGCTTCAGCCATACCACCGAGCAGTGGCAGAGGTAGAGGAAGAGGGTCAGCCTCTTCATCAGGGATGGGTTCCCGAGGTGCAGGTCTGTCAGCTCCAGCACGGATTTTCACCATGACTCAGCAGGAGGCAGACACTTCGAACACAGTGGTGTCAGGTAATCTCATCATTGGGTGTTCAGAGGTGTATGCTTTGATGGACCCCGGTGCTTCTCACTCTTTCATTGCTTCTAGAGCCGCAGAGAGGTTGGGTTTGATAGTCTCCGAGTTAGCGTGTCCTCTCTGGGTCAGTGGACCTAGATGTGACCCATCATTGGCAGAGTCAGTCAGTCAAGTCAGTCCAGTGTGTATAGAGGGTAGATACCTTCCAGCTGACCTTGTGGTTCTAGAGTTGGCAGATTTTGATGTCATTCTAGGGATGGATTGGTTATCTACATATAATGCTACTTTGAACTGCAGAGACAAAGTAGTCAGTGTCAGAGACCAGGATGGGTCAGAGTGTGTCTTCCGAGGAGACAGGAGAGGGACACCTAAGGGTTTGATATCAGCCTTCCAGGCTCGTAGGTTGTTAAGGAAGGGTTGTTAGGGGTTCCTAGCTCATGTGAGAGAGCTAGATAAACAGGTTAGGGAACCATCCTCAGTACCAGTGGTTTGTGAGTTCCCAGATGTGTTTCCTGAAGAGCTTCCAGGACTACCACCTGATAGGGAAATTGTAACAGCCCGGAAACCGGTACCTCTCTGTAACGGCCCCGAACTGCTCGGCACTAGGATTCAGATCGGCTTAAGGCCGCCTAAACCCGTAGTAAGCCTGCTATGATCTCTGTGTACTTGATAAAATCCCATACATGATCCACCAACAGACTGCGGAAAAACGTTTCTTGAAAATTTCCAGACTTAACAGTTAAAAACTGTACTGTAGGTCCAACCATGTGAACCAAATGTTCAGACATACTAGTCTGAACTAGCCCTCAGGGCTATCTGTAATAAACCAGTGATGCTCTACCAAGTAACCTCCATGCACTATGCGTACTGCAGCATAGAACCCACTCTGTAAGGGTCAGCATATCATAAGTAAACTTGGCTACCACAGGGTCACAGGAATCAAACCCGGTCTTCCCTAATGGCCTCTCTGTGGATCACAGGAATCAAACCTGGTCTTTCCTCTGTATCTACTATATGTCACTGGGTTTTCGAAACACAACATATAGTAAGTCTGGTCTGACTCATTTCTCATCAAGAAACTTTAAAACAGGATACATGTATATACAAAGGATTAAACATACACTATTGGCAAAAGCACATTCTATCTCATATACAACTCAACTGACTATCTATTACATCTTTTACAAATATCTCTTAATATACATCATGTCCACTATTCTATACACAAACAGTACCATAACTGATACACTTTGCTGCTTCTCACTTCCCAGCTACTCTGAACCTGCAAAACTGGGATTAAGGGAGAGGGATGAGCTTCTAAAGCCCAGTGAGTAGAAACATTGAAAACAGTTCATTCATACGCACTATATATGAAAATGCATCACAACACAAGCATCTCAATATATCTTGGATTAGACATGACCCCAAAACTCCCTCGACGGGCTATTGAAGTCGCCTTGGTCCAATCCCCACTAAGGTAGACATGACCCCAAAAATACCCTCTGTCAACACTGGCCCCCCAAAGGAGCTACACAGGGCATTCTAACAAGTACTTGCCCAACTGACCTGACACAATGACAGGAGCCGAAGCTTAGGCTATTGGAGTCGCCTGGGTCCACCTAATCTCTGATCACATAATATGCAATGCTTCACATTCGTGATTCTAATGCAATCACCCTAATACATATCATAGCATTCATGATGCATGAACTATGCTAAAGCATTATGTTTCTTTAATAAAAGATTAAGTTTAGTTCTACTCACCTCTAGCCAATGCTTGGCTAACCCTGGGCTAACTCTGCAAACTCTGAAGCAACACTCACTGCTGCTCTCTCTGGTTCCTCTGTTCTGTGCCTACACAGATGGACTCAAGTGAGGGACCAACATACTCTAACATACCTCTAAACATCTCCCCTTAAGACCCCTTAAAACACCTCAAAACATGCATGCAAAACAAGCAAAGGAAAGCTGGACAGGGCACCTTCGGCAGCACCTTCGGCGGCCGAATGTTTCCTCCAGAGACGAAAGTCAGGCATGTTCGGCGGCCTAACTTGGACTTTCGGGGGCCGAACCTGGGTTCATCCAGAACTCAGTTTCGTGCACAAGAACGCCTGCCATCCGAACTTCAACCCTCCAAACATGCATCCAACCTCTCCAAACATACTCTAAACACTTAATCATGCATATAGGAGTCTTAAACACATTAAAACTCCAACAAATAACACACAACAACCACAAACAAAGCATAGGATCCATACATCCTAATATGCACAACTCATGCATACACATGCACAACTCCCCTTTCCCCTCATCAAACTCATTTAAAACATAATTAAAACCAAGGATTCACACTTACCTATTGAAGAACAAAGGCTGGCGTGACTCCTAACTTGAAGAGATGGAGATTCAAGCTTCACAAGCTCCTAAACTCCACAACTTCTCAAAACTCCCTTTAACTCACTTAAAACCTACTTTTCTTTGAAAGATTTGATGTAAAACTATGGAAGATTATTGAGAGAAAGCATGAGCAAGTTCCTGAACCAAAGGAGAGCCTAAGCACCTCCTTAGTCGGCCAAAAGCACCTTTAAAAGTGCACCACCGCTTCACGTTGGGTGGCCAAAGCTCCATGCAACACCTCACCACTTTAGGGGGCCGAACCTTAAGTTTAGGGGGCCGAACGTGGGGTACTTTCGGCAGCCGAACTTTAACTTTAGGGGGCCGAAAGTGGGAAAATCTTCCTTAGCCTTTTCTCTTAAAAACTCATTTCCTTTTCAAATCAAAAACTTAAAACATATAAAAACATTTTAGAAAACCTTCACTCTACCCTTCAGGGAAACTCGGACATTCAAAATTCCACCGAACGGTAGGAACTCCGATGTCTGAACTAGCCGGGTATTACAATCTTCCCCCCTTACAAAACATTCGTCCTCGAATGTTAAAAACAAACAGATAAGCAAGTAAAGCCTATCACTTCTCTCTAAAGAGAGAATCTATACCTCTATTCTCCTGATCTGAGTTTATACTCATAACCTTTTTCTGAACTCCACAGCTTTCGCTGCGCTACTCTGATCCTTATTCTTCTTTTCTTTCTCTTAACTAAACTAATCTCTTTGTGAAAACTCTCACTTTTAATTCTTAACAGATACAAATCTGTAATGATACCCATCCGTAATCACACTGGAATCACAACCAGTTTCCACTAACAGTTCCAATAGATCATCAATCTTTTCTACCAATCTGTATTACCAACCTTGTAATACTGATCCTTGCCCGCCTTTCTTCTTCTTTACTAAACTGACTTAATCTCTAACTCTCAACAGGTATTGCTCCAATCTGTACTCTGATCATACCAATCTGTAATCCAATCTTCTTTGATTAGAACAGTTAGTAGATCAATCAATCCTATCTAGGAACACCTGTAATTGCTTAGTAGTGACCCTGTTAACTGTAAACAGTTATAACAAAATCTCAAGAGTCTATCCTTCGTTTTCCACAACAACACTGGAGTATTCCAGGGTGAGGTACTAAGTCGGATAAAATCTTTATCTACTAAGCTCTCTATACTATTCTGACTCTTCTGAACTCTCTCTTTCTCTGCAGGTGCCATCCTGTAGGGTAGAAGGAAAGAAATGGTTCTGCGTCCAGATACCACTCTTATTCCAAACTCTAACTCTCTAACAGATGGAAAACCTGACAGATTATCTGGGAAACATCTAGAACTCTCTCTCTAGTAAAGGGTACTGAGGCTGATTCCCTGTCCTGACAAACTTGCTCACAAGAGTTAGAACCCTCTGACAACTTTTCCTGTATAACGATGAGCCTGCGGGACTGATATCAACTTCTAGGCATCTATACTGTACTCTATTCCTCTATACTCTGTCCTTTTTAAGGACTAACTATTGATCCATCCGGAGCTCTAAACTCTCCTACCGTGTCTCTGCGGACACAGGTAGTACTATGAGTAGCTAGCCAATCCGCCCTAGGTTGACATCATCAGTCACCCCTAGAACCATAAGGTCAGCTGGATCGCATCGCCTACTCTGTATAAACTCTGAACTAAACTGACTGACTCTGCATCAGATGGATCATATTCAGGTCTACTGACCCTGAGAAAAACACTCTAAGCCCAGAAGTCATCAAATCCACTCTATCAATGGCTCATAAACAACAAGGAAAGTGAAACACTGGGTCCAAAACAAACAGCATACACATCTGAACACTTCCAAGTGAACGCATCTGACGTCACCATGTATGATGTGTTTGCCTCCTACTGAGTCAGGGTGAAGATCCAAGCTAAAGCTAATGGAACTTCCCTCGGGAATTTACTGAAGAAAAGGCTCTCCCTTCTTCCTCAGCCTCACCACCAACTAATCCCAGACTAACTCTAGTCTCTTTATGAACTTACCTTCCTTTTCTTTTCCTCTTACTCTGACCCATCTTATCCTTCTACTTATTCATACTTACTGTTACTCTTTTTACTTCTTGTTCTATTTTCTGCCTTATTTACTCTTATTCTTCTTGAGAAATCAATTCTCACTATGCCTAGGTTTATGAAAACCTGAGATCCTAACATCTCATAATAACTCTCTCTTTAACTCTTCTTTGAAATTCTATCTCTCTCCTTACATCCATTCTTTCCCTGTTTTCCTCAAAAGATCCTTCAGATGGGTCTGATTCCACAGAATAACTAGCTCCACTCATCCTAGTTCTCCTGAAGATCAAAAACAAACATGAGCACACATAGAGGTCATATGAATACACATGAACACACAAACTAGACACCTGCATACACAGCAGAGCAGTCATGGCATTCATATCATCCTCAAAACGGGACTCATCCTATGTGGACATGAGTGAACCTAATGTGCTTTGCCTTCTAAGACAACCTCGTTCCGATGTGAGATCTCTCTCATCCCTGAGCATCTTAGCTCAACACACCGTACTCTCGAGGCCCTATGCTCTGATACCAACTGTAACAGCCCGGAAACCGGTACCTCTCTGTAACGGCCCCGAACTGCTCGGCACTAGGATTCAGATCGGCTTAAGGCCGCCTAAACCCGTAGTAAGCCTGCTATGATCTCTGTGTACTTGATAAAATCCCATACATGATCCACCAACAGACTGCGGAAAAACGTTTCTTGAAAATTTCCAGACTTAACAGTTAAAAACTGTACTGTAGGTCCAACCATGTGAACCAAATGTTCAGACATACTAGTCTGAACTAGCCCTCAGGGCTATCTGTAATAAACCAGTGATGCTCTACCAAGTAACCTCCATGCACTATGCGTACTGCAGCATAGAACCCACTCTGTAAGGGTCAGCATATCATAAGTAAACTTGGCTACCACAGGGTCACAGGAATCAAACCCGGTCTTCCCTAATGGCCTCTCTGTGGATCACAGGAATCAAACCTGGTCTTTCCTCTGTATCTACTATATGTCACTGGGTTTTCGAAACACAACATATAGTAAGTCTGGTCTGACTCATTTCTCATCAAGAAACTTTAAAACAGGATACATGTATATACAAAGGATTAAACATACACTATTGGCAAAAGCACATTCTATCTCATATACAACTCAACTGACTATCTATTACATCTTTTACAAATATCTCTTAATATACATCATGTCCACTATTCTATACACAAACAGTACCATAACTGATACACTTTGCTGCTTCTCACTTCCCAGCTACTCTGAACCTGCAAAACTGGGATTAAGGGAGAGGGATGAGCTTCTAAAGCCCAGTGAGTAGAAACATTGAAAACAGTTCATTCATACGCACTATATATGAAAATGCATCACAACACAAGCATCTCAATATATCTTGGATTAGACATGACCCCAAAACTCCCTCGACGGGCTATTGAAGTCGCCTTGGTCCAATCCCCACTAAGGTAGACATGACCCCAAAAATACCCTCTGTCAACACTGGCCCCCCAAAGGAGCTACACAGGGCATTCTAACAAGTACTTGCCCAACTGACCTGACACAATGACAGGAGCCGAAGCTTAGGCTATTGGAGTCGCCTGGGTCCACCTAATCTCTGATCACATAATATGCAATGCTTCACATTCGTGATTCTAATGCAATCACCCTAATACATATCATAGCATTCATGATGCATGAACTATGCTAAAGCATTATGTTTCTTTAATAAAAGATTAAGTTTAGTTCTACTCACCTCTAGCCAATGCTTGGCTAACCCTGGGCTAACTCTGCAAACTCTGAAGCAACACTCACTGCTGCTCTCTCTGGTTCCTCTGTTCTGTGCCTACACAGATGGACTCAAGTGAGGGACCAACATACTCTAACATACCTCTAAACATCTCCCCTTAAGACCCCTTAAAACACCTCAAAACATGCATGCAAAACAAGCAAAGGAAAGCTGGACAGGGCACCTTCGGCAGCACCTTCGGCGGCCGAATGTTTCCTCCAGAGACGAAAGTCAGGCATGTTCGGCGGCCTAACTTGGACTTTCGGGGGCCGAACCTGGGTTCATCCAGAACTCAGTTTCGTGCACAAGAACGCCTGCCATCCGAACTTCAACCCTCCAAACATGCATCCAACCTCTCCAAACATACTCTAAACACTTAATCATGCATATAGGAGTCTTAAACACATTAAAACTCCAACAAATAACACACAACAACCACAAACAAAGCATAGGATCCATACATCCTAATATGCACAACTCATGCATACACATGCACAACTCCCCTTTCCCCTCATCAAACTCATTTAAAACATAATTAAAACCAAGGATTCACACTTACCTATTGAAGAACAAAGGCTGGCGTGACTCCTAACTTGAAGAGATGGAGATTCAAGCTTCACAAGCTCCTAAACTCCACAACTTCTCAAAACTCCCTTTAACTCACTTAAAACCTACTTTTCTTTGAAAGATTTGATGTAAAACTATGGAAGATTATTGAGAGAAAGCATGAGCAAGTTCCTGAACCAAAGGAGAGCCTAAGCACCTCCTTAGTCGGCCAAAAGCACCTTTAAAAGTGCACCACCGCTTCACGTTGGGTGGCCAAAGCTCCATGCAACACCTCACCACTTTAGGGGGCCGAACCTTAAGTTTAGGGGGCCGAACGTGGGGTACTTTCGGCAGCCGAACTTTAACTTTAGGGGGCCGAAAGTGGGAAAATCTTCCTTAGCCTTTTCTCTTAAAAACTCATTTCCTTTTCAAATCAAAAACTTAAAACATATAAAAACATTTTAGAAAACCTTCACTCTACCCTTCAGGGAAACTCGGACATTCAAAATTCCACCGAACGGTAGGAACTCCGATGTCTGAACTAGCCGGGTATTACAGAAATAGAGTTTGAGATCGAATTGATACCTGGTACCAGACCAATCTCTCTTCCTCCCTACAGGATGGCACCAGCTGAGCTGAGAGAGTTGAAAGAGCAGTTGCAGGATTTGGTAGACAAGGGTTTCATCCGCCCAAGTACCTCACTTTGGGGTGCTCCCGTACTGTTTGTCAGGAAGAAGGATGGACCTCTTAGACTTTGTGTTGACTATTGGCAGTTGAACAAAGTCACTACCAAGAAGAAGTATCCTTTACCCAGGATCGATGATCTATTCGACCAGTTAGCTGGAGCAGGTTGTTTCTCTAAGATAGATCTGAGATCTGGATACCACCAGTTGAAGATCAGGGAAGAGGATGTATCCAAGACCGCTTTCAGAACCAGATATGGGCATTATGAGTTCCTAGTAATGCCGTTGGGGTTGACTAACGCCCCTGCAGCATTCATGGATCTCATGAACAGGGTTTTCAGGGAGTACCTGGATCGTTTTGTAATCGTCTTTATAGATGATATCTTGGTGTACTCCAGAAATGCAGAAGAACATGCCCAGCATCTGCGGATAGTTCTCCAGACCTTGAGAGAGCATGGCTTGTATGCCAAGTTCTCCAAGTGCGAGTTCTGGCTCAGGAGCATTTCCTTTTTGGGTCATGTGGTATCAGAAGAAGGAATAGCAGTTGATCCCAAAAAGGTAGAGGCAGTAGCCAACTGGCCTACACCCACTACAGTGACTGAGATCAAGAGTTTTCTGGGTTTGGCAGGCTACTATCGGAGGTTCATTCAGGACTTCTCGAAGATAGCTGCTCCTATGACCAGACTGACCAGGAAGAATCAGAAATTCGTATGGTCAGAGGATTGTGATGAGAGTTTTAAAGAGTTGAAGAGACGGTTGACTTCAGCACCGGTGTTAGCTCTGCCGATCAGTGATGAAGATTTCACAGTGTTCTGTGATGCATCCCTAGTGGGATTAGGTTGTGTGTTGATGCAGAATGACAGAGTGATAGCTTATGCTTCTAGACAGTTGAAGAAGCACGAGCTGAATTACCCGACACACGATCTGGAGATGGCAGCTGTTATCTTTGCACTTAAGATGTGGAGGCATTACCTCTATGGGGTACAGTGTGAGATCTATACGGATCATAAGAGCTTGCAGCACATCTTGAGTCAGAGAGAGCTAAACTTGAGGCAGAGACGGTGGGTAGAATTGCTCAGTGATTATGATTGTAAGATCCAGTATCATCCGGGTAAGGCTAATGTGGTAGCTGATGCCTTAAGCCGGAAATCACTTGGCAGTCTGTCCCACATCACAGCAGAAAGAAGGCCGGTGGTGAAGGACTTCTACAGGTTCATGGATGAAGGGTTACAGTTGCAGTTATCTGGTACAGGTGCTTTGCTTGCACAGATGAGAGTTACACCTGTGTTTCTAGAGCAAGTGGCTCTGAAACAGCACGAGGACCCTGAGTTAGTAAAGATTGCCAGGACTGTTCAGTCTGGCAACAGTGCAGAGTTCAGATTTGACAGTGAGGGGATTCTTCGTCATGGTAAGAGATTATGTGTACCAGATGATGCCAGTTTGAAGGCAGAAATTATGAGGGAAGCTCATAATGCGAGATATAGCATTCACCCTGGAGCCACCAAAATGTATCAAGATCTGAGAATGGTGTATTGGTGGCCAGCAATGAAGAAAGAAGTGGCACAGTTCGTGTCAGCCTGCGAGACATGTCAAAGGGTGAAGCTAGAGCACCAGAAGTCGGCTGGAATGCTGAACCCACTGCCGATTCCAGAGTGGAAATGGGAGAACATAGCTATGGATTTTGTAGTGGGGTTACCGGCGACGTCTAACAGACTAGACTCCATATGGGTGATTGTGGATAGACTCACTAAATCTGCCCACTTCATTCCAGTCAGGAGTAACTATGCTGTGGACAAGCTAGCGCAGGTGTATGTGGACGAAATAGTAAAGCTGCATGGAGTTCCAGTGTCGATTGTATCATATAGAGGACCTCAGTTCACCTCCAGGTTTTGGCGGAGTCTGCAAGCTGCTATGGGCACAAGATTGGATTTCAGTACTGCTTTCCATCCGCAGACAGACGGTCAGTCAGAGAGGACCATCCAAACTATTGAAGATATGTTGAGAATGTGTGTGTCAGACTTTGGCGGTTCTTGGAGGCAGCATCTACCTCTGGTGGAGTTTGCCTACAACAACAGCCATCATGCTAGCATAGGGATGGCCCCTTATGAAGCTCTGTATGGAAGGAAGTGCAGAACACCTGTTTGCTGGGAAGAGGTTGGAGAGAAGGCTCTTGCAGGGCCAGAGTTAGTGGAGATTACCAGCAAGTTGGTGCCTATTATCAGAGAGAGGATCAGAACAGCTGTGAGCAGACAGAAAAGCTATGCAGACATTCGTAGGAAGCAGATAGAGTTTCAGGAGGGGGATATGGTATTGCTAAAAGTGTCTCCAATGAAGGGAGTGGTTCGCTTTGGAAAGAAGGGTAAATTAGCTCCACGGTACATTGGTCTCTTTGAAATCTTGCAGAAGATTGGGAATGTGTCGTATAAGCTGGATTTACCTGCTTCTATGGAACGAATTCACCCGGTATTCCATGTTTCTATGCTACGGAAATTTGTGTCAGATCCGAACCAGGTTCTCAGTGAGCCTAATGTGGAGATTCAAGGAGATCTCACATATGTAGAACAGCCAGTGAGGATCATTGACACCCAGATCAGAAAGCTGAGAAACAAGGAGATACCAATGGTGAAAGTCCTGTGGAACCACCACAACTTAGAAGAGTGCACTTGGGAGACAAGGGAGTCCATGCTCCAGCAATACCCATATCTGTTTTGTGTTTATGTGCTTTATGTTTAGGAACATTCGGGGACGAATGTTCTTAAGGGGGGGAGAATGTAATACCCGGCTTGAGTCCGGCATCGGAATTCCTGTAGATCGGTGGAATCTCGAGTGTCGGAACCCTCGAGAAGGGTAAGACATATGTTTTCATGTGTGTTTTTACGGGTTTTGAATGTTGTAAAGTGTTAAAGGAAATGAGTTTTGAAAGAAAAGCAATAAGGGAGAAATGCAAAGGTTCGGCCGCCGAAGGTCACTTTCGGCCGCCGAACATTGCATGGTTTCGGATTCACGTTCGGCTGCCGAAGGTGGTCTGGCCAGCCACCTATAAAAGGGCCAAGGGTCGGTGGAAGGAGGATATTTCTCCTCCACTTGCAGCCAGAGGTGCGTTCAAGCCTCTCCCAAGTTGACTTTCATGTTTTTCATGGTTTTCACCAAATCTTTCAAGGGTTTTAAGTGTTTTGGTGTGTTTTGAAGGTTTTGAGCAAAAATAGTAAGTTTTGAAGCTTGGAGCTTTGGAAGAGGTTTTCTCCCTATCTCCACGTTAGGATCACTCATCCTCAAGTTCTTTAGAAGGTAAGGGTTGATTCTGAACTTCTTTGATGAGTTTTGAAGGTTTTATGGGAGTTGGATAGGTAGTATGCATGATTAGGTGTAGGTGAGGTTTATGGGAGATGTGTATGTTCAAGCATGTTAAATGTTGTTTGATGTGTTTGTTTGAGGTTTTAGGCTAGTTTTGGACCTCTTTCTGCATGTTATATGGTATGTGCTAGTTGGGAGTAGTTGATATGCATGTTTAGGTAAGGTTTGGGTGAGTTATGCATGAAACAGAGTAGGGTTCTATCCACTGGACAAAGCCAGGTTCGGCCGCCGAAGGAAGGTTCGGCCGCCGAACCCCTTGTGGAGGCAGTTTCGGCTGCCAAAGCTTGCCCCCGAACATTTGGACTTTCGTCTCTGGAGGCAAGGTTCGGCCGCCGAAAGTGCCGCCGAAGGTTGAGGTTCGTCTCTGGACGAGCCTTTCGGCTGCCGAAGGTGCCGCCGAACATGCATGAGTTTCGTCTCTGGAGAGGGGTTTCGGCTGCCGAACCTGCCGCCGAAAGTGCCCTGTCCAGCTTTCTTTTGCATGTTTTATGTGATTGTTTTAGGATCTTTTAGAGGGCTTTTGGGGAGTTTCTTAGAGCGGTTCTTGAGTTAGTTTGGTCCCTCATTTGAGTCCACCTGTGTAGGAACGGACCAGAGGAATCAGGGAAGTCAGCAGTGAGCACAGGTTCAGAACCTGCAGAGGTAGTCCAGAGTCAACCAGAGGTGAGTGGAACTTCTCTTTTCAGAACTAAAATGCTTTTAGCATGTGGCATGCATCATGATGACTATCGTAGGTTGATTGCACTAGTTTCACGAATATGGCGCATTGCATTGCATAATACGATGTATATGATGAGATGGATGGACCAAGGCGACCCCAATAGTCCTAACTCTGTGTAAGACCTAGCCGGGCCAGGCAGCCTTCTGTAGGTAAGACTTGGCTAGGCCAGGCAGCAGATTATCGTAAGACCTGGCTGGGCCAGGGGAGCAGAGTTTGTAAGACCTGGCCGGGCCAGGCAAATTGTGGTTGTAAGACCTGGCTAGGCCAGGCATCCTCCCAGTGGGAATTTTGGTGGTCATGTCTGTCCTTGAGATGAAATGTCTGTGATGTGATGCATTCCATGAGATCATGTTTTATAGTTCTACTCATTGGGCTTGTATAGCTCATCCCTCTCCCCTATCCCCAGTCTTGCAGGTTCAGAGTCCAGAGGGAGTCCAGCAGGGTATGGAAGAGGAAGGGTTATGTAATAGCCAGTGTGGACATGTATTGTAAAGAGCTAGTGTACAGTGTATAGACTTGTGCTTGACTTATAAGAGTTGTAATCCCTTTGTGTATTCACATGATCAGTATATGTATGTATCTTTTCTTGTTGATGTATATGAGCAAACCAGGCTTAACATTATGAGTTTATCCGCTTAGAGACGGATAAGAGAGAGCAGAAACAGTGCATGCACAGGTTAAGCCCTGGAGGAAAGAACAGTTTTAATGGGTTGACAGAAAAAGTATGATCATGTATGGGATGTCACAGGTACACAGACAGGATAGCAGGCTTACTACGGGTCCCGGCGACCTTAAGTCGATCTGGATCCTAGTGCCGGTAGCAGTTCAGTTTCCGGGCTGTTACAGAGTTGGGCTCATAGAGGTTTAGTGGGTTAAGCACAATAGGAAAACATGTCCACTAGGATAGAATGTTAGTCCTGTCTATCTGGTGATGTGCAATGCCATGATGCATGTGCATTCTTTTATATGTGTTGCTTATGTGCTCTGTTATGTGTTGTTTTCCAGAGAGTTAAGATGCGAGGAACTCGTCGATCCGCGAGATTGACTGGAGTCCCACCTGAAAGTGAGGGTACAGCTGCTCGTCCTCCTGCATTGCCAAGGGCAAGGACTCACAGGTCAAGCAGGGAGGGAACGTCAAGAGACCCTAGAAGGTCTTCTGACGAGAGCAGAAGAGGAATAGGCAGAGGGGGAAGATCAGAAGAAGAGAGAGTTGCTATGGAGGAGGATCAGAGTAGAGATGTACGTATGGGTATAGGAAGGTCAGAAGAAGGTATGGGGGAGTCCCAGGGAGGCGCACAGGCCTCGGGGTTTGGCTATCCACCCTTTCCACAGGGCCCAGGGTATCCGATGGGAGGCACATCGGATTACTCCAGCTTTGCCCCATATCCACCCTACATGCCATATATGCCCTATCCTTCCTTCTATCCACCATATCACATGTATCCACCCCCACCTTTTCATCCAAGTTCAGCATCGCCTGAATCTAGAGAAACAGTACCTCCACCACCACCACCTGAACCAGCAGCCCCTGTTGTTGAAGCACAATGCAGTTCTTCAGGGGGAAATAAGGTGAAGATGACGGAGTACTTACAGTTGGATGCTCTTAAATTCAACACGGGAGATGATCCCTTTGAGTATCTCAGTGCAGTCAGAATGATAACAAGTGAGTTGGGAGCAGATGATAGCAGGGCCATTGAGATGGCAGGGTTCACATTAAAATGCAAGAAAGCCAGAGAATGGTTCAAGAACTATGTGGACCCCAGAATAGACAGTATGACATGGGAAGAGTTCGCCAACGAATTTGCTGGGTGGGCTTTCCCTGACAGTTCCAGGGAGCTAAAGGTTGTGGAGTTCGAACAGTTGAGACAGACGGAGGAGATGAGCGTTGATGAGTATACAGATAAGTTCCTGGAATTGTTACCATACGTGGGTCAGGCGTATGATACGGATCAGAAGAAGGCAAAGAGATATGCCACGAGGCTTCATCCCAGGTATTTCTCCTTGATTCTCCACGCGGAGAAGGAGAGTTTCCATTCCATTGTGGATGCTGCTAGAAAGATGGAGGCCAGTGACATAAGTCAGGGAGTAGTCAAGCAACCAAAGGCACAGTTTTCTGGTGCTAAACCAGGTTCCTCCTCACAGAGTACGGCAAGTGTGAGCAAGAAGAGATGGGATAAACTCAGAGGAAAGAGAGGCAAGTTCTGGAATAGGATTAAGACGAGTCTGGGAATAAATAGCGGCTCCAGCTCTGGCACAGATATTCCAGTTTGCAATAGGTGTGGGAGACCGCACAGAGGAGCTTGTTTGTTGGGATCTATAGCCTGCTATAGATGTGGGCAGGAGGGACATTATGCACGAGAATGTCCTCAGGCGACTTTGGTTACACCATCCCAGCAGATGACCTCAGGTAGTGTCGTACAGTCAGCAGCTTCAGCCCGACCACCAAGCAGTGGCAGAGGTAGAGGAAGAGGGGCAGCCTCTTCATCAGGGATGGGTACCCGAGGTGCAGGTCCGTCAGCTCCAGCATGGATTTTCACCATGACGCAACAGGAGGCAGACACTTCGAACACAGTGGTGTCAGGTAATCTCATCATTGGGTGTTCAGAGGTGTATGCTTTGATGGACCCCGGTGCTTCTCACTCTTTCATTTCTTCTAGAGCCGCAGAGAGGTTAGGTCTGATGGTGTCCGAGTTAGAGTGTCCTCTTTTGGTCAGTGGACCCAAATGTGATCCATCTTTGGCAGAGTCAGTCTGTCGGTTCAGTCCGGTGTGCATAGAGAGTAGATACCTTCCAGCTGACCTTGTGGTTCTAGAGTTGACAGATTTTGATGTCATTCTAGGGATGGACTGGTTATCTACGTATAATGCTACCTTGAACTGCAGGGACAAGGTAGTCCTTTTCAGAGACCAGGATGGGTCAGAGTGTGTCTTCAGAGGAGACAGGAGGGGGACACCTAGGGGTTTGATATCAGCCCTATATGATCATGTATGGGATTTCACAGGTACACAGATAGTATAGCAGGCTTACTACGGGTCCCGGCGACCTTAAGTCGATCTGGATCCTAGTGCCGGTAGCAGTTCGGTTTCCGGGCTGTTACAGATATGATCTTTATTGAGTAATCTATCTATTACTTCTTTCGTTTACACAAATCTTAAAGTATAGTTATCTCGGTAGGTTATTAAAGCTAAGACAAGTCGTAAGCAACTTGCCCACCTATTAAAATATTAAGATTTCATATAAACGAAAGATAAGGCTGAGTATGCCCCATAAGAAAAAAATCTAAACTGAAAAGCAAAAATACTAAGCATCAAATTGCAATCAAAGGCAGAAATATTTCATTGAAATAAAAATGTGTGTTACAAAGAAATAAAAAATACAAAGGCAAACACAGGTTTGCTACATATTTACTAATAGAAACTCTTAGAAAAGGGGAAGGTCTTCAATTCTCCCAGAGGAGGCAAGGTCCCCAGCTGTAACGACCCCAAAACGGACCGTCACCGGCGCTAGGATTCAGGTCGGCTTAAGGCCGCCAGAACCCGTAGCAAGCCTGCTCTATTCTCTGTGTACCTGTAAATCTCATACCTGATCATACATTTTCTTGTGAAAATAAAACTCTTTTTTTTCTGAACCAAGGCTTAACCTGTGCATGCACTATCTCTGTACGCTGTACTCTGTACCCCTGACTAGAGCTGGCTCTAGATGGGTTGCATTATACCTGTTAAGCCTGGTTTTTTACATACTCTATAAAAACATAAACATATACAGATCATGTACATAAAACAGATTTACAACACAACTATGTCAAGCACAAATCTAACATAACTAATACATCTCTTTATAATTACATGTCCACTCTAAACTCTTACAAGTCTCTTTTTTTCTCTTTCTGAGCTCCTCTGGACTTCCCTGTACACTGTACACTGAATCCTGCAAGACTGGGATTATGGGAGTGGGATGAGCTCTATAGCCCAGTGAGTAGAATAATAAAATCAGTTATAAAGTATGATCGTATGGAATGCATCATAACACAGACAAGCCACATCAAGAGTAAATCTGTCACCACATAGCCTCAGTAACTTCCGTGCCAGGGCGTAGAATCAAGCACCTGGTCTTCCTGTCATATATATATATATGTGTGATGGCGGGGTTTACACTGAAGTGTAAGAAGGCTCGGGAATGGTTCAAGAACTATATAGAGCCCAGAATGAACAGTATGTCGTGGGGAGAGTTTGCTAATGAGTTCGCAGGATGGGCTTTTCCTGATAGCTCCAGGGAGATGAAGATAATAGAATTTGAACAGTTGAGACAAACAGATGAGATGAGTGTTGATGAGTTCACGGATAAGTTCCTGGATCTGCTTCAGTATGTGGGTCAGGCTTATGATACTGATCAGAAGAAAGCAAGAAGATATACCATGAGACTTCATCCCAGGTATTCTTCTTTGATCCTTCCAGCAGAAAAGGAGAGTTTCCACTCTATTATAGATGTAGCCAGGAAGATGGAAGCTAGTGCCAATATTCAGAAACAGTCAAGGGCACAGGCTTCGGGTTCTAAGGCCCCCAGTTTAGGTTCTACAGGCAGTAAGAGATGGGATAGAGCGAAAGGAACAAGAAAAGGGTTTTGGAGTAAAGTCAAGTCAGGTCTGGGAATGGGCAGTGGCTCAAGCTCTGGCACAGCTATTCCAGCATGTAGGAGATGTGGGAGACCACACAGAGGAACTTGTCAGTTGGGATCTACAGCTTGTTTTAGATGCGGACAGGAAGGGCATATTGCTCGAGAGTGTCCTCAGGTGACTTTTGTGGCACCTTCCCAGCAGATGAGCTCAGGCAGTGTAGCACAGCCAGTAGGGCAGCCAGCAGCTTCAGCTATGCCTCAGGGTAGTGGTAGAGGTAGAGGGAGAGGGGCAGCCTCTACTTCAGCAGCAGGTTCCCGAGGTGGAAATCCTGTAGCCCCAGCACGGATTTTCACCATGACTCAGGAGGAAGCTAATACATCGAACACAGTGGTGTCAGGTACTCTCATCATTGGGTGTTCAGATGTGTACGCTTTGATGGACCCCTGTGCTTCTCATTCCTTTGTTGCTTCGAGAGCCATAGAGAGGTTGGGTTTGATCAGTTCTGAGTTAGAGTATCCTCTCTGGGTCAGTGGACCCAAATGTGACCCATCAGTGGCAGTGTCAGTCTGTCGTTTCAGTCCAGTGTTCATAGAGGGTAGATACCTTCCAGCTGACCTTGTGGTTCTAGATTTGACAGATTTTGACGTCATTCTAGGGATGGATTGGTTATCTACATATGGTGCTACCTTAGACTGCAGAGACAAGGTAGTTAGTCTCAGAGACCAGGATGGGTCAGAGTGTGTCTTCAGAGGAGACAGGAGAGGTATACCCAGAGGTATGATTTCAGCCCTTCAGGCTCATCGTTTGCTTAGGAGGGGTTGTCAGGGGTTTCTAGCTCATGTGAGAGAGCTAGACAGTCAGGTGAGGGAACCAGCTACAGTACCAGTGGTCCGAGAGTTTCTCGATGTTTTCCCAGACGATTTGCCAGGACTACCACCTGATAGGGAGATAGGGTTTGAACTTGAATTACTGCCAGGTACCAGACCTATCTCTATTCCTCCCTACAGGATGGCGCCAGCAGAGTTAAAAGAGTTGAAAGAACAGTTGCAGGACTTGGTAGATAAGGGTTTCATCCGCCCTAGTACCTCACCTTGGGGTGCTCCAGTGCTCTTTGTTAGAAAGAAGGATGGATCCCTCAGACTTTGTATCGACTACAGACAGTTGAACAAGGTCACTATCAAAAATAGATATCCCTTACCTCGGATTGATGATCTGTTTGACCAGCTAGCTGGAGCAGGTTGTTTCTCGAAAATAGATCTGAGATCCGGGTATCATCAGTTGAGAGTTAGAGAGGCAGATGTGCCTAAGACAGCTTTCAGGACCAGATATGGGCATTATGAATTCTTAGTGATGCCGTTCGGGTTGACTAACGCCCCTGCAGCATTTATGGATCTCATGAACAGGGTATTCAGTGAGTTTCTGGATCACTTTGTCATTCTGTTTATCGATGATATCTTAGTGTATTCCAGAGATGCAGAGGAGCATGCCCAGCATCTGAGGATCGTTCTGCAAACACTGAGAGAGCATGGGTTGTATGCCAAGTTCTCGAAGTGTGAGTTTTGGTTGAGGAGCATTGCCTTCTTGGGACATGTGGTATCAGCAAAGGGTCTTGAGGTAGACCCCAAGAAGATAGAGGCGGTAGCTAACTGGCCCAGACCCACGACAGTGACTGAGATTAAAAGCTTTCTGGGACTGGCAGGTTACTACAGGAGGTTCGTTCAGAACTTCTCAAAGATAGCAGCTCCTATGACCAAATTGACTCAGAAGAACCAGAAGTTTATCTGGTCAGATCAGTGTGAAGAGAGCTTTGAGGAGCTCAAGAGGAGATTGACAACAGCACCAGTGTTAGCTCTGCCTGTCAGTAATGTTACAGTACATCTTGAGTCAGAGAGAGCTGAATTTGAGACAGCGGAGATGGGTAGAATTGCTCAGTGATTATGATTGTAGGATCCAGTATCATCCGGGTAAGGCGAATGTTGTGGCAGACGCCCTAAGCCGGAAGTCACTAGGCAGTCTATCCCATATAGCAGCAGAGCGGAGACCAGTTGTGATGGAGCTTTATAAGCTCTTAGACGAGGGCTTACAGCTAGCGTTGTCTGGTATAGGTGCGTTGATAGCACAGATGAGAGTGACACCTGTGTTTCAGGAGCAGATAGCTCAGAGACAGCATGAGGACCCTGCGTTGATGAAAATTGCCAGGACTGTTCAGTCAGGCAACAGTGCAGAGTTCAGATTTGACAGCAAAGGGATCCTTCATTTTGGGAGTCGACTTTGTGTACCAGCTAGTGGCAGTCTGAAGGAAGACATTATGAGGGAAGCTCATAATGCAAGGTATAGTGTGCACCCAGGAGCCACCAAGATGTATCGAGACCTGAAGAGAGTATATTGGTGGCCAGCCATGAAAACAGAAGTGGCGCAGTTTGTGACAACCTGTGAGACTTGTCAGAGGGTGAAGTTAGAACATCAGAAGCCGGCTGGAATGCTTAACCCACTACCGATTCTAGAATGGAAATGGGAAAACATAGCTATGGATTTTGTAGTGGGCTTACCGGCAGCATCCAACAGGATAGACTCTATATGGGTGATTATGGACAGACTCACGAAATCTGCTCATTTCATTCCAGTTAGGTAACTATTCTGTGGATAAGTTAGCACAGGTTTATCTGGATGAGATAGTGAGATTGCTTGGAGTCCCAGTGTCTATAGTTTCAGACAGAGGACCTCAGTTCACCTCCAGATTTTTAACCCCAAACAACAAAACAAACATAACACATAATCATGTATACATGCATAAATCATCAAAACTCCCATTTATAACCTAAGCATGCATCTCCTTCCACAAATCCCATAAAACCTTCAGAAAACATATAAACAAGTCTAAAACCATCACATACCTCCTGTAACAAGAAGGTGAACGTTCTGAATCCAAAGAAAACAGATCAACTCTTCTTCAATCTCATTCACGCTCAAACTTACTATTGCCAGGGCGTAGTCAAAGGCTCCTGGACTTTACTATACCAGCCAGGGCGTAGTCAAAGGCTCCTGGTCTTAACTCAGAGACTATTGGATCATTCAGCATTTACTCACACCAACAATTAACTATGCAATGCAACATATTCGTGCATTCTAATGTAATCAACCTATTTGCATAATCATGATGCATGAAATATGCTAAAACATTCCATTGTTTCACTAAAAGCACTAAGTTTAGTTCCACTCACCTCTGGCTCTGGACTGACTCTGCAGGTTCAGTAACTTCTGGAGCAGTACTCACTGCTGCTCTCTCTGGTTCCTCTGGTCTGTATAAACACATAAAGACTTAAATGAGGGACCAAACTACCTTAAGAATAACTCTATTAAACTACCCAAGAAACCCCTTAATCTCAGTCTAAAACTCATGCAAAACATGCAAAAGAAAAGCTGGACAGAACACTTTCGGCGGCAGGTTCGGCGGCCGAATGTCCTCTCCAGAGACGAAACTCAAGCACCTTCGGCGGCCGAAACTCAATCTTCGGCGGCCGAACCCTTTCGGGGGCAAGCTTCGGGGGCCAAAACATACTCCAGAGACGAAAGTCTCTAACCTTCGACGGCACCTTCGGCGGCCGAATCCCCCAAACAGAGTCGAACATGCAAAAACACTCAGGAACAAGCTGTGGCAACCAAGCCACCATGCAGGAGGTTCGGCGGCCGAATGATCCTTCGGCTGTCGAACCTGAGTTCATCCAGAACTCAGCTTCAACAGCAAACCATCTCCTCCTTCCCTTCAACTTCTCCAAACATGCATACTTCAACTATTCAACACATATACTCAAGTATCTGATCACAGGGGTCCAAAACTATCTAATAACCCCAAACAACAAAACAAACATAACACATAATCATGTATACATGCATAAATCATCAAAACTCCCATTTATAACCTAAGCATGCATCTCCTTCCACAAATCCCATAAAACCTTCAGAAAACATATAAACAAGTCTAAAACCATCACATACCTCCTGTAACAAGAAGGTGAACGTTCTGAATCCAAAGAAAACAGATCAACTCTTCTTCAATCTCATTCACGCTCAAAAGCTTAACTTTTGCTTCAAAACTTCCAAAACCCTTCAACAACTCTTTGGAAACCAACCAACACGCTGCATGAGCTGGGCTTGCAACTAAAGCATAGGAGACGTGTCCAATCTTCTGGACAGGGTTTGGAGCCAACACCTGTCCAAAATGCTGACTAAGGAATGCTCAATAGTTGGCTAGCCATCTCAGCTTCGGCTGCCGAATCGCATGCAAAACCATGCAACATTCGGGGGCCGAACCTGAACTGCGGAAGCCGAACATTGGGCACTTTCGGCGGCCGAACTTACCTTCGGCGGCCGAACTTGGCAAAAAGTCTCTATAGACTTTTCTCTTCACAACTCAACCCAACTCAAACCAATGCAACTAAAACCCTGAAAATACATCATAACACTGTCGGAAAACATATATCCTACCCTTCTAAGAATTCCGACACCCCGGATTTCGCCGGACGACAGGAATTCCGGTGCCGGATTCTAGCCGGGTATTACATTCTCCCCTCCTTAAGAACATTCATCCTCGGATGTTCATAAAACCAACAAAAACATAACAAAAGGAGGAAACTAACCTCAAAATAGATGTGGATACTGCTGGAGCATAGACTCCCGCGTCTCCCAAGTACACTCCTCTAAATTATGGTGGTTCCATAACACCTTCACCATCGGAATCTCCTTGTTCCTTAGTTGTTTGATCTGTGTGTCCAGAATCCGTACTGGCTGCTCTGTATAAGTGAGATCCTCTAGAATCTCTACATTAGGTTCATTAACGACCTGACCCGGATCTGACACAAATTTCCGTAGCATAGAAACATGAAACACCGGGTGAATCCTCTCCATAGAAGTAGGTAAATCCAGCCTATATGATACATTTTCGATCCTCTGTAAAACCTCAAAGGGTCCAATGTACCGTGGAGCCAATTTACCCTTCTTTCCAAAACGAACCACTCCTTTCATTGGAGACACTTTCAGCAATACCCAATCTCCCTCCTGAAACTCTAACAGCTTCCTGCGAATGTCTGCATAGCTTTTCTGTCTACTCTGAGCTGTTCTGATCCTCTCTCTGATCACTGGCATTGTTCTACTGGTAATCTCTACCAACTCTGGCCCTGCAAGAGCTTTCTCTCCTACCTCTTCCCAGCAAACAGGTGATCTGCACTTCCTCCCATATAACGCTTCATAAGGAGCCATCCCAATGCTAGCATGATGACTGTTATTGTAGGCAAACTCCACCAAAGGTAGATGCTGCCTCCAAGAACCGCCAAAGTCTAGCACACACATTCTGAGCATATCCTCTATGGTCTGGATGGTCCTTTCTGACTGTCCATCAGTCTGTGGGTGGAAAGCAGTACTAAAATCTGAATCCAAAGAAAACAGATCAACTCTTCTTCAATCTCATTCACGCTCAAAAGCTTAACTTTTGCTTCAAAACTTCCAAAACCCTTCAACAACTCTTTGGAAACCAACCAACACGCTGCATGAGCTGGGCTTGCAACTAAAGCATAGGAGACGTGTCCAATCTTCTGGACAGGGTTTGGAGCCAACACCTGTCCAAAATGCTGACTAAGGAATGCTCAATAGTTGGCTAGCCATCTCAGCTTCGGCTGCCGAATCGCATGCAAAACCATGCAACATTCGGGGGCCGAACCTGAACTGCGAAAGCCGAACATTGGGCACTTTCGGCGGCCGAACTTACCTTCGGCGGCCGAACTTGGCAAAAAGTCTCTATAGACTTTTCTCTTCACAACTCAACCCAACTCAAACCAATGCAACTAAAACCCTGAAAATACATCATAACACTGTCGAAAAACATATATCCTACCCTTCTAAGAATTCCGACACCCCGGATTCCGCCGGAAGACAGGAATTCCGGTGCCGGATTCTAGCCGGGTATTACACCAGCCAGGCTGGACTCAACTTCGGAAGTGTTCTCTAGAACATCAGTAGTCGTGACAATCAGAGCTGCTATAATATCACTTGCCAAAAGAGGATCTATAGGGGCATTTACAACCTCAAGCACAGGTGGACCATCATCAACCTGACTGCACCTTGATCAAACTTAGCTACTAAGTGGGCCAATGCTTCATGGGGAGCAAGAGGACGCACTTTAGGAAGAGCATGGTCATCAGAGCCATATTGCACTTCTTCACCATCACAGTCGTACTCTATAGCATAGAGAATGCTAAGAGGGACAACTGGAGACTCAAGAGCCTTTTGGAGTCCATCATTGAAGCCTGTCACGTAGAAGCGAGTAGATTATTCAAAAATCATGCCTTTAAACTCATTCGACTTAAGATATTTATTAACTTGGCTCCGGATGACCAACTCAGCATTCTCCCGAGCATCCACGATCTTCTTTTCATAATCTTTACATCGCACAAAAAGATTGTGGACCTCGCTCTCGAGCTGCCTGCTCATAGCCTCAGAAGCACTCAGGTTCCCTTGAGCCTTACTCAACTCCAACTTGAACTCCCCCAACTCCCCATACAATCTCTGTATCTCCTCCTCTAGCTGGGCAGACCGAGCAGAAATGCTCTTTTCTCTCTTATCCATAGAAGCCTTCTCTTGAGCAAGTCTAGCTTCTGCAGCAGACCTATTTTCCGCCAATTGTGTCTCTAAGAGACTATTTTTTTTACCTTGGGCCTGATTATCTCGAAGAAGCCCTTCTAGCCGGTTTATCTCCTCCTCATATTGGCTCTTTAGTGCAACAGTTACTCGGGTGACCTCCTCTTCCTTAGCCTTTTTAACATCTCGGAAAGTAGCCTTTCGAGCACCAAATCTTTTATTTTCTAACTCCAACAGAGCATCTAAAAGCTACAAAAGCAAGCAGACAAGTCACGAAATGACTAGATAATTCAAAAGAAAGAGAAAGAATAAGGAAACTTATAAGAAGAATTTGTCTCTTAAAGGCCCCAAATAGGTCCTCCTCTATCCGGGTAGTGAATGAAGTTGACTGCTCGATGGACTCAATCACTCTATAAATTGTGCTCACCATCTAAGAATCAGTCAGATTCGAGGATGGCCTGAAGACATGATTGCTCAGCAGCTCAACAATAGAGGTGGGAGTAGAGTTAAGGCTTAGTTGGAAAGACAACCCTAACTCATTGGAAATCAAGGCAGTTGGAAGACTGCCACTGGCCTCTCGAGAATGGCCCTCCTTGCCTTTGCCCTCACTCGCTTTATTCGAGGAACGCTTTCTCGGGAGCAAAGAAGATGAATTCCCTTTCTGAGAGGAGACCAGCTCAGACTCCTTCACCAGCCTCCTTTTCTTTCATGTCGTCCCTGCAGCAGCAGTGGTCGTCTTCTAAGGCAAGCGGGAATTCTTCTATTTCAAGCCTCACCAACCTCTTTAGCAGGAGAAGACCTGTCATGGCTGACCACTGCCCTTACTATGGCAACTCTGAGTTACTCTCGAGAGTAGGAGCACCCCCAAGTACTGCAGGCACGATCTCAGTCTAGTCTGAGTTGACTAAAGCCAACTCCATATTGACCCCAGTAGAAGGCAGAGGAGGCACAACTTGAGCTAAATCGGGCTCCAGCATCAGCATCTCAACCACCACGTACATAATCTTTTGGGTCTTAAAGGCTTCGATGGCATCACGGACAACGTCTCGGTTGAGTAAAAAGTTCTGAAGTGTCAAAATGTTCTCTATGAGGACTATGGAAGCTGCAAAAACACCAAAAAATGGACAAGAACACAAAATAGCAATACCAACAAAAAAGCAACAACAAAAAAAAGAATGGTCAATACCAGCAGAATAACAACTCTCCCCCAAGCGGAGATCCAAATATTTAAAAACATCATATTTGAAAGGAAAGGAGGAGATCTGAGTAAAGTACAACTACTCTCACTCGGAGAGAAAAGGAAAAGCATTACAAAAAGTATCAATAATTTCTCATCCTAGCTCTAGACCCCAGTCGAAGCTCCCCTTAGCTCCAATTATAGCAAAACTTTCCACCAATGCTTGATAGAGTCCTTAGGACCAGTGAAAATGGCTAAGCCATTCCTGTCACAGAAACTCAGAAACCCATTATTAGCCTTCAAAACCTTAAAAAAGGCCCTAAACAAGTTTTAGGAAGGAGCGAAACCTAATCCCAGCATATTGCCTCAAAAGCGCTCATGAATAGGATTGAATTCGAGATTAACATCCAAGGTGTGACATGATAAAACTTAAAAATGGAATGGACGAACCCAGAAAAGGGGAAAGAAAGGCCATAGTCTATCTATTTCAAATAGAAGACCAATCTCCTTTCGGATTGGGCATCCACTAGGTTAGAAGGAGGAGGAAAAGAGACTAAGACAATTTTATTCATTAGAATTTGGAGCCCAAACATAGTGGGTCTCTACAAAAAGGAAGGATTGAAAGAAAGTTTTCCAAAGAGAGATGGGGTAACCCTAGAAACTATCTTCTCAACCTGAGGGTATGACAAAGGAGCCATATGAAGAGGGATACATACCTGGAACTTGACAAGCTTGAAAGAAGAAGGAAGGAACGAGGAAGACTCTAAGAATAGCAAGCAAATGCTACAAGAGCAGCGAAAGTAACAAAGTAAAGGTAAAATCCTATTTTTATACTTAAAATCAAACATTAATGAGCATTTAAAATGCCGTGTTTCAATGATCCAAACTGCAACAGCCATAAAAAAACATTTGGGAGGACATGCGCACGTGTCATATGTACTTATGGCGACTCCTCGTAACTCAAAAGGAATTAATAGACACACACTTGGTAGTAATTGCGCTAAACATGATTTGCTCCTCCAAGCGTCATAAATAACCCTCAGAGAAGCGAAAGAGCATCTGATAACATAATAATGATGGATCCTGTTAAGATTGCAACACGTGTATAAGAGAATAGAAGAGTCCTTTGCACCATGTCATTCAGTCTGACCAGACAGTGGAAGGTTTGACCCATAGGAGTAAAGATTGGACCTCTAATACCTCTAACCTTATCAATGTTCGAACAAGCAGGCCGACCTCAACAACGCTAGGAACAAGTAGGCCGACCTCTTTAAAGTGCATAGGGCCTCTCTAGGGTCATGATTGCGCGTGTGTTGGGACTAACAGACATAACACGCGTAATAGATAAGGTATGAGCCAAGCATCTCAGTATTTATTAACCGACTGCCCATCATTAATGAGTCGTCTGACACATCTGCCAAGAAATGTCGCCATTCAATCCGATAAGATATTTGTCAGAACAACCTAATATGGTTAAGGTATATATACCCATGGACCAACCACCTTAGAGTACAGATTTTTCAACCTCACGGAATCACAACACACTTAGTTCATCCCTAAAACCCAACCTACTCGGATCAAAGTTCAGCCCTAAAAACTCTCAACTACCCAATCAAAGCCATTAACTTTCCTATGAATTAAACTCTTGCCAACGTGTCCACATCTCCATATTTCATCAGATTTCAGACTTATCACATTCAAAAAAAATAAAATATATAATATACATTTTATAATAATAATTATAAATTTTTAAAAGTTAAATTTTAAATATTTTAATATTAATTTTAAATAAAAATTATTAATAAATATATATATGTATATAAATTATTAATAAAATATATAAAAATTAAATGGTTCAATAATTATTTGATAAATAAAAATGAAGTTTGAATAATTTAGGATAAATTTTTTATTATAATACGTTAGTAGCTACCAACGATGAGTACAATAATTAAATTTAGAAAAAATTAAATTTTAAATCTATAAACTATGAAGGGATAAACTATTTAAGTTTAGGAAAATAAATCTTAAATATAAATTAAATATTATTTTTATAGCTAATAAATTAAATATTTAAAATTTAATAAAATAAATTTAAAATATTATTATTTAATCTTTATAATATAAAAAAATTTATTAATTAGTCTATAAATTTTAAAAAATACATTACAACAACGTTTATATATTTCTAAAAATCTATTAATTAATTTTTCTTTTAATTTTAGTTAAATATTATAAAAAAATCTAAAATATTCTCAATATAATTAAAATTAATTAAAAATATTTTTATAAAATTAATAAATCAATTAATAATTTTTTCAATACTAAACACTAATTAAAATACTTAATCACCAAAAGCAAACAAAATTTTATATATTTTAATTTTTAAATGTTAATTGAATTCGAAATCACGTAGAGCGACAAATAAGCAACTTATTATAATTATTAGCTACTAATTGTACATAACACCTAAATTAACCAGACTCCTTTAGATAATAGGTACAATATTTAAATTTAGAAAAATAAATAATTTTTTAAATCTACAAAATAGGAGGGGATAGGTTGTCTAAGGAAAAATAAATCTTAAATATAAATAAATTATTTTAATAGATATTAGATTAGATTATTAAAATTTAGTAAAAATAAATTAAAAAAATATTATTTAATCTCTATTATATATATAAATTTATTAGTTAGTTTATAGATCTTGAAAAAATACATTAAAATATTTTTAAATTTTTAAAAAATTTGAAATGCTCTTTTAACACATTAATATTAATTAGTAAATATTTTTATAAAATTAAAGAATTAACGTTTAAATTAAATAATAAAATGATAAGAGTAACAAAATTTTGTATATTTTAATTAATAATTTATATAATATATATTATATTAATAATTTTTATTTGAAAATTTAATATTAAAAATATTTAATTTCTAATTTTTAATTATTAATTGAGTTGGAATCCATGTAGAGCCACTTTCACAGGTAAGCTATATTAGCGTTGCTCTCTAATGGATATCATGAATAATGGGTACAATAAATTTATAAGGAAAAAAATTAAATTTTAAATCTGTAAGAAATAAAATCTAAATCTATGAAATATGAAGGGATAGATTATTTAAGTTGAGGAAAAATAAATCTTAAATATAAATTAAATATTATTTTTATGGAAAACAGGTGAAATGGTTGGTATTTAGTAAAAATAAATTAAGAAAATTACTTTTTAATTTTTATAATATATAGAAATTTATTAGTTAGTTTATCAATTTTGAAAAATAATTATTCAATTTTTTAAAAATATACTAACTAGTTTATTTGTTAAGTTAAATTATTAATTATCATTAAAAAAATTTAAAATATTTTTAATAGGTCAAAACTAATTTAATAAATATTTTTACAAAATTAAAAATTTAATTAATGAATTGTTATATATTACAAATAGTATAATACTTAATAATTAAAATTAATGTAAAGATTAATTATTAAATTTTTTATAAAATTTTATAGATTTTATAGTAATTTTTAAAATTAAAGGACTAATTATTAAATTTATTTATATTATAGAGATTAAATAATAATTTTTTAAATAAAATTTATATTCATATCATTTTGTAAAATTTAATAAAAAAATTTCTTCTCTATTTTTTTAATAAAAACAATTATTTTTCATTTTTAAAATTTCTTTTTTTAGAATTATTCATTTAATTTAATTTTATATGCTACTTTTATTATTAAAAATAATTATTTCAATTAATTAGTTTATAATCTATTTATATAATTAAAATTATTTGTTAAATTATCCTAATTTAGTGAAATAAATTTTAAATTTTTATAAATCGTAGTGTTTATGAATCATATTTTATTAATTAATGAGTTTTGTATACTATTTAAATTTAAAAAATATAAATTTAATGGGTAATAAATTAATTAATTTAAATTTAAACATACTTAAATATAAATAAGTATTATTTTTATAGATAATATGTTAGATGATTTAAATTTAGAAAAAATGAAATGAAAATATTATTTTTATAATTAACGGGTTAGATAATTTAATTTTTAAAAAAATAAATTTTATAATAAATATTATATTATATTGTTGTTATTATTTTTTTAAATAGTTTTTTATAATAAATATAATTAAAGGTTGATTTCATAATAAAATTGGTTGATTATTAACTTATATTAAAAGATATATTTGTAAATATGACAAATGTAGTTATTATTAATATATTTTAATTAATAAAAAATTAAATTATAATATTTCATTAATTTTTTAAATATGTATTAATTTTATGTATTTTATTTTTATTAATTATTTATTGAAATCAGACCCTAATAAAATTTCTAAATCCGTCCCTTACAAATTTTGGTAATGAAGTTGTTACAAATAAATTTCAATTAGAAGAGATTACTGTAATTTAATAACGTCTTCTTAATTTTTTCAAGGAAATTATCTTTTCTATACAAATTTATTTTATATATATTATTTTCATGCAGATCTCTAACTTGAATTAATTTTTGCATCCCTATTGCTTATTGCAAATAATTCTTTTAATATATTAAAAAAATACTAAATATTATATTTGTTAATTAAAATTTATATGTAATTATAATTTAATGAATTTTAATTTTTAATCCGCCCTTTTAGAATTGATAATAATAACCACTATAAGTAAATTTAACTTATCAAAACAAATTAAAATTTAAAATTGAGTAAGCATAAATAAATAAAAAAAATTACCCATATTCTTAATATTCTCTCCTGAAATATATCAAACGTAGGATATTACTAATAGTTTACGATACTTTTTTTTTTTTTTTTTTTTCATATCGATATATTCAATTCTTGTGTATAGCATGTCTCCCTGAGAAAATTCTAACTGTTTGTCTTGTATAGCAAGACACAATCATGAAAATCCAACCCAAAAAAAAGAATATTACGGAAATGATCTAAAATCAATCACGTACTCCGTTTTCGTATCGATATATTCAAGTCAAGCTAGGATTCCACATTTCCTCGCCAACTTCAAATTCGTTAGGATCGTGCAATTTCTTTCCAGGTATAAAGCTCCCTCCCTCTGCTATTTCAGATTCATCAGCATTAGCAGCTTATGTGTATGGATCACAAAATTGATGAAATTCTCGCTCAACTCCCAGTTGGGTACAAATTTTTGCCAACAGATGAAGAATTGGTCATTCATTATTTGATGAACAAATTGCTTAACAGACTTCTTCCTGCTAATATTGCTCCTGACATTGATGCTTCTGAGTTTTATAGCAAGCCTCCTAACAGCCTCTCGGTATCTTTTCCACTCTCCATGGGTACATATATATCTCTTCTCAATTTTTCTGTTTTCCAAGTTTGATTTCAATGCCAACATCTTCATGATGGATTCATATTTTGTTTACTTTTGCTTTCAAGTCTTTTACTTTCAAGAGATTTGGGTGTTGGGTCATTGAAATGACTTTTTACAGTGAGTCCCTCATGCGGAGAAAGAGAGTGGTATTTCTTTATACATGAACATGAAGATTTTCTTGGAAAAAGTAGAGAAAGAATTAGAATGGTTGGAGATGGGACAGGGTTTTGGAGATCAAGTGGGCTAGAAAAATACATACGAAACTCAGATGGACGTGTCTTGGCCTTCAAGTCCCGATTTTTCTACTTCTCAGGAAACGATGCAAATGCTAAGAAAACACACTGGAAGATGGATCAGTATCGACTGCACAATCAATGTCCTGCACCAGATCACAACTCCAAGGTCATTATAATGTACTTTCTATTTCCTTTTAACACCATGTTTGAAAGGAAGTAGAGTAATAAAGTAAGATTTTTCATCGTTCTTAAATTTTAATAATTATTTATCATTTTCAAGGAGAAGAAGATTTTTTAAGATAAAACCTTTAAATATCTTTAAAAAATCACAACACACCGTCTCTCAAACACAAATTTAGGGATTCTAAATCTTAAAAATCTTCCATTACTTTAAAAAATCTTTTTCCAAACAGTTTTTGAAGTAAACGAAAACATACATACAGATCTAGGACGTACCATTCTAGCATCAGATGGCTGTACTAAGCTTAGCTATCATGTTTTTTCATACAAAAGCAAAATTGGAATGTATGATACATTTGCTAACATTACCTTGAAATATTGGCTGCAGGATGAACAATGGGTACTGGGAAAACTGAAGAGGGGAATGGAGATTAATAGCAGTTTCTAGTTTCATCCAACTTTTTTTTTTGTTTATATTTATATTAATATTGTAATAAGAATAAATGGTTTACTCATCCTCACCATCTATTTTATTAATTTAAAATTTCATAATTGTTTTTCCCTTCTTTATCTGTTTACAGTACTTTTTTTTTTCTTTTTTTCCATACAAAAATTGATGAAATTAATGACCATTTCTCTTGTTGATTTTCTTTTCCTAAGAACTTTTCTATCTCTTCTTTTATTATTTTTAAGATAAGTTACTTTTTAGTCTGCAACATTTTTAAGTTCTGTCACTCTTACCGTGTACATCAAATGATGGTGCATTGGAGGCTTTGGTGGTGGTAGTTTGTGTTAGTTTCTTTACTCTGAAGATGGCCCATGATTTCATGGAGAAGAGAAGAGTGAAAGAGTGGAGATATGGAGAGATTATATCCCCTGATAGAATGCTGCAAGCAACTCCATCGAGATGATACCTCCTCCAAGTCTTCAACCAAGTCATTATTTAAGGTGATTCCTTATTGTTATCGGCGTCCATCTCTTCCAAAGTGATTCATGTTGTTAATTTCATTTGTAATTCTTTTGTGTAACAATATTTTGTATTTGGCACTTTGCCAAATCTGATTTATCAATGAAATCTTAACCTTTAGGAGAGAAAAAAGCATATAAGATACAAGAAGGTTGGTAAATATATAATATCTCTAGACTTTGGTCGTCCTCTGCCCTTTTAAAAGGCATCGTCCTCTCCCTTCTGCCATTCATCGGTCGTCCTCTACCTCCTATCCCTTCGAGCCGTTCATCGGTCGTCCTCTACCCCTTCGATTGTCCACTACCCTTTGTTTTTTAATTTGTTGGTTGTATTCTGGGATCTCGTGGCCTCATGGTCTTGCAGTCTTCAGACTCCATGGCCTTTAATCTTTTTGTTGTGTTTGTTTGTATTACAGGTCCGTGTTTGTAATTACAGGTACAAAGTTTATACTGTGCTTGTAATTACAGGTCCTTTGTCCGTTGAACAGGTAACTGCTTATAATGATGTCCGTTGAGTTGCTTCAATCCTTCGTGACTATCTAGAAAACTGAAGCTCTGCAGGACTCCTCCTCTCGACAGGTTAGCCATGGTGTTGCGCTCTTGATCGAGTCTCTTACTCTTCTTTGATTCATGTGCTCTACAATGGTGGTTTTCGGCATGCATGGAATCTTCCTTAACTGGCCTTATTTCCTTTGAAACAAGATTTGGGAGATTTGGGTCTCTCCCTCCGAGGCTGCATTGGGCATGCATGAATCTTCCTTTCTTGACCTTATTTCCTTGAAACAATTTGGGTCTCTCCCTCGTCCAAAAGAGGCAACGCTTTTCTACCTAATGAATTGAATTAATGAATTTTGAAGGTTAGATATTGAAATGAGAAAAAAAAAAAATGGGGCTTATTTGTATTAAATTTTGTGAGTCTAATTTTAATTTTTATTTATTTAACTTTTCACTTCTAAAAATTCATATATGATACATATTAATATTTTTTTCAATATTTTTCATGATTTTAAATTGATTAAGAGCACATTATAATAAAATTCTTTTATATAATTTGAAAACTATAAATTTTTTTATATAATTTGATAAAACTATAGAGAAAAATATGAGAAAAGTGTTCTCTTCTGAGGGGAGTGTAAGTAGTAACGTTCTAAATTTGTTGATTTGATTTAAATTGCACTAAAATTTTTTAGTGTCTTGAGCTAAGCTAAGACATAGCAAAATAGTAAAGTTTCTAACTCTTTCAATACTTTTTGATTTGATTTAAATTGCATGTAAGGTAGAATGATAATATTGTTGATTGTTGGGGAGAGAAAAAAGGAAAATAGGAGATGAATTTGAGACGAAATTGTTTTATTATTTTGTGTATGTATTTAAATATAACTGAAAATTTTAAATAAAATCATAACTAATGGCTCTTAATATAAATCTTAACAAATCAAAATAATAATTTAATTTTAAATTATTTAATTTAGTATATCTTGTATAAGCCTACGGTTTTACGACTCAAATATTTAACACTACTCTCTAGCCTACCACATATTTGTGGCATTTTGCAATTGTACGCTTGCAATTGTCCTCCAACAACTCGCTGGATATCATCTTCCGACTTTTTTCTTTCTATGATATTTGATAAATTTGATTTTCCTTTTACTCCATTTGATAGATCTGATTTTCTTTTTGGTCTATCATATGGGTCTCTCAATACTTGATTCGAAAAAGAAATCTGCAAAATGAAAAAAGATGGTCAGGGGTCTACCGGGGATGCCCCGGTGGAGACCCTCCGACGTTCAAGTCAAATTTTATGAACTAGGGTAGTATGGATAAGCAAGAATTGCAGAGAGAAAAAAGAAAAATGCAGTCCAGGAAGAAGAAGGAAGAAGAGAGAGTGCCCCTTTTCGTCTACCCGTGATGTATATCTGCCTCTCTACTACAATACTAGTTGTCTCTGTTACTCAGCTCCGTACGTACGGATGTGTCAGGACTCCTCTCCATGCTAGGCGGCCCTTTAATTCTCTCCAGCACACATGCGGGCAGGGCTGCGAGGTGATTGGGCCTACTATTCTTTCTCATATCATTTCACTGGGCTGGACTTCTTCTCATTGGTCCCGGGCTCATGGTGGATCCGGCCTACCCCGCACGTTCGGATCGAGACTTAAGACGCTGGATCGATCTTGCTTAAGGAGGGCTAGATGGGCTTTAGGCTATTATTCTCCTCTTGGGCCCGGCCTCGCCCAGGGTAGAGGAAGCCCAGCGGTCATCAATTGCCTCTTTATCTCCTCGGCAGTTATTACATGAGTGGCGAGGGGGTAAATCCCTAGACTCCATTTATGACCGAGTAGCCCGAGAACTGCTCTTGTCAAAAAGTGTCCTTTCTTTGCCTTTTTATTTCTTTGTCTCTTTACTTTAATGTTTGAATGTATAGCAATCTGGAGATGTGTATTCGATGATGAATGATATTTTACCCCGGCCTATACCTCATTATTGTTATTTTTTACCCAGATTATCTTCTGGTTTTGTCAATTTTACTTAATTGATGGACCATACCATCTTTATTGGGACTTTGCTAGTCGAACTAACCCGGACTAAGAGCTCGGCATCTGGCTAAGCTTCTGACTTGAGAGTTTTTCTTATTTTCATGAGGGCATTTCTGTTTTTGGCTCACGACCTTGGCAGTACTGCAAGCTCGGATATATAATAGCTAGAGGAATGTCTTATTTGCATGAGTGCCCTGCATTAGACAATTTTAAATCCTGTTCTTGTTACGGGCTCGGACATCTTATCCCTTTGGATGTAACCTTCTAGCAGTCAGTGTGGTCTGAGCTGTGTGCTCCACAGGGATAGGGAGTTTGGCCTTTTACGTTGCTCCTGTCTCCTTGATTCTTTATCTGAGCATTTGGTTCTCGGGTATGTCTCGGTTAGTTGGGTTTTTTGCCCCCGAGTGTTTTCTGGACTATCTACCCTCGAGCGTTTTGCAGGCTCTTTGCTGCTTAGACCTCTCTCTAGGCTGGCTGAGCTGGTTTAGTGCCAACGGTCAATTCTCGAGGTCGGTGCTTCTTATGATTGTCCCTGGTTCTTTGTTTGATTCTCTATCTTGGTATACATTTTGCTTAGGATTCGCCTCACCTTAATTTAGTCTGCCTATTGGATTTACCAATACTGAGCTCATTTTCTTGAGGTCGGCATGGTGCTTGGGCGCTTTGGCGCCGTGAGCCTTGCATTGGCCTTTAGTAGGTCACATTGCTACATGATACAGGCGTTGGAATGCCTTAGTTTAATTTCGTTATATGCTGGCTATTTTGCGAGATCGAGGTCTTATTAGCCTGTAATCCGAGCTCTTTCGAGAGTTCAGATTCAGATTTTTTATTTCTGTTTCAGCACCCTCTTGAGGTTAGCATGGCACTTTGGCACGTTTGGCTGTTGTGTGAGATCAAAATCTCTTTACCTTATGACCCGAGCTCCTTTGGGAGGTCAGAGTTTAGCTTTTCATTTATGGTCTAGTGCCCCAATATTTTGTGTGAGATCGGAACTGTGTTCTTATGAGTTGTTTTTGCGTGTTGTCATTGTATGCCGCTTTTTGCTGTCAGCATACAGTATTTTTTAATAAAAGGCGAAAGAATAGTTCCCTTCATCCTCTCAGCTCGGTTCTGTGGTGCTAGCGGTCATTTTTTGAGACCAGCCACCTACCTCACTGAGGGCTTGCTCAAGATTCAGGCTCATTGGCCTTACTGTCGCTTCGTCATCTCAGCCGGTTTTGTGGTGCCGGAGGTCATTTTTCGAGGCCGGTCACCTACCTCACTGAGGTCTTGCGTAAGATTTAGGCTCTTAGGCCTTACTGTCGCTTACAGGCTCTCTAGCCTTGCATGGGATTTAGGCTCATTGGCCCTACTGTCGCTTCGTCATCTCAGCCAGTTTTGTGGTGCCGGGGGTCATTTTCCGAGGCCGGTCACCTACCTCACTGAGGTTTTGAACGAGATTCAAGCTCTATGGCCTTACTGTCGCTTCATCATCTCAGTCGGTTTTATGGTGCCGGGGGCGCTTGGGGAGCCCGGTCACCTACCTCACTGAGGTCTTGAACGAGATTCAGGCTCTATGGCCTTACTGTCGCTTCATCATCTCAGCCGGTTTTATGGTGCTGGGTGCACTTAGGGAGCTCGGTCACCTACCTCACTGAGGTCTTGAACGAGATTCAGGCTCTATGGCCTTACTGTCGCTTCATCATCTCAGCCGGTTTTATGGTGTCGGGGGCGCTTGGGGAGCCCGGTCACCTACCTCACTGAGGTCTTAAACGAGATTTAGGCTCTATGGCCTTACTGTCGCTGTAATACCCGGCTAGATTCCGGCATCGGAATCCCTACCTCCCGGCAGAATCTCCGTTGGAATCTGGGATTTTGATGATGCCAGAGTCTTCTTGTAGGGTAAAAGGTGTTTTCTAAAATGTTTTTACTGATTTCATGGTTTTAAAAAAAAAAAAGAAGATTTGAGTTTTGAAAAGAAAAGACCAAGGAGGCATTTGCCAGGTTCGGCCGCCGAAAGTGAAGTTCGGCCGCCGAACATGGAAAGGTTTCGGGAGTGCCTTTGGCCTCCGAAAGCCTTGTTTGAATGAACCAAGGTTCGGCCGTCGAACCTCAAGTTCGGTCGCCGAACATGCATGAGTTTAGGGGGCACGTTAGGCTGCCGAAGGTGGTTCAACAGGCCACCTATAAAGAGCCCTCAGATCGGAAATGGGCGAGTTTTCTCCCCATTCTCGAGCTCAGGTGAGTTTAGATCCTCCTTTGGTCGTTTTCATGTTTTTCTCTACCCACCCTTCAAGTTTTCATGAGATCTACCCTTGTTTTGAAGATTTGAAACCCAAATAGAAGTTTTGGAGCTTGGAGGCTTTTGGAGCTTGGATCCTCCACACCTCCGAGTTAGGGATCACACCACCCCTCGATCTTCAAGAGGTAAGTGTAGATCCTTGCTTCCCTACTGTTTTTAATGAAGTTTTAGTAAGTTTAATGATGTTTTGATGGTTGAGTATGGGTAGATATGCATGTAGGGTTTATGTGGGTTTTATGCCCAATGCATGTTTATGTGATGTTATGTTGAAAGTTTAAGTTAGTTTATACATGTGGGAGAGTGTATGCATGATTGGGAAAGAGCAAGTGAGATTATGGGGTGTTTTGATGATTTTGGCCTATGTGGGTCATAAGCTATCTATGCATGCTTTGGATGTTGTTTTTGGAGTTTAAATCTAGTTGTTAAGCTCCTTTATGCATGACTAAGGGTTTATGCATGGTTTTGTGAAGTTTGTGCATGTTTTAAAAGGTTGGATGCTTGTTTTGGAGGTTTGGGAGGCTTGTATACACAAGGGCTGAGTTCTGGAAGAACTCAGGTTCGGCCGCCGAAGGTGGTTTCGGCCGCCGAACATGCCTATGGATGCATGAATTGGCCACCAAAACCTTGCCCCCGAAAGTTGTGTTTCAGAGCTGAAGCAGACTTTCGGCCGCCGAAGGTGATGTTCGGCCGCCGAAAGTGCATGACTTTCGTCTCTGGAGAAAGGGTTCGGCCGCCGAAGGTGCCCCCGAACCTGCATGACTTTCGTCTCTGGAAGGGACCTTCGGCCGCCGAAAGTGCCCTGTCCAGCCTTTCCATGAGTGTTCTGTATGCATGTTTCCTTGATGCTTTAAGGGGTTTTTGGGGAGTTGTTTATGAGTTGTTTAGGGTGTGTTTGGCACCTCACTAGAGTCCACCTATGTAGGATCGGACCCGAGGAACCGAGGTGTTTAGCTGTGTCAGCCGTTTCAGAGTCGGCCCAGAGCTAGTCAGAGGTGAGTGGAACAAAACCTAATGCTTTAAATTAAGAAATTAAATGTTTTTAGAGCATGATCCATGCATCATGAAATGCCATGATATGTATTAGGTTGTCTTGCATTAGAATCCACGAATATGATGCATTGCATAATATGTTGTTGATGTGGATGGATATTGGATGATCCTTAGCCCTCAGTATGAGATGAGATAATATGATATGAGTTGACATGGTATGATATAGAAAGCCCAGGTGTGGCCTAATCGCCCCTGGCATCATGTATATGTAAGGAAAGATCAGGTGTGGCCTAATCGCCCCTGGCATAGTTGGACATGTTATGATATGACTTATGTAAGCGAATACTAGGTGTGGCCTCATCGCCCCTGATATAGTTGGACATATTTTGATATATAGAGGGCTAATGGTGACAAGTTCATCCTTGATGTGATATGTTTGTGATGTGATGCATTCCATGATGGCATACTTGTAAATGAACTGTTCTGCTAGTGTGGTTTCCGCTCACTGGGCTTTATAGCTCACCCCTCTCCCCTAACCCCAGGTTTGCAGGGTCAGAGATAGTCAGAAGATCAGCAGGTTATGTCTATGGTCAGATTCATGTAATAGATTAGTAGTGGACATGATGTAAGGTAAAAATATGTAATGAAATGTAAAATGTTATGATGTAAATCAATGTAATGTAATAGATAGAGTTGTGCTTTGCCCTAGAAGTGTGGTTAATCCCTTGTATATGGTCCTTATGTATGTCTTTAATGAGACAGGAAAACCAAGCTTATTTTATGTTGCCCCATTAGAGTTGATGATGAGAACTCTAGTGTTGGGGTTTATGATTATGATTTGTGCATGCACGGGTTAAGCTTGGTGTATGAAAGAAAGAAAAAGTTTACAAATTTTACGTTTTACAGTTTTTATGTTTATGTTTGATCATGTTTGGGATTATACCAGATGTACAGGATGTATGTTAGGCTTGCTACGGGTCCTGCCGGCCTTAAGCCGATCTGGATCCTAGCGCCGGTAGCGATCCGATTTTCGGGTCGTTACAGAATGGTATCAGAGCCCTAGGTTCACATGGTCGGACCTATAGTGTGTCGGGCTCATAGAGGTTATAGAAGGGCAAGCACAGTAGGAGAGATCATGTCCACTAGGATAGGATGTGGAGTCCTGTCTTTTATGATGATGTGAAATGCCATGATTTTATGCATGTGCATTAATGATATGCTATGTATGTGATGCGGGTTCATGTGTTTGCACATGAACCATTTGATGTTAATATTTTTGCGTTATGTTGTGCTTTCAGAAGTCAAGATGAGAGGAACTCGTCGATCTGTAAGGTTGACTGGAGCTCCGCCAGAGAATGAGGGCATGGATGCCCATTCCCCTGCTCTGCAGAGGGCAAGATCTTGTAGAACAAGCAGAGAAGGTACATTAAGGGACCCTAGGAGGTCTTTTGATGCAGATCAGAGAAGAGATAGCAGTTTGGGCAGGAGTATGTCAGAAGAGGATATGGGAGAGTCCCAAGGAGGCACTCAGGCCTCGGGCTTTGTTCCACCACAGTATCCACCCTACCCGCAAGGGCCAGGGTATCCGATGGGAGGTACATCGGATTTCTTTCATTGCAGTTCATATCCCGCCTTTATGCCCAATCCACCCTTTTACCCACCTTACCCACAGTACCCCATGTTTCCACCCTCATCCTTCTACCCAGGTCCAGCAAACCCTAATCTAGGGAATGCTGCACCTCCTCCTCCACCAGCAGAGCCGATAGTCCCTGATGTCCAGATACCCAAACCTGGTTCATCAGTTGGGGGTAAAGTAAAGATGACAGACTACCTAAAGTTGGATGCCCCCAAGTTTGAATCAGGTGATGACCCTTTTGAGTACCTTAGAACGGTGAAGATGATAACTGATGAGTTGGGAGCAAGTGACAGTAGAGCCATTCAGATGGCAGGGTTCACATTGAAATGCAAGAAGGCAAGGGAATGGTTCAAAAACTATGTGGACCCAAGGTTGGAAGGCTTATCCTGGGAGCAGTTTGCCAATGAGTTTACAGGATGGGCTTTTCCAGATAGTTCCAGAGAACTGAAGATGATTGAATTTGAGCAGTTAAGGCAGACGGAAGAGATGAGTGTAGAGGAGTTTACAGACAGGTTCCTGGAGCTGTTGCCGTTTGCAGGACAAGGTCTTGACACAGTCCTGAAGAAGTCTAGGAGATATGTTATGAAGCTTCACTCCAGGTATTCCTCGTTGATT
The DNA here is from genome assembly GCF_001659605.2 of Manihot esculenta. Taxonomy (NCBI): domain Eukaryota; kingdom Viridiplantae; phylum Streptophyta; class Magnoliopsida; order Malpighiales; family Euphorbiaceae; genus Manihot; species Manihot esculenta. The sequence continues at coordinate 22,236,378 of NC_035166.2, read as the reverse complement.
CAATCAGCAGAAAGGGAGAGTTTCCATGCTATAGTGGATATGGCACGGAGAATGGAGGCTAGTGACATCCTTCAAGGGACAGTTAAACAGTACGTGGCACAGTCTTCGGGTTCCAAAGCCCCGGGGACAAGTGATGTTAATCTCTCCCCTCTGAGCGAGGCTGTCATAAAGAGTAAGAAGGGAGGCAGAGGCCTCAGAAGATCGAAGAAGAGCAAGTTCTGGGACCGGTTAAAGTCTGGTCTGGGATTAGGAGATGGTTCGAGCTCTGGTTCAGGTAACTCCAGATGTACGAGGTGCGGTAGGCCGCACAAGGGAGTCTGTTTGGTGGGGACAACGGATGTTTCAGGTGCGGACAAGAGGGGCACATGGCACATGAGTGTCCCACCACGACCTTGGTGACACAGTCCCAGCAGACAGTTTCAGGTAGAATGGCTCAGCCAGGAGCTCCAGCCATGGCGCAGGGCAGAGGCAGAGGAAGAGGGATAGCTCCTTCTTCAGCAGGTTTTCCAAGTGAAGGTCCATCAGCTCCAGCACGGATCTTCACTATGACCCAGCAGGAGGCTAACACATCAAACCCGATGGAATCAGGTAATCTCACTCTAGTATGTTCTGATGTGTATATTTTATGAACCCTGATGTTTCTCTTTCTTTGTTTGCTTGCGAGTCATTGTGAGGTTGGGCATGATAGCTTAAGGGTTAGAGTATCCCCTTTGGGTCGGTGGACCCAAGTGTGATCCATCAGTGGCAGAGTCAGTCTGCCGGTATAGTTCAGAGTATGTTGTGAGTAGAAGCCTTCCAGCTGGCCTAGCGGTTCTAGATTTGACTGTTTGACGTCATTCTAGGGTTGGATTGGTTCTTCTACTAGTAGTGCTACCTGAGTCTGCAAAGACAAGTTAGTCTAGTCCAGAGGTCAGGATGGATCAGAGGTAGTCCTTAGAGGGGACAGAGTAGGGATACCTAGAGGTATGATATCAGCCCTACGGGCTCGTAGGTTGTTCAGGAAGGCTATCAAGGGTTCTAGCTCTTTAGAGAGAGTTTGATGGTCGGGTCAGGGAGCCAGCCTCAGTGCCAGTTGTTAGAGAAGTTCTTAGATGTTTCCCCAGACGAGCTCCCAGGACTACCACCTGTCAGGGAGATAGAGTTCCAAACAGAAGTGATGCATGGAATTGGACCAATCTCTACCCCTCCCCACAGGATGGTATCATCGGAGTTAAAAGAGTTGTAAGGATCAGTTGCAAGAGTTGGTAGACAAGGGTTCCCATCTAACTAAGCACCTCACCTTGGGGTGTTCCAGTGTTGTTACGAGGTTGAAGGATGGATCCCTAGGACTTTGTATCGACTACAAGTCGTTGAACAATGTCACTACCCAGGACAAGTATTTGTTACCTTGGATCGACGATCTATTTTAAGCCAGCTAGCAGGAGCTGGTTGCCTTTCCAAAATAGATCTGAAGTCCAGGTACTATCAGTTAAGATCAAGGAAGAGGATGTACAAAGATCGGTGTTTAGAGCCAGATATGGGCATTATGAGTTTCTAGGAATGTCGTTCGGGTTAATGAACGCCCCTACATTATTCATGGATCTCATAAGCAGAGTTTTAGTCGGTTTCTGGACCACCCCGTTACTGTCTTCATTGACGGTACCTCGGTGAGTTTCAGAAATGCAGAAGAGTATGCCCATTATCTGAAATCAGGATTTGCAGATCCTGAGAGAACATGGCTTGGATGCCAGTTCTCCAAATGGGAGTTGCGGTCGAGGAGCATACCTTTCTTGGGTCATGGTATGTCAAAAAAAAAAAGGGGGTAAGTGAGGTAGACCCGAGAAAGTTGAAGTTGTAGCTGACTAGCCCAGACCCATTGTAGTGACAAAGATCAAGAGCTTTTTGGGTTGGGCAGGTTACCTACTGGAGGTTCATCTAGAACTTCTCTAGAGTTGTCGCTCCTATGACCAGATTGATCAAGAAGAACCAGAGGATTGTGTGGTCTACTCAGTGTGAAGAAGGCTTTGAAGAGCCGAAGGAAATGTTGATGTCAGTACCAGTGGTGGCTCTGTCTGCCAGTAATGAAGATGTCACAGTGTCCTGTGATGCGTTCCGAGTGGAACTAGATTGTGTGTTAACGTAAAGTGGCTGGATGATTGCTTATGCTTCTAAGTAGCTGAAGGAGCATGAGTTGAATCATCTTACACATGATCTAGAGATGGCGATGATAATCTTTGCACTCAAGATGTGGAGGCGATGCCTGTATAAGGTATGATGGTAGATCCTTACGGGTCGAAAGAGTTTGCAATACATCTTGAGTCAAGGGGGAAGAACCGGTGGCAGAGAAGATGGGTAAAAACTGTGTAGTGGTTATGACTTCAAGATTCATTTTACGGTGAGGCAAATATTTTGAGAGATGCCCTCAACCGGAAACCACTTGACGGCTATCCCATCCCTTAGTATAGTAAGAAGAAGGTCAGTAGTCAAGGAATGAGAAGAATCAGAACTGCTGTGAGTCAGCAGAAGAGTTTTGAAGTTGCCCGCAAAAGGTACGTAGAGTTTCAGAAGAGAGAAGAGTTTTATCAGAGTGCGCAGCGGAAGCATGAGGAGGTTCTCGAAGAAGTTGAGGTTGCTGGAGGTGTCTCCTAAAGAGAGGGTGATTCATAATGGGCAGGAAGGTAAATTAGCTCTCAAATACATTGGACCCTTTGATATCCTACAAAGGATTGGGAATGTATCTCACGAGTTAGATTTGCCCACTCCAATGGGAGAGATCCATCCGTTTTTCCATGTTTCCACGGTATATGAGTTTGTGTCGGATCCGAGTAAGGTTCTTAAAGAAACCAGAGGTGGGGATCGTAGAGGATCTCACCTATGTTGAGCAGCTAGTGCGGACCGCAGACACACAAGTCAGAAGGTGTGGAAAACAAGGAAATCCCGATGGTGAAAGTCCTTTAGAATCACCTTAAGATGAAAAGTGCACTAGGGAGACCGAGAGTTCGTACTCTAGTGATATCGTGTTTCTTTATAGATTAGAACTTATGTGTTGTTATGATTGTGCTTATGTTATGTATATGCATGTGCCTGTTTGTTTGAACATTCGGGGACGAATGTTCTTAAAGGGGGGAAGAATGTAATACCCGGCTAGATTCCGGCATCGGAATCCCTACCTCCCGGCGGAATCTCCGTTGGAATTTGGGATTTTGATGATGCCAGAGTCTTCTTGTAGGGTAAAAGGTGTTTTCTAAAATATTTTTACTGATTTCATGGTTTTAAAAAAAAAAAAAAAAAAAAAAAAAAAAAAAAGAAGATTTGAGTTTTGAAAAAAAAAGACCAAGGAGGCATTTGCCAGGTTCGGCAGCCGAAAGTGAAGTTCGGCCGCCGAACATGGAAAGGTTTCGAGAGTGCCTTTGGCCTCCGAAAGCCTTGTTTGAATGAACCAAGGTTCGGCCGCCGAATCTCAGGTTCGGCCGCCGAACATGCATGAGTTTAGGGGGCACGTTAGGCTGCCGAAGGTGGTTCAACAGGCCACCTATAAAGAGCCCTCAGATCGGAAATGGGCGAGTTTTCTCCCCATTCTCGAGCTCATGTGAGTTTAGATCCTCCTTTGGTCGTTTTCATGTTTTTCTCTACCCACCCTTCAAGTTTTCATGAGATCTACCCTTGTTTTGAAGATTTGAAACCCAAATAGAAGTTTTGGAGCTTGGAGGCTTTTGGAGCTTGGATCCTCCACACCTCCGAGTTAGGGATCACACCACCCCTCGATCTTCAAGAGGTAAGTGTAGATCCTTGCTTCCCTACTGTTTTTAATGAAGTTTTAGTAAGTTTAATGATGTTTTAATGGTTGAGTATGGGTAGATATGCATGTAGGGTTTATGTGGGTTTTATGCCCAATGCATGTTTATGTGATGTTATGTTGAAAGTTTAAGTTAGTTTATACATGTGGGAGAGTGTATGCATGATTGGGAAAGAGCAAGTGAGATTATGGGGTGTTTTGATGATTTTGGCCTATGAGGGTCATAAGCTATCTATGCATGCTTTAGATGTTGTTTTTGGAGTTTAAATCTAGTTGTTAAGCTCCTTTATGCATGACTAAGGGTTTATGCATGGTTTTGAGAAGTTTGTGCATGTTTTAAAAGGTTGGATGCTTGTTTTGGGGGTTTGGGAGGCTTGTATGCACAAGGGCTGAGTTCTGGAAGAACTCAGGTTCGGCCGCCGAAGGTGGTTTCAGCCGCCGAACATGCCTATGGATGCATGAATTGGCCGCCAAAACCTTGCCCCCGAAAGTTGTGTTTCAGAGCTGAAGCAGACTTTCGGCCGCCGAAGGTGATGTTCGGCCGCCGAAAGTGCATGACTTTCGTCTCTGGAGAAAGGGTTCGGCCGCCGAAGGCGCCCCCGAACCTGCTTGACTTTCGTCTCTGGAAGGGACATTCGGCCGCCGAAAGTGCCCTGTCCAGCCTTTCCATGAGTGTTCTGTATGCATGTTTCCTTGATGCTTTAAGGGATTTTTGGGGAGTTGTTTATGAGTTGTTTAGGGTGTGTTTGGCACCTCACTAGAGTCCACCTGTGTAGGATCGGACCCGAGGAACCGAGGTGTTTAGCTGTGTCAGCCGTTTCAGAGTCGGCCCAGAGCTAGTCAGAGGTGAGTGGAACAAAACCTAATGCTTTAAATTAAGAAATTAAATATTTTTAGAGCATGATCCATGCATCATGAAATGCCATGATATGTATTAGGTTGCCTTGCATTAGAATCCACGAATATGATGCATTGCATAATATGTTGTTGATGTGGATGGATATTGGATGATCCTTAGCCCTAGGTATGAGATGAGATAATATGATATGAGTTGACATGGTATGATATAGAAAGCCCAGGTGTGGCCTAATCGCCCCTGGCATCATGTATATGTAAGGAAAGACCAGGTGTGGCCTAATCGCCCCTGGCATAGTTGGACATGTTATGATATGAGTTATGTAAGCGAATACTAGGTGTGGCCTCATCGCCCCTGGTATAGTTGGACATATTTTGATATGTAGAGGGCTAATGGTGACAAGTTCATCCTTGATGTGATATGTTTGTGATGTGATGCATTCCATGATGGCATACTTGTAAATGAACTGTTCTGCTAGTGTGGTTTCCGCTCACTGGGTTTTATAGCTCACCCCTCTCCCTTAACCCCAGGTTTGCAGGGTCAGAGATAGTCAGAAGATCAGCAGGTTATGTCTATGGTCAGATTCATGTAATAGATTAGTAGTGGACATGATGTAAGGTAAAAATATGTAATGAAATGTAAAATGTTATGATGTAAATCAATGTAATGTAATAGATAGAGTTGTGCTTTGCCCTAGAAGTGTGGTTAATCCCTTGTATATGGTCCTTATGTATGTCTTTAATGAGACAGGAAAATCAAGCTTATTTTATGTTGCCCCATTAGAGTTGATGATGAGAACTCTAGTGTTGGGGTTTATGATTATGATTTGTGCATGCACGAGTTAAGCTTGGTGTATGAAAGAAAGAAAAAGTTTACAAATTTTACGTTTTACAGTTTTTATGTTTATGTTTGATTATGTTTGGGATTATACCAGATGTACAGGATGTATGTTAGGCTTGCTACGGGTCCTGGCGGCCTTAAACCGATCTGGATCCTAGCGCCGGTAGCGGTCCGATTTTCGGGTCGTTATAGTCGCTTCATCATCTCAGCCGGTTTTATGGTGCCGGGGGCGCTTGGAGAGCTCGGTCACCTACCTCACTGAGGTCTTGAACGAGATTCAGGCTCTATGGCCTTACTGTCGCTTCATCATCTCAGCCGATTTTATGGTGCCGGGGGCGCTTGGGGAGCCCGATCACCTACCTCACTGAGGTCTTGAACGAGATTCAGAATTTTTTCTGCAAAATAAGAGCTTGCACAGAGCGTATATAATGAGGATGCTCATTGTTAATTCAATAATATTTATCAATAAATAATATGTCGTACATGTCACTTAGTTTCATATTTCAGATGAACGTAAATATTAGCTCTAACTAACAATATTAATTCATGCAATTCAAAAGTTCAATAAATAATATTTTATATGTGTAAATTTTTCAAAATTTTACTTTACAAAAAGTAATATGTTTAAATACATAATCCCTTTCATTACAATATTCATGCTACTTTTAGAATGTTCATGCTACTCTTAACTGTCAATGAAAACTTTCCCGCTAAGCTAGTATGTTATTGGGCATATATTTGTGTACTCATGAAAATTTTATTCTAAGATTTAAACTTTATAATTAGACATGATATCCTAAGATATTTGCATTTAAAATAATAATAATAATAATTAGAATTATGATGTTACTAATAGCATCTGACGCTTGCCAATTAAAAAATATATATAACTTAATTGAGTGTATAAATATTACTTAAAATATGGACTAGTTAATTTTATTTATTTATTTACTCAGTAATATATTAATTATTTTATATTTATCTTATTTTATTTTTATCTAAATATTATTAATTTAAAAACTGAAATAGTAATTCTTCTTTCTTTAATAATAGAAAATTCTAGCATTGATGTGAAGGCATTCAGGATAATACTGACGGAACACTTATTATTATTATTATTATTATTTGAAGAGTACGGATGCTTACCTTCCAATGGCTGAGACCCATTTAGCAGACTTTGTATGCATTAAAAGAACTCGTGTCGCCAGCTCCTTGTTATACCCTTTCTTGCGGTCATTGAGTTTGACATGTAACCTTGCATGTCTTGTGGACAACATCAAAACTCAGCGCCCACCCTAACGTTGATCCTCAGCAAGTTCAAGGTTGTTTGTTGAAATAGAGTTGTTCCCAGATTTGCTAACTGTCAATTTGGCCGACCTGCTCAATCCGGCCGTCGTGCTCCACTAAACCCAAGTTTGAAACTTGCACTCGTCTTCAAGCTGGCCAACAGGGCCGAGCTCCTTTCAGTCTTGCTACTCTGATCGGTCGACCAATCCATTTTCCCCAACTCACTCAATCCGACCGTCTTGCTAATTCGAATCTTGAGGGCAGTCTGGCTATTCGACTAGAAATGCGAGACCGACTACTTCTTTCGACCTGTTGAGCTTGATCTGCTAGAGCCTTCCCACTCAAAAGTTGATCATCTGGTGGTGTCTGCTTTAATTCTTGAAGGTTGTGGTTTCTTCATTTGCAGACACGTGGTGTTGGCTCATCGTGTCTACCTATCTGGTCCATTTCAGCATCGCGCCGACCTCATTTGTTGGAGCTCGACCAGACCAGCGACTTCCTCATCAGGTCGGCGCGTCTTTGGCACCATCACGTCTGCCTATCTGGCCCATTTCAGCGTCGCGCCGACCTCACTTGTTGGAGCTTGACTAGACCAGCGATGTAACGCCCCGGAAATCTGGACCGCTACCGGCGCTAGGATCCGGGTCGACTTAAGGCCGCCGGGACCCGTAGCAAGCCTGACATATAACCTGTAAACCTGTATAATCCCATACATGATCAACAATATGCAAAAAAATTAAAACTTTTCTTCATACATACTGTCATCAACTAACTCAACCTGTGCATACTCTGATCATATACATAACATAGTCCCTCTGTGGGATCTCATCAAGCCTTAAAGGCAAAACAACCTGTGTTGAGTTAGTTTACATAAACATCATAACATAATATCATGTATATACAAAAGGGATTAACAATATATTGTGGTCAAGCACAACTCTATCCTCAATGACCTCATTACATAACATCCTGAATATTTTTACATTTCATCATAATACAATTGTCATGTCCACAATCTAACTATTACATACTTATGACTTTTTCTCTTCTTGCCTTCTCTATCTATCCCGTACCTGCAAACCTGGGGGTTAGGGGAGAGGGGTGAGCTAGATGCCCAGTGAGTAGAACTGTAAAAAAAAAAAGGAATATTTAAAACATGCTATCATGAAATGCATCACTGCACAAACAAATCACACCACGGATGGACTGATTCAAAAATCCCTCAACTCCATGCCCGGCCCTATTATGGGCACCACAGGACTTCGTATTGCCCGGCCCTATTATGGGCACCACAGGACTTCGTACTCGGAGTTATTGTCCGGCCCTATTATGGGCACCACAGGACTTCGTATTGCCCGGCCCTATTATGGGCACCACAGGACTTCGTATATAGAAGGCTAATGAATCATCCTAATGTCCATCCACTATCATCTATCACAACAATACAATGCGGCATAGTCGTGAATTCTAATGCAAACAACCTATAATATGATCATGATGCATGAAGCATGATAAAAGCATTTCATTTCTTAATTTAAAAGGTTAAGCTTAGTTCCACTCACCTCTGGCTGACTCTGACAAACTCTGTAGCAGCTGGCTCACTGCTGGGGTCCTTGGTTCCTCGGGTCCGAACCTACACCGGTGGACTCCAATGAGGGACCAAACATGCATAAACATAACTCTAATATATTCCCCGAAAACCCTTTAAAACATCCTGAAAATATCACATAGAGATATGCATGAAGTGGCTGAACAGGGCACTTTCGGCGGCACCTTCGGCGGCCGAAAGTCCTGGACAGAGACGAAACTCAGGTAGGTTCGGCGGCACCTTCGGCGGCCGAAAGTCCCAGACAGAGACGAAAGTCTCTTTTCGGGGGCAACTTCGGCAGCCGAAAGGCCTGCCTCCCCAGCCATGTTCGGCGGCCGAAAGTGCCTTCGGCTGCCGAACCTGGTTTCTGCCAAAGGGCAGAAACTCGGTTCCTTTGTGCATTTTTGCCTCCAAACTCACCAATCATGCATATACCTCACTTAAAAACATGCATACAAGATCCTAGGGGCCTCAAAACATCAAATACCCCAACTACAACACTTCAAGCATACTCAAACATGCCACATTGCTCAAAAATCACATAAAACCTAACATTTGCTTAAAAACTCATACAACCCTGTACATGCCATTCTACCCCATAAAATCACTTAAAACTTACTTAAAACACATGAGGAGCTTAAGATCGGCTCTTACCTCTTGAAGATCGAGAGGGAGACGACCTAAACTTGGAGATCCACGAAAATGAGCTCCTGAGTTCCCAAAGCTCCAAAACTTGGTTTAAAAGCTCAAAACCTTCAATGCAAGCTTAAAACTCAAGAAAAATGGTAGAGATTTGGAGGAAGAACACAAGAGTTGCAAAAGGAAGGTCGGAAGCTTGCTGTGGCCGGAAATGGGAGAAAGCTCGCCCATTTCGGCTAAGTGCCCCATTTATAGGTGGCTGGCCAGGCTACGTTCGGGGGCCGAATGTGCCTCCGCATCCATGCAATGTTCGGCGGCCGAACTTGACTTTCGGCGGCCGAACCTGAACTTCCCTAACTCATGCTTTCGGGGGCCTAACGTGCCTCCAAAACGCATGCATGTTCGGCGGCCGAACTTGACTTTCGGCGGCCGAACCTGGGTTTTCCTCCAATGCTATTTTCATGCAAAAACTCATTTAGTTTCATACTTTAAAACATTAAAATTCATGAAAACATTTTATAAAACATGTCTTTACCCTTCTAGAAGTTCCCGACATCCAAAATCCCACCGGATGGTAGGAATTTCGATACCGGAGTCTAGCCGGGTATTACATTCTCCCCCCTTAAGAACATTCGTCCCCGAATGTTCCTCACTAGCACACATAGCAAGGCAAAGAACATAACACACGTAGGGATCTAACCTTAAAAGAGATGAGGGTACTGCTGGAGCATAGACTCCCGTGTCTCCCAAGTGCATTCTTCCAAGTTGTGGTGGTTCCACAGGACTTTCACCATCGGGATTTCCTTGTTTCTTAACTTTCTGATCTGGGTGTCCATGATCCGCACTGGCTGTTCAACATAGGTGAGATCCTCTTGGACCTCTACATCAGGCTCACTAAGAACCTTGCTCGGATCTGACACAAACTTCCTCAACATTGAAACATGGAAAACCGGATGGATTCTCTCCACCGAAGCAGGTAAATCCAGCTTGTACGACACATTTCCAATCTTTTGCAAGATTTCAAAGGGTCCGATGTATCGTGGGGCTAGTTTACCTTTCTTCCCGAAGCGAACCACTCCCTTCATTGGAGACACCTTGAGCAATACCAGATCCCCCTCTTGAAACTCTAACTGTCTTCTGCGGACGTCTGCATAGCTCTTCTGTCTGCTTACAGCAGTCTTGATTCTTTCTCTGATTATGGGTACCACCCTGCTGGTGATCTCTACTAACTCAGGCCCTGCCAAGGCCTTTTCTCCAACTTCCTCCCAGCAAACAGGTGATCTGCACTTCCTTCCATACAAAACTTCATATGGAGCCATCCCGATGCTAGCATGATGGCTGTTATTGTAGGCAAACTCCACCAAAGGTAGATGCTGCCTCCAAGAACCGCCAAAGTCCAGCACACACATTCTAAGCATATCCTCGATAGTCTGGATGGTCCTTTCTGACTGTCCATCAGTCTGGGGGTGGAAGGCAGTACTGAAATCCAACCTAGTACCCGTGGCATTCTGCAGACTCCGCCAAAATCTGGAGGTGAACTGGGGCCCTCTATCTGACACTATCGAAACAGGAACCCCATGCAGCCTGACGATCTCATCCACATACACCTGCGCCAACTTGTCCACAGAGTAGCCACTCCTGACAGGAATGAAGTGAGCAGATTTGGTGAGTCTGTCCACAATCACCCATATGGAGTCCACTCGGTTGGACGCCGCCGGTAACCCCACTACGAAGTCCATAGCTATATTTTCCCATTTCCATTCTGGAATAGGTAGCGGGTTAAGCATTCCAGCCGGCTTCTGATGTTCCAGCTTCACCCTCTGACACACTTCGCAGGCTGACACGAACTGTGCCATTTCTTTCTTCATAGCTGGCCACCAATAAACCTTCTTTAGATCTTGATACATCTTGGTGGCTCCGGGGTGAACGCTGTATCTTGCATTATGAGCCTCTCTCATAATGTCTCCTTTTAGCCCAATGTCATCTGGTACACATAGTCTGCTCCCATAGCGGAGGATCCCCTTACTGTCGAATCTGTACTCGCTATCATTGCCTGACTGAACAGTCCTGGCAATCTTCACTAACTCCGGGTCCTCATGTTGTTTCTGAGCCACCTGCTCCAGAAACACGGGTGCCACTCTCATCTGGGCCACCAAGGCACCTGTACCAGACAACTCCAACTGTAGACCTTCCTCAATAAGCTTGTAGAACTCCTTCACCACTGGTCTCCTCTCTGCCGTGATGTGGGATAGACTGCCTAGTGACTTCCGGCTTAGGGCGTCTGCCACGACATTCGCCTTACCCGGATGATACTGAATCTTGCAATCATAGTCACTCAGCAGCTCCACCCACCTCCTCTGCCTCAGATTCAGATCCCTCTGACTCAAGATGTACTGCAGGCTCTTATGATCTGTAAAGATCTCACATTTCACCCCATAGAGGTAATGCCTCCACATCTTGAGTGCAAAGATTACTGCTGCCATCTCAAGGTCATGTGTGGGGTAATTCAACTCATGCTTCTTCAGCTGTCTAGAAGCATAAGCAATCACTCTCTCATTCTGCATCAGTACACAACCCAGTCCCACATGGGACGCATCACAAAAGACTGTAAAGTCCTCATCACTAGATGGCAGAGCTAACACTGGTGCTGAAGTCAACCTCTTCTTAAGCTCTTCGAAACTCTCCTCGCACTGGTTGGTCCACAGAAACTTCTGATTCTTCCTGGTTAGTCTGGTCAGAGGAGCTGCTATCTTTGAGAAGTCCTGAACGAACCTCCTGTAGTAACCTGCCAAACCCAAGAAACTCCTGATCTCCGTCACTGAAGTGGGTCTAGGCCAGTTAGCCACAGTTTCTGTCTTCTTGGGATCTACCTCAATACCATTCTCTGACACTACATGCCCCAAGAACGAAATGCTCCTCAGCCAGAACTCACATTTAGAGAACTTGGCATACAAGCCATGTTCCCTCAAAGTCTGCAAGACCAACCGCAGATGATGGGCATGTTCCTCTGCATTCCTGGAATACACCAAGATATCATCTATGAAGACAATAACAAAGTGATCCAGGTACTGGCTAAACACTCTGTTCATGAGATCCATGAATGCTGCAGGGGCGTTAGTTAACCCGAACGGCATTACAAGGAACTCAAAATGCCCATATCTGGTCCTGAAAGCCGTCTTTGGCACATCCTCATCCCTTATCCTTAGCTGATGGTACCCCGATCTTAGATCTATTTTGGAGAAACAACCCGCTCCGGCTAGCTGGTCGAATAGATCATCGATCCTAGGCAATGGGTACCTATTCTTGGTAGTGACTTTGTTCAACTGCCTGTAGTCGATACAAAGTCTAAGGGATCCATCTTTCTTCCTCACAAACAAGACCGGAGCACCCCAAGGTGAGGTACTCTGTCGGATGAAACCCTTTTCTACCAGCTCTTGCAATTGCTCTTTCAACTCCTTTAACTCAGCTGGAGCCATCCTGTAGGGAGGGATAGAGATCGGTCTAGTGCCAGGCACCAACTCTATCTCGAACTCTATCTCCCTAGCAGGTGGTAAACCTGGAAGCTCATCAGGAAAGACATCCTGAAACTCTCTGACAACTGGCACCGAGGCCGGCTCCCTGACCTGACTGTCTAGCTCTCTCACATGAGCTAAGTACCCCTGACATCCCTTCCTAAGCAACCTACGAGCCTGAAGAGCTGATATCAGACCTCTAGGTGTACCCCTTTTGTCTCCTCTGAAGACGACCTCTGACCCGTTCTGATCTCTGAACCTGACTACCTTGTCCCTGCAGTCCAAGGTAGCACCATGGGTAGATAGCCAATCCATCCCTAGAATGACGTCAAAGTCTGTCAAATCTAGAACCACAAGGTCGGCGGAGAGGCATCTTCCCTCAATAAAAACTGGACTGTACTGGCAGACTGACACTGCCACTGACGGGTCACACTTGGGTCCACTGACCCATAGGGGACACTCTAACCCAGAGACTATCAGACCTAACCTCTCAACGGCTCTCGGAGCAATAAATGAATGAGATGCACCCGGGTCCATTAATGCATACACATCAGAACACCCAATGACGAGATTACCTGACACCACGGTGTTGGATGTGTTAGCCTCCTGCTGTGTCATGGTGAAGATCCTGGCTGGAGCTGATGGACCTTCACCTCGGGAACCAGAAGAAGAGGCTGCCCCTCTCCCTCTACCTCTGCCACTGCCCTGAGTCGTGGCTGGAACTGCTGGCTGTGCCACACTACCAGAAGCTGTCTGCTGGGGCTGGCCCATAAAAGGCGCTCTAGGACAATCCCGAGCTATGTGTCCCTCCTGTCCACATCTGAAACATGCATTAGTCCCAGCTCGACACACTCCCCTGTGTGGTCTTCCACATCTCTGGCATTCTGTACCATCTGAGCCTGAGCTCGAGCCACCGCCAAATCCCAGACCGGATTTCAACTTGTTCCAAAACTTATTCTTCTTCGGCTTCCTGGTGGTACTATCCCACCTCTTCTTACCTGAGCTCTGAGAAGAGAAACCTGGTCCTCCTCTGCTTGGGGTCTTAACCCCTGAAGACTGGGTCACTGACTGCTTCACTGACCCCTCAACTATAGCACTTGCCTCCATTCTTCGAGCCATATCCACCACAGTGTGGAAACTTTCTCTCTCAGCTGACTGAACCAACGAGGAGTACCTGGAATGCAGCTTCATAACATATTTCTTGGCTTTCTTCGTATCTGAATCTAGAGCTTGCCCTGAAAAAGGTAATAGCTCCAAGAATTTATCCGTGAACTCCTCTACACTCATGTGCTCTGACTGCCTCAGTTGCTCAAACTCAATCATTTTCAGTTCTCTAGAACTGTCTGGAAAAGCCCATCCAGCGAACTCATTCGCAAATTCTTCCCATGTCATACCGTCTAGTCTCGGGTCCACATAATACTTGAACCATTCCCGTGCCTTCTTGCACTTTAAAGTGAACCCTGCCATCTGAATGGCCCTGCTGTCACTTGCCCCTAGCTCATCAGTTATTGTCTTCACTACTCTCAGATACTCAAAGGGGTCATCCCCTGACTTGTATTTGGGAGCATCTAGCTTGAGGTAATCTGTTGTAACAGCCCGGAAACCGAACTGCCACCGGCACTAGGATCCAGATCGACTTAAGGTCGCCGGGACCCGTAGTAAGCCTGCTATCCTATCTGTATACTTGTGAAATCCCATACATGATCATACATTTGTTGTAAAACATAAAACTTTTCTTCATTTCAAGGCTTAACCTGTGCATGCACTCTCTCTGTAATCCCTACTAGAGCTCCTCATGGCCCTAGGCGGATCAAACTCATAATGTTAAGCCTGGTTTTGCTCATAAACATACAACAATAAAGAAACATACATAAACTGATCATGTGACTCCACAAAGGGATTACAAGTCTTATAAATCAAGCACCATTCTATACACTATACATATACATTATCTCTATACATTTACATGTCCACACTAGCTATTACAATACTCTGTACTCTTCCTGTACCCTGCTGAGTTCTCTCTGACCTCTGAACCTGCACAACTGGAGTTAGGGGAGAGGGATGAGCTATGATAGCCCAGTGAGTAGAATAGGCAAATACAGGTGATAAAACATGCTCTCATGGAATGCAACACATAAGCACATCACCTCGGCCGGACGGATCAAAATTCCCTCTATCTCATCTGGGGTACCTAAGTACCATTTGCCTGGTCCCCGTAGGGCTGTTCCAGGTCTTTATGCCTGGTCCTCGTAAGGCTGTTCCAGGTCTTTCCTCTGAGGGCTAATGAATCCTCACGAAGTCCGTGCCGTCTCACATAAGCAATGTACAAGGAGCAATGCCAAGTACAAGGATAAATGCAATGCATCATCTTGGTGTACACTAATGCACTCACCCTATAGCATATTCATGATGCATGAAGCATGGGAAAATAGCAGTTGTCATATTAAAACATTAAGTTCAATTCCACTCACCTGTAGTTCTCTCTGAACTGACTCTGCAGGTTCTGACTCTGGACTCACTGCTGATGTCCCTGATTCCTCTGGTCCGTACCTACACAGGGGGACTCAAATGAGGGACTAAACTCACTCAAGAACATCTCTAAGAAACTCCCCAAAACCCCTCTAAACAATCCTCAAACCATCATATAAAACATGCAAAAGAAAGCTGGACAGGGCACTTTCGGCGGCAGGTTCGGCGGCCGAAACCCTACTCCAGAGACGAAACTCATGCATGTTCGGCGGCACCTTCGGCGGCCGAAGGTCTCGTCCAGAGACGAAACTCACACACTTTCGGCGGCCGAACTCCCTCTTTCGGCGGCCGAAAGTTCCTTTCTAAACCGAAAGCCTAGCTTTCGGGGGCAACCTTTGGCAGCCGAACTGCCTCCACAAAGGGTTCGGCGGCCGAACCTTCCTTCGGCGGCCGAACCTGGTTTTGCCCGAAGGACAGAACCCTGCTCTGTTTCATGCAAACTTTGCCCAAAAACCTACAAACATGCATATCAACTACTCCCAACTAACATATACACATAGATATGCACCAAGGGGTCTAAACCTACCCTAAAACCCCAAACAAACATAGCACATAACACTTAAACATGCTGGAACACCACAAATCACCAAAAACCTCACCTAAACCTAAACATGCATACTACCCATACAAACTTCATAAAACCTTCAAAATCAACAAAGAAGCTCAGGATCTTCACTTACCTCTTACAAAACTTGAGGATGAAGGATCCTAACGTGGAGATATGAAGAAAAGCTCTTCCAAAGCTCCAAGCTTCAAAACTTGCTTCTTTTGCTCAAAACCTTCATAAGTCACCAAAACTCTTAAAACTCTTGAAAGATTTGATGAAAATCATGGAAAATATGAAAGTCAACGTGGGGAGAGGCTGAAACTCACCTCTGGCTGCAAGTGGAGGAGAAATAACCTCCTTCCACCGACCCTTGGCCCTTTTATAGGTGGCTGGCCAGACCACCTTCGGCAGCCGAACGTGAAGCCGCAACCCTGCAATGTTCGGCGGCCGAAAGGTACCTTCGGCGGCCGAACCTTTGCATTTCTCCCTTGTTGCTTTTCTTTCAAAACTCAAGTCTTTTAACACTTCAAAACATGAAAACAAGTGAAAAGACTTTGGAAAACATATGCATTACCCTTCTCGAGGGTTCCGACACCCGAGATTCCACCGGACTACAGGAATTCCGATGCCGGACTCGAGCCGGGTATTACATTCTCCCCCCCTTAAGAACATTCGTCCCCGAATGTCCCTAACACAACATAAACACATAGAAAAGGGGAAAAACTAACCTTAAAACAGATATGGATATTGCTGGAGCATGGACTCCCGAGTCTCCCACGTGCACTCTTCTAGGTTGTGGTGGTTCCATAAAACTTTCACCATTGGTATCTCCTTGTTTCTCAGCTTTCTGATCTGGGTGTCAAGGATCCGCACTGGCTGCTCTATATAGGTGAGATCACTTAAGATTTCCACCTCAGGTTCACTAAGAACCTTCTCTGGATTTGACACAAACTTTCTCAACATAGAAACATGGAATACCGGGTGAATTCTTTCCATAGAAGCCGGTAAATCTAGCTTATACGATACAGGTCCGATCTTCTGCAAGATCTCAAAGGGACCAATGTACCGTGGGGCCAGTTTACCCTTTTTTCCAAACTGAACCACTCCTTTCATTGGAGACACCTTGAGCAATACCATATCCCCCTCCTGGAACTCTATCTGCTTCCTACGGATGTCTGCATAACTTTTCTGTCTGCTTACAGCTGTTCTGATCCGCTCTCTGATGATAGGCACTAGCTTGCTGGTTATCTCAACTAACTCTGGCCCTGCAAGAGTTTTCTCTCCTACCTCTTCCCAGCAAACAGGTGTTCGGCACTTCCTCCCATACAAAGCTTCATAAGGGGCCATCCCTATGCTAGCATGATGGCTGTTGTTGTAGGCAAACTCCACCAGAGGTAGATGCTGCCTCCAAGAACCGCCAAAGTCTAACACACACATTCTCAGCATATCTTCAATGGTCTGGATGGTCCTCTCTGACTGACCGTCTGTCTGTGGATGGAAAGCAGTGCTGAAATCCAACCTTGTGCCCATTTCCTTTTGCAGACTCCGCCAAAACCTGGAGGTGAACTGAGGTCCTCGATCTGATACTATCGACATTGGAACTCCATGCAACCTTACTATCTCGTCTACATACACCTGCGCCAACTTGTCCACAGAGTAGTTACTTCTAACTGGAATGAAGTGAGCAGATTTAGTGAGTCTATCCACAATCACCCAGATGGAGTCTAGTCTGTTAGACGTCGCCGGTAAGCCCACTACAAAATCCATCGCTATGTTCTCCCATTTCCATTCTGGAATCGGCAGTGGGTTAAGCATTCCAGCCGGCTTCTGGTGCTCTAACTTCACCCTTTGACATGTCTCGCAGGCTGACACGAACTGTGCCACTTCTCTCTTCATTGCTGGCCACCAATACACCCTTCTCAGATCTTGATACATCTTGGTGGCTCCCGGGTGAATGCTATACCGCGTATTATGAGCTTCCCTCATAATGTCTGCCTTCAAACTGCTATCATCTGGTACACATAACCTCTTACCGTGCCGAAGAATCCCCTCTCCGTCAAATCTAAACTCTGCACTGTTGCCAGACTGCACAGTCCTGGCAATCTTCACTAACTCGGGGTCTTCGTGCTGTTTCAGAGCATCTTGCTCTAGAAACACTGGTGTCACTCTCATCTGTGCGATCAAAGCACCTGTACCAGATAACTGCAACTGTAACCCTTCTTCCACGAGCTTGTAGAAATCCTTCACCACCGGTCTTCTCTCTACTGCAATGTGGGATAAACTGCCAAGTGACTTTCGGCTTAAGGCATCAGCTACAACATTAGCCTTGCCCGGATGATACTGGATCTTGCAATCGTAATCACTGAGCAATTCTACCCACCGTCTCTGCCTCAAGTTTAACTCTCTCTGACTTAAGATGTGCTGCAGGCTCTTATGATCCGTATAGATCTCACATTTTACCCCATAGAGGTAATGCCTCCACATCTTAAGTGCAAAGATAACAGCTGCCATCTCAAGATCGTGTGTCGGGTAATTCAGCTCGTGCTTCTTCAGCTGTCTAGAAGCATAAGCTATCACTCGGTCATTCTGCATCAACACACAACCTAATCCCACTCGGGATGCATCACAGAACACTGTGAAATCTTCATCACTGAGCGGCAGCGCTAACACCGGTGCTGAAGTTAACCGTCTCTTCAACTCTGCAAAACTCTCATCACATTCCTCTGACCACACAAACTTCTGATTCTTTCTGGTCAGTCTGGTCATAGGAGCAGCTATCTTCGAGAAGTCCTGAACAAACCTCCGATAGTAGCCTGCCAAACCCAGAAAACTCTTGATCTCTGTCACTGTAGTGGGTGTAGGCCAGTTGGCTACTGCCTCTACCTTTTTGGGATCTACTGATATACCGTCCTCTGATACAACATGTCCCAAAAAGGAAATGCTCCTTAGCCAGAACTCGCACTTGGAGAACTTGGCATACAAGCCATGCTCTCTCAAGGTTTGCAGCACTATCCGCAGATGCTGGGCATGGTCCTCTGCAGTCCTGGAGTATACCAAGATATCATCAATAAAGACGATTACAAAACGATCCAAGTACTCCCTGAAAACCCTGTTCATGAGATCCATGAATGCTGCAGGGGCGTTAGTCAACCCGAACGGCATCACAAGGAACTCATAATGCCCATATCTGGTTCGGAAAGCAGTCTTGGATACATCTCCTTCCCTAATCTTCAACTGGTTTATATCCAGATCTCAGATCTATTTTCGAAAAACAACCTGCTCCTGTCAGCTGGTCGAAGAGATCATCGATCCTGGGTAACGGATACTTGTTTTTGATAGTGACTTTGTTCAACTGTCTGTAGTCGACACAAAGTCTAAGAGGTCCATCCTTCTTTCTGACAAATAATACTGGAGCACCCCAAGGTGAGGTACTCGGGCGGATGAAACCCTTAGCTACCAAATCCTGTAACTGCTCTTTCAACTCTCGCAACTCTGCTGGTGCCATCCTGTAGGGAGGAATAGAGATCGGTCTGGCATTGGGCATCAACTCAATCTCGAACTCTATTTCCCTATCCGGTGGTAGTCCTGGAAGCTCTTCAGGAAACAAATCTGGGAAGTCTCTAACAACTGGTACTGAGGATGGTTCCCTAACCTGACTGTCTAGCTCTCTCACATAAGCTAGGAACCCCTGACACCCCTTCCTTAACATTCTACGAGCCTGGAGGGCTGATATCAAACCCCTAGGTGTCCCTCTCCTGTCTCCTCTGAAGACACACTCTGACCCATCCTGGTCTCTGACACAGACTACCTTGTCTCTACAGTTCAGGGTAGCATCATACGTAGATAACCAGTCCATCCCTAGAATGACATCAAAATCTGTCAACTCTAGAACCACCAGGTCAGCTGGAAGGTATCTACCCTCTATGCACACTGGACTGAACCGACAGACTGACTCTGCCAAAGATGGATCACATTTGGGTCCACTGACCCATAGAGGACACTCTAACTCAGACACTATCAAACCCAACCTCTCTGCAGCTCTAGAAGAAATGAAAGAGTGAGAAGCACCGGGGTCCATTAAAGCATACACCTCTGAACACCCAATGATGAGATTACCTGACACCACCGTGTTCGACGTGTCTGCCTCCTGCTGAGTCAGGGTGAAAATCCGTGCTGGGGCTGACGGACCTGCACCTCGGGAACCCATCCCTGATGAAGAGGCTGCCCCTCTTCCTCTTCCTCTGACACTGCTTGGTGGTATGGCTGAAGCTACTGGCTGTACTACACTGCCCGCACTCATCTGCTGGGATGGTGCAACCAAAGTCGCCTGCGGACATTCCCGTGCATAATGTCCCTCCTGCCCACATCTATAGCAGGCTGTGGATCCCAACTGACAAGCTCCTCTATGCTGTTTGCCACACCTCTTGCACACTGGAAAATCTGCACCAGAACTGGAGCCACTACTCATTCCTAGACCCGACTTAAGCCTGTTCCAGAACTTGCCTCTCTTTCCTCTGAATTTCTCCCATCTCTTCTTACTTGCACTTACTGTACCCTGTGAGGAGGAACCTGGTTTAACACCAGAAGACTGTGCCTTAACTACACCTTGACTTATGGCACTGGCCTCCATCTTTCTAGCAGCATCCACAATAGAGTGGAAACTTTCCTTCTCCGCATGAAGAATCAAAGAGAAATACCTGGGATGAAGCCTTGTGGCATATCTCTTTGCCTTCTTCTGATCTGTATCATATGCCTGACCGACATATGGCAACAATTCCAGGAACTTATCGGTATATTCATCAACGCTCATCTCCTCCGTCTGTCGCAATTGCTCAAACTCCACAACCTTTAGTTCCCTGGAACTGTCAGGAAAAGCCCATCCAGCAAATTCGTTGGCGAACTCTTTCCATGTCATACTCTCAAGTCTCGGGTCCACATAGTTCTTAAACCATTCTCTAGCTTTCTTACACTTTAACGTGAACCCTGCCATCTCAATGGCTCTACCGTCATCAGCTCCCAACTCACTTGTTATCATTCTAACTGCACTGAGATACTCAAAGGGATCATCTC
Source organism: Manihot esculenta (assembly GCF_001659605.2). Taxonomy (NCBI): domain Eukaryota; kingdom Viridiplantae; phylum Streptophyta; class Magnoliopsida; order Malpighiales; family Euphorbiaceae; genus Manihot; species Manihot esculenta. The sequence continues at coordinate 22,215,732 of NC_035166.2, read as the reverse complement.
CTGTATTAAATTTAGGAGCATCCAACTTTAAGTACTCGGTCATCTTCACCTTCCTTCCCCCTGAAGAACTGGGTTGCTGTACTTCCACAACAGGGGCTACTGGTTCAGGAGGTGGTGGTGGAGGAACTGGTTCCCTCACGTCAGGCTGTACTGGACTTGGATGAACAGGTGGGGGTGGATACATGTGATATGGTGGATAAAAGGAAGGATAGGGCATATATGGCATGTAGGGTGGATATGGGGCAAAGCTGGAGTAATCCGACGTGCCTCCCATCGGATACTCTGGGCCCTGTGGAAAGGGTGGATAACCAAACCCCGAGGCCTGAACGCCTCCCTGGGACTCCCCCATACCTTCTTCTGACCTTTCTACACCCATGCTTGCATCTCTACTCTGATCCTCTTCCATCACACCTCTTTCTTCTACTGACCTTCCCCCTCTGCTTACTCCTCTCCTGCTCTCGTTAGAAGACCTTCTAGGGTCTCGTGACGTTCCTTCCCTGCTTGACCTGTGAGATCTTGCCCTTGGCAAGGCAGGTGGACGAGCAGCTGTACCCTCACTTACGGGTGGGACTCCGGTCAATCTCGCGGATCGACGAGTTCCTCGCATCTTTACGTTCTGGAAAACATCAAATCACATAACACATCAGCACCACATCAAAAACATGCACATGCATAACGCAGGGCATTGCACATCAACATAACATCCTATCCTCGTGGACATGTTTTTCCCTATGGTGCTTGACTTACTAAACCTCTCTATGAGCCCAACTCTCTCTCTATAGGTCCGACCATGTGAACCTAGGGCTCTGATACCAATCTGTAACAGCCCGGAAACCGAACTGCCACCGGCACTAGGATCCAGATCGACTTAAGGTCGCCGGGACCCGTAGTAAGCCTGCTATCCTATCTGTATACTTGTGAAATCCCATACATGATCATACATTTGTTGTAAAACATAAAACTTTTCTTCATTTCAAGGCTTAACCTGTGCATGCACTCTCTCTGTAATCCCTACTAGAGCTCCTCATGGCCCTAGGCGGATCAAACTCATAATGTTAAGCCTGGTTTTGCTCATAAACATACAACAATAAAGAAACATACATAAACTGATCATGTGACTCCACAAAGGGATTACAAGTCTTATAAATCAAGCACCATTCTATACACTATACATATACATTATCTCTATACATTTACATGTCCACACTAGCTATTACAATACTCTGTACTCTTCCTGTACCCTGCTGAGTTCTCTCTGACCTCTGAACCTGCACAACTGGAGTTAGGGGAGAGGGATGAGCTATGATAGCCCAGTGAGTAGAATAGGCAAATACAGGTGATAAAACATGCTCTCATGGAATGCAACACATAAGCACATCACCTCGGCCGGACGGATCAAAATTCCCTCTATCTCATCTGGGGTACCTAAGTACCATTTGCCTGGTCCCCGTAGGGCTGTTCCAGGTCTTTATGCCTGGTCCTCGTAAGGCTGTTCCAGGTCTTTCCTCTGAGGGCTAATGAATCCTCACGAAGTCCGTGCCGTCTCACATAAGCAATGTACAAGGAGCAATGCCAAGTACAAGGATAAATGCAATGCATCATCTTGGTGTACACTAATGCACTCACCCTATAGCATATTCATGATGCATGAAGCATGGGAAAATAGCAGTTGTCATATTAAAACATTAAGTTCAATTCCACTCACCTGTAGTTCTCTCTGAACTGACTCTGCAGGTTCTGACTCTGGACTCACTGCTGATGTCCCTGATTCCTCTGGTCCGTACCTACACAGGGGGACTCAAATGAGGGACTAAACTCACTCAAGAACATCTCTAAGAAACTCCCCAAAACCCCTCTAAACAATCCTCAAACCATCATATAAAACATGCAAAAGAAAGCTGGACAGGGCACTTTCGGCGGCAGGTTCGGCGGCCGAAACCCTACTCCAGAGACGAAACTCATGCATGTTCGGCGGCACCTTCGGCGGCCGAAGGTCTCGTCCAGAGACGAAACTCACACACTTTCGGCGGCCGAACTCCCTCTTTCGGCGGCCGAAAGTTCCTTTCTAAACCGAAAGCCTAGCTTTCGGGGGCAACCTTTGGCAGCCGAACTGCCTCCACAAAGGGTTCGGCGGCCGAACCTTCCTTCGGCGGCCGAACCTGGTTTTGCCCGAAGGACAGAACCCTGCTCTGTTTCATGCAAACTTTGCCCAAAAACCTACAAACATGCATATCAACTACTCCCAACTAACATATACACATAGATATGCACCAAGGGGTCTAAACCTACCCTAAAACCCCAAACAAACATAGCACATAACACTTAAACATGCTGGAACACCACAAATCACCAAAAACCTCACCTAAACCTAAACATGCATACTACCCATACAAACTTCATAAAACCTTCAAAATCAACAAAGAAGCTCAGGATCTTCACTTACCTCTTACAAAACTTGAGGATGAAGGATCCTAACGTGGAGATATGAAGAAAAGCTCTTCCAAAGCTCCAAGCTTCAAAACTTGCTTCTTTTGCTCAAAACCTTCATAAGTCACCAAAACTCTTAAAACTCTTGAAAGATTTGATGAAAATCATGGAAAATATGAAAGTCAACGTGGGGAGAGGCTGAAACTCACCTCTGGCTGCAAGTGGAGGAGAAATAACCTCCTTCCACCGACCCTTGGCCCTTTTATAGGTGGCTGGCCAGACCACCTTCGGCAGCCGAACGTGAAGCCGCAACCCTGCAATGTTCGGCGGCCGAAAGGTACCTTCGGCGGCCGAACCTTTGCATTTCTCCCTTGTTGCTTTTCTTTCAAAACTCAAGTCTTTTAACACTTCAAAACATGAAAACAAGTGAAAAGACTTTGGAAAACATATGCATTACCCTTCTCGAGGGTTCCGACACCCGAGATTCCACCGGACTACAGGAATTCCGATGCCGGACTCGAGCCGGGTATTACATCTGTCATCTTCACTTTGCTCCCATCGACTGAGCTAGGTCTAGGAGGTTGAGTAACTGGGGCTGCTGGTTCTGTAGGTGGTGGAGGTGGAGGTGCAGCATTCCCCGAGGCGGGGTTTGCCGGGTTTGGATAGAAAGGTGAGGGTGGATAAGCTGGGTACTGTGTGTAGGGTGGGTAGAAAGGTGGATAAGGCATGTAGGTAGGGTAGGGGTTAAAGCTGGAGTAATCCGATGTGCCTCCCATCGGATACCCTGAACCCTGTGGGAAGGGTGGATAATGGGGTGGAAAACCATACCCCGAGGCCTGAACGCCTCCCTGAGACTCCCCTGTCCCTTCTTCCTGCATGCTCACATCCAAGTTTCCATCCCTCCTCTGATCCTCTTCTGTAACCTCCCTCACTCCTGAAGAACTTCCTCCTCTATCAGTCCCCCTTCTGCTAACATCAAAAGACCTTCTAGGGTCCCTTGACACTCTTTCTCTGTTGGCTCTACATGACATTGCCCTAGGCAATGTGGGAGGACGGGCGCTCGTGCCCTCATCCTCAGGTGGCACTCCAGTCAATCTTGCAGATCGACGAGTTCCTCTCATCCTGTTTTCTGAAAACAGTACACATCATACAAACATTAGCATCATATGGTTCATGTGGGCACACATGAACCCTCATCACATATACATCATATTCATTAATGCACATGCATAACGTCATGGCATTTCACATCATCATGCAAGACAGGACTCAACATCCTATCCTAGTGGACATGACCTTCCTATTGTGCTTGACCTTCTAGAACATCTATGAGCCCGACACTTTAGGTCCGACCATATGAACCTAGGGCTCTGATACCATTCTGTAACGCCCCGGAAATCCGGACCGCTACCGGCGCTAGGATCCGGGTCGACTTAAGGCCGCCGGGACCCGTAGCAAGCCTGACATATAACCTGTAAACCTGTATAATCCCATACATGATCAACAACATGCAAAAAAATTAAAACTTTTCTTCATACATACTGTCATCAACTAACTCAACCTGTGCATACTTTGATCATATACATAACATAGTCCCTCTGTGGGATCTCATCAAGCCTTAAAGGCAAAACAACCTGTGTTGAGTTAGTTTACATAAACATCATAACATAATATCATGTATATACAAAAGGGATTAACAATATATTGTGGTCAAGCACAACTCTATCCTCAATGACCTCATTACATAACATCCTGAATATTTTTACATTTCATCATAATACAATTATCATGTCCACAATCTAACTATTACATACTTATGACTTTTTCTCTTCTTGCCTTCTCTATCTATCCCGTACCTGCAAACCTGGGGGTTAGGGGAGAGGGGTGAGCTAGATGCCCAGTGAGTAGAACTGTAAAAAAAAAGGAATATTTAAAACATGCTATCATGAAATGCGTCACTGCACAAACAAATCACACCACGGATGGACTGATTCAAAAATCCCTCAACTCCATGCCCAGCCCTATTATGGGCACCACAGGACTTCGTATTGTCCGGCCCTATTATGGGCACCACAGGACTTCGTATTGCCCGGCCCTATTATGGGCACCACAGGACTGCCCTATTATGGGCACCACAGGACTTCGTATTGCCCGGCCCTATTATGGGCACCACAGGACTTCGTATTGCCCGGCCCTATTATGGGCACCACAGGACTTCGTATATAGAAGGCTAATGAATCATCCTAATGTCCATCCACTATCATCTATCACAACAATACAATGCGGCATAGTCGTGAATTCTAATGCAAACAACCTATAATATGATCATGATGCATGAAGCATGATAAAAGCATTTCATTTCTTAATTTAAAAGGTTAAGCTTAGTTCCACTCACCTCTGGCTGACTCTGACAAACTCTGTAGCAGCTGGCTCACTGCTGGGGTCCTTGGTTCCTCGGGTCCGAACCTACACCGGTGGACTCCAATGAGGGACCAAACATACATAAACATAACTCTAATATATTCCCCGAAAACCCCCTAAAACATCCTGAAAATATCACATAGAGATATGCATGAAGTGGCTGAACAGGGCACTTTCGGCGGCACTTTCGGCGGCACCTTCGGCGGCCGAAAGTCCTGGACAGAGACGAAACTCAGGTAGGTTCGGCGGCACCTTCGGCGGCCGAAAGTCCCAGACAGAGACGAAAGTCTCTTTTCGGGGGCAATTTCGGCAGCCGAAAGGCCTGCCTCCCCAGCCATGTTCGGCGGCCGAAAGTGCCTTCGGCTGCCGAACCTGGTTTCTGCCAAAGGGCAGAAACTCGGTTCCTTTGTGCATTTTTGCCTCCAAACTCACCAATCATGCATATACCTCACTTAAAAACATGCATACAAGATCCTAGGGGCCTCAAAACATCAAATACCCCAACTACAACACTTCAAGCATACTCAAACATGCCACATTGCTCAAAAATCACATAAAACCTAACATTTGCTTAAAAACTCATACAACCCTATACATGCCATTCTACCCCATAAAATCACTTAAAACTTACTTAAAACACATGAGGAGCTTAAGATCGGCTCTTACCTCTTGAAGATCGAGAGGGAGACGACCTAAACTTGGAGATCCATGAAAATGAGCTCCTGAGTTCCCAAAGCTCCAAAACTTGGTTTAAAAGCTCAAAACCTTCAATGCAAGCTTAAAACTCAAGAAAAATGGTAGAGATTTGGAGGAAGAACACAAGAGTTGCAAAAGGAAGGTCGGAAGCTTGCTGTGGCCGGAAATGGGAGAAAGCTCGCCCATTTCGGCTAAGTGCCCCATTTATAGGTGGCTGGCCAGGCCACGTTCGGGGGCCGAATGTGCCTCCGCATCCATGCAATGTTCGGCGGCCGAACTTGACTTTCGGCGGCCGAACCTGAACTTCCCTAACTCATGCTTTCGGGGGCCTAACGTGCCTCCAAAACGCATGCATGTTCGGCGGCCGAACTTGACTTTCGGCGGCCGAACCTGGGTTTTCCTCCAATGCTATTTTCATGCAAAAACTCATTTAGTTTCATACTTTAAAACATTAAAATTCATGAAAACATTTTATAAAACATGTCTTTACCCTTCTAGAAGTTCCCGACATCCAAAATCCCACCGGATGGTAGGAATTCCGATACCGGAGTCTAGCCGGGTATTACAAGCGACTTCCTCATCAGGTCGGCGCGTCTTTGGCAGCTCGAGCTCTTTCCACTCTTGCTATTCCAACCAACCGACCTCTCGATGCTCTGAACAACAAACTCTATCGAAATCCTCAATCAAAATTTGTGCTTGGTAGAGTTTGAGTTTCTTGCTCAAAGCCTTCCATACTCCACCTCTCTAACCTTCCGAGTCTTCCTCTTATTTGCTGAGGACGACCTCTCTAACCTGCAGAGTCTTTCCTCTGATTTGTTGAGGGCGACCCACTGGCACTTCCTTCCACCGACTTGTTAAACGTTTAAACAGTAGGAGTCTTTTCACCTGAGTTCTTCTACCGACCTATTTTTCGACATTTGTTGTGCAATCCGACCTCGCCTATTTTTTGTCCAGTCAGAGAGCTATCCAATCTATCCGACCTGCTTTATTTTTTCTCGCGGATTCCTCCTCTCTTTTCTTTTCTTTTCTTTTTTTCCTTTTTTTTTATTTATTAATTTTCTCTCTATCTTGCTAACACCTTATAGCCAACCTGCCCATCTAACATTTACAACATATATATGGCCGACCTCACAATTTCAACAAAAATATATATTACTCATTCCTTTTTCCTTTTACAGAAAAGATTAAAATTTATACTCATATACAAGTATTTCGATCTGAAATTTTGCTTCACTAGGTTTCAAAGAAAAAATCAGCCGTAATAAAATCTAATAAATATTAAAACAAACTATCTGAAATACTATCAAAATATTCTTTAACACAATGAATCTTTCTTTTCAGCTGGGTTATTCACACAAACTTTCATACCTTATGTGGATCTCAATTGGTGGATCTGAAAACTTTAGAGATAGTAAAATCTCTTTTGTTTCCCACAGACGGCGCCAATTGATAAATCTGATTTTCCTTTTACTCCATTTGATAGATCTGGTTTTCTTTTTGGTCCATCATATGGGTCCCTCAATACTTGATTCGAAGAAGAAATCTGTAAAATGAAGAAAGATGGTCAGGGGTCTACCGGGGATGCCCCGGTGGAGATCCTCCGACATTCAAGTCAGATTTTATGAACTAGGGTAGTATGGATAGGCAAGAATTGTGGAGAGAAAAAAAGAAAAATGGAGTCCAGGAAGAAGAAGGAAGAAGAGAGAGTGCCCCTTTCCGTCTACCCGTGATGTATATCTGCCTCTCTGCTACAATGCTAGCTGTCTCTGTCACTCAGCTCCGTACGTACGGATGTGTCAGGGCTCCTCTCCATGCCAGGCGACCCTTTAATTCTCTCCAGCACGCATGCGGGCAGGGCTGCGAGGTGATTGGGCCTACTATTCTTTCTCACATCATTTCACTAGGCTGGACTTCTTGTCATTGGTCCCGGGCTCATGGTGGATCTGGCCTACCCCGCGCGTCCGGGTCGAGACTTAAGACTCTGGGTCGATCTTGCTTAAGGAGGGCTTGATGGGCTTTGGGCTATTGTTCTCCTCTTGGGCCCGGCCTCGCCCAGGGTAGAGGAAGCCCGGCAGTCATCAATATCTTTTCTTTTTAAATTTGCTGCTAAATTCCGTCTTCAAAATTCCTGTCGAAACTCGAAATCTCGAAACTTAAATTTTTAAAAGGATAAAATAGGATTGTCATAAAATAAATTTAAAATTTTTAAAATTGTGTTAAAAAAAAGAATTTTAGAGGAATTTCAAGATTCGGCCACCGAAAGTGGCTCCTGTAGCCGCCGAAAGTGGCTCTCAGCTTGAAAATGTGAGAATTCTTTCTCCATTTTTGGACAGAGATGAATTTATGCGCCATCCTTGACGTTAATCCCTCAAAGAATTCATGAGTTTCTATTGTTATTTTGAAAATTGAGTTGTGTTTCGAAATCCTAGCTCTTAGAACCCTCGGAGCTCACCTCTCCATCTCTTAAACCCTCCCCTTATTTGCTGTCACCTTAGTGTTCTTCAAGAGGTAAGTTCGATCATTGCTTTTCTTCTATTTTCTGAAAGTTTCAGTAAGCTTTATAGGTGTTTGAAGGGATTGTTGATCCATGCAAGTTAGTTATTTTTAAGTTGAAAGGTTTGAGCTTAAGGTTTATAACAGATATTTTCTCTTGGGTTATTGATGATGCATGATGAGGATTAGGCTAGCTCTAGAGGTCCCTTATGCGTGTTGAGTGTGTACGTTTGATTTTAGGCTATTGTATGTATGTTTGGGAGTAATTGGTGGTTGCATGTTTAGGGCAGAATCGAGTTCTGCCTTGCTGGAGAACCTAGATTCGGTCGTCGAACCTGCCTGTAGAGGCAGCCATTTGGCAGTCTAACTTGCCCCCGAAGGTTTTGACCTTTAGATATGTGAGGGACTATAAGCCGCCGAACCCGCCCCCGAAGGTTTTGATCTTCAGATCTGCGAGGGACCTTCGGCCGCCAAACCTGCTGCCAAAAATCCCCAAACCTGCTGCCAAAATCCCCTGCCCAGCCTTTTTCTACTTGTTTCGTATGTATGCTGTTGTGTGTTCTTAGGGGTTTTTTAGGGATTATTTTAAGTATCATAAAAATTATGTTTGGTCTCTCATTTAAGTCCATCTGTGTAGGATCGGACTTGAAAGACCGTAGAGGCTTGCGGCTTGCAGTGAGATAATTGTTTCAGTACTAGGCATGCGTCAACTAGAGGTGAGTAAAACTGAACTGATTTATTACTTTAAAGAAATTAAACTTTTTAAGCATGTTCATGCATCATGAATGCCATGTATATGTAATTAGGTTGTTTTGCATTAGGATTCGCGAATATGATGTATTGCATAATTTATTGTTGTTGTGGATGGATGTTGAATGACCCACTAGCTCTCGAGTATGTTATGATATATTATGATGGATACAAAAGTCCACGTCAAGACCCATTTTACGCCCTTGGCACTATAAATATGTTATGTTATGTCTAAGAAGAAGTCCTGAAGAGCATCCGTCGTGGGCCGGGCACTATTAGAATCTATAGAGAATTACTAATGACAAATCCATTTTGATGTGAATTGTTTGTGTTGTGATGCATTAATATAATCATATGTTTTATTGAACTGTTTTTTTTATGGTTCGCTCATTAGGCTCTTGTAACTTATCCATTTCCTCCAACCTTAAGTTTGTAAGATCAGAGTTAGATCGATAAGTCGGCTGAGTTGTTGGTATAGTTTGTTGTAATAGTATAGCTATGGACATGTATTAATTTATGGATTAGAATTGTGTTTTGCCCTAGTATTTCCTCCTTATATGTAAAAGTTTTAAGTATGATTTTATGTTTAAAACGAACTTAAAACTTGTTATGTTGACCATACTGGAGCATTTGATGAAAGTTCTAGTATGAGTTTTATGATTTCAGTTATGATGCATGTACAGGTCTAGTCTTGGTTCATTTAATGATTATAATTTTATTAATTCGTGTAATCATGTATGGAATTATATCAAGTGTAATAAACTTGCTACGGACTCTGACAATCTTAAATCGATCTAAACCCTAGCGCTGATAGCAATCCGATTCTCGGATCGTTACACTTTCTTCTTTTTATATTTTTTTTTCTTTTCCCTTTAATTTTAAAATTCTTATGGGCTTTTAAAGAAAATAGATATGATACTAATTGGTGGTTGTTGAGATGAGAGCAAAACAAGAGATGTATTTGAGAAATAATTTGAATTTAAATTTAAATTATTTGATTTAGTATATTTTCCGCGAATCCCATCTTTTACAATGCTTTATATGCACCTTCGAGTGAACATTACAAGGATATCCATGGGTTGGACTTTTACAAATATCCAGCCTAACTAAATTCTATTAAAATGAATTTAAACAATATACAATTCAATTTTGTGACGAGCCTTAATTTTTAAAATAAAAATTTTCCATATATTGTTCTGTTACCGTTTATATAAACAATTAAATATATTTTATAAATTATATATTAATATTGATATTTATTTATAGATTATATATAAAATAAATAAAATTTTGAATAGTTTATTTAATTATTAAAATTTTAAAATATAAAATTATTTTTAAAGTAAATTATTAAATTAAAATTTATAAAATATATTTACAGCTATAAATTACAATTAAATAATATATATATATATATATATATATATATATATATATAATGCATCCATAGAAATTAAAAAAGTAAAAGAAATCAATAAAATGAGAACTAACAATAACATGAAAAAAAAAATATTTACTTGATATTTATATATTTATTTTCATATCTCATGATATTAATGTTTGACCAATCATATTAATATTTTTTATTAATTTATTGCTTAACAGTGACCTCCCCAAGACTGTTATTTTTTTATGCATGAAAATTTTCTTGGAGAAAGCAATAAGAAATTAGAATGGTTGGAGAAGGGACATGGTTTTGGAAATTAACACTGTGTTTACTTCAATTCTTATCCTTATATTTTGGTAAAATTCAATTAAATTTTATATTTTGTGTGAATTCAATCTCATAAAATTTATCCTAAAAAAATTGATGAAATTTGAAATGAGTTACATGAATTTATACAACAATATTTTTTAATTAAAATGACCATATTAAATAATTTTCTCTTAATAATTTATTCCTTAAATTTTATTGGTTGTAAAAACTAAAATTATAAAAATTATTTTTTTATTTATTTACTATTAATATTTCTAGATAATTATGTAATATTTTTTTTTCTAATTTTATAATATTTACACTTATTTTCCTTTATTAATAACACTTTTTTATTTTATTGTACAAACTTTTGAATCATGAAAATTTATAATAATTAAGTTTGGAATACATTTAAATGATTTCAAATTTTCAAATATTACCGCATTTTGCACTTTACATTTATAAAAGTGATGTAAAAGTGGCGTTGCTGCAGAGTGCGACACATTTGAAGGGGAATGAATACTGTACACATTTGAAGTGGGGAATGAGAACCCCACTTCAAATAATTTAATTTTTATTTACTTAATTTTTATCTACTTAATTATTATATTTTATTATATTATATTTAATTAATTTATTTAAATATTTATATAATTTTAATATATAATTAATAAATTAATTAAATAAATTAAATATAATATAATAATTAAATAAATTAATAAAATTAATATTAATAAAAATTTTATAACTATATTTTAATATATAATTAATTAATTAATTAATTAAATGAAATAAGATATAATAATTAAATAAATTAATATTAATAAAATGTTTATAATTATATTTATATAATTTTAATACATAAATAAATACAATATAATATAATAATTAAATAAATAAAAAATGAAATAAATTAATAAAATTAATATTAATAAAATATTTATAATTATATTTATATAATTTTATATAATTAAATAAATATTATAAAATATAATAATTAAATAAATAAAATATTAAATTATTTAAAGTGCGGTGTTCTGCACTACGAGTGAGTGCATGCTGCAAGTGCAGTATGTCGCGTCCCAGGCTGGAAACGCACTTAGCCTTCCCAAATCTTCACTTTGATGAAAAAAAAATTATTTACTTGATATTTATATTTTTATTTTCATATCTCAATATATTAATCTTTGACTAATCATATTAATATTTTTTATTAATTTATTGCTTAATAGTGACCTCCTCAAGACTGGTATTCTTTTATACGTGAAGATTTTCTTGGAGAAAGCAATAAGAAATTAGAATGGTTGGAGAAAGGGCATGGTTTTGGAAACTAACACTATGTTTACTTCAATTCTTATCCTTACATTTTTGTAAAATTCAATTAATTTATATTTTGTGTGAATTCAATTTCATGAAATTTATCCTGTCAAATTTGATGGAATTTGAAATGAGTTTTATGAATTTATATAATAATATTTTTTTAATTAAAATAATCATATTAAATTTTTTTTCAATAATTTATTTTTTAAACTTTATTGATTGTAAAAATAAAATTATAAAATTATTTTTTTATTTATTTACTATTATATTTCTAGATAATTATATAATATATATTGTTTAATTTTATAATATTTACCTTATTTTCTTTTATTAATAACACTTCTTTATTTTATTATACAAATTTTCGAATCATGAAAATTTATAATAATTAAGTTTGGAATAAATTTAAATTATTTTAAATAATTTAAATGATTTCAAGTAATTTATAATTAGATTCGTAAAGAATTTGGATATATTAAATAAATTTGAGTTGAAATTTGAAATGAGTGATTTTTATATGTATTCTAACTATTTTCATGTTTTGAAATTACAATAATAATAATCCAACAAAATATAAATACTCAGTAAAATAGATGATAATAACTATTTTTATAGGTATTATAACTATTTTGAAATTACAATAATAATAATAATAAATTATAATTTATTTTCGTTGAGTGTCTATAGTTAAATTTATATTGAAATAATATGTATAAATAGTATCTTAATAAATAATAATATTTTTTAAACACCATGAAAAAAAATTTAGATAATAAGTAAAATATAATTTTTAATTAAAAAAATATAAAAATAATTATTATGTAATTTTATATATTTTTATTTTAAAATATATATTTAATTTTGTATCAAAATAGTAGTTAATAATATAATTTTATAATGTTACCGCTATGACGCTGCATATATTATTATGATATAATTATAAATTAAATTATAAAAATATTATTTTTGATGTAATTATTTTCAGATTAAATTTGATCTCAAAATTTTTTATTATAATTAAATAAAAATATCAAAATTTCTATTAAAAATAAATAAAAAATAAAAAAATCTAATTAATCTTTTTACTTGCTCAAAGTCAAATAAACACAATTCAAATTTGTAGACCAATAAACTCGTATATTTTTTATTAAGGGGAAATAAAACATAATATAATATTATTTTTAAATAATAAAATATTATTTTTTATAATTTAAATTAATTATAATAAAACATAATATAATATATATTTATATAATTAAATTAATTAATTAAATATAATATAATATAATAATTAAATAAATAAAAATTAAATAAATTAATAAAATTATTATTAATAAAATGTTTATTACTATATTTATATAATTTTATATAATTAAATAAATAAAAATTATATTAAATTATTTGAACCGGGCTATTCATTCCCGCACTACAAGTGAGTGCATGTAGACTACAAGTGCAGTAATATTTATATTTTTTTTAATTAAACAGGACGATAAATTAGAAGTAATACTATTTACTGTGCTTTAGTCTACCGCACTTTAAAAATACAGTTTAAAAATGAAAAATATTTTTTTTTAATTTATGTGTAACTAAAAAATAAGATATTTATTATTAATAATTATTTGTTTGAGGCAAAAGTAATTTAAAAAAAAATGTATTATTTGTTTTTAATAATGAATTTTCTTAGACAAAATTTATTAGTTTATAAATTTTATATAATTTGTTTATAAAAATCAATTTTTTGAAATAAAAACATATTAGTCTCAAGATATTAAATTATTTGTTTTAAATATTGCGTTTCTAATATTGAGTTTTTTAAATAATAAATTATTTTTAATTTTTATATTACCAGTATTCTCAATCTTTTTTTTTTCCTAATTGCAATTTAGTGGATTTAGTTGATGAATATAAATTAGGTTTAGGAAGTTTAAAAATCTTAACTCATAGTTATTGTGGACGAAAAAAAAAATTTTATTAGGAGAGTTCCCATTTAGATGGATAACTTTGACTCCAGATTAATCAGGTCAACGCACTTGATGCCGGAGGGTCTGGTTAATAAAGAAAACAAGACGTAAATTGTTATTGCAAAAAAGACAGCTTCAGCAATAAAAGACTGGAATTTTAAATTCAGAAGCTTCAAAGTTTATTATTTAAGACATCACATTCTCAGCTATACTTCAATTAGATACTATCAAGTTTATTTCATAGAAACAACCCCCACCTAGACATCCTATTGCTTTATCTGTTTAACAAAGCTTATGAAATTATTGAAAGATGATCCTCCTTCACTGATGCTCTCTCTAGCCATTTCCTTCAGCTTCAGTGAATTGGCCTCTATATCCTTATCAGAAAGCAATTTCTCTACCTTCATCTTGATTTCATGCCTAGTTATAATCCCATTTTCATCAGGGTTCAATTCTAGACCAACCTTCCATGTTTGGCATATGTAATTTCTGTTATGGAATTGATCTGTAAAGTAAGGCCAACAAAGAAAAGGCACCCCCTTGCTTATGCCCTCCATGGTTGAATTCCACCCACAGTGAGAAAAGAAACATGCAGTAGAAGGGTGAGCCAATACCTTCTCCTGAGGAGCCCATTTCACTATCTTCCCATTTTTTTCAACTCTCTTTATGAATCCTTCTGGGAATTCCACTTTTCCGTTTGTAAAATCTGATCTAATAACCCACAAAAATGGCCGGCCTACCATCTCCAGACCGAGTGCCAGCTCATTAAGCTGTTGCTGGTTGTAGATTCTTGTGCTGCCAAATGCAGCATAGATGACTGAGCGTGGGGGTTGCTGATCAAGCCAGTTTAAGCAAGTGGAATCCTCAGCCCAAAAGTTTCCAGCATAAGTTCCCAAATGATCACTTGCCAACAATGGACCAATAGGTAAGATGTTGGGAATCAAATCACAGGCTGATGGCTCAAGCTCATAAAATGAGTTGACAAGAAGCCAATTGGAAATTTTTACATCTTCCTTGGTGTTACATGCCAAGTGTTGAAACATGAATTTCTCCGACTGTGGATTTTCTGGGAAGCTCCATGAGAATTCATTTTTCTTCCAGGCGGGAATCTTGCTTGACAGGCTGACAGGCTCATCTTTCATTGGAATTCCTGCAGAGAATTACAATGGCTTCTATCAATACAACACCGTATTTCTCCAACAGATCAAATTCTCTACCAGGCATCAATTTTTTATATACGAACCAAAATTATAGAACTGCCTTTTTTTCCATTTAGGGTGATATGCAATTTTAGCTAGGTTTGGATGGACAGTGCATGTTTTCAGTTGCATAGATGTGACAAAGCAGATTAATGAACTGTCAAACTTATACCTAGCATAGTTTCAAAATGGTTTAGATTTTGTTAGGATTATTCTCATTGCATAGCGATTCCACAGAATAAGGTTAAAGCTTAGGCAATGTTTGGAAATATTAGCTGTTTTAGTAGTGAATAATTTTTTATAAAGGACTATCTCAATAACTAAATAATAGTGGCTTGACAAAACAGTAGTTTTAAAATCGATACCGAACAGAGCCTTAGTATAACTTTAAAGACAAATTTTAGGTGTTAAAAGCATACTTCCTGTTCTTACCATCAGCGTCTAGGATTCCAGCCTCAATAAGCCTATGAACATGCAGTTCCAAAGCCAAGGTCGCTATCCCACAAGGTACAAATGCAGCTCGCTCAATTCCCATTTTCTTGGCTGCTTCCAGTGCCCACCCAGCTGATACATCAGCAATGACATGAGTTACTTGGTCATCAGTGTTCAACTCGTTTATGTTTTTAATCAAATTTTGCAGAAGCAGTGGCATAGAACTTGGTGCACCCTCTATGAATTTTTTCACATCTTCTCCTTCCAATACATCAGGAACTGAAACTAGCCCAATTGGGATTTCCTCTTTGAATTTCTCAGGCATTGCAGACATGAGTCTCTCATGTGTGGATTCTGTGTTAACAAATGTGACCTTAACCCCATGGTTAGCTAAGTTGTAGGCCAACTTCATAAGGGGAGCAACATGGCCTTGTGCAGGGAATGGTACAGCTATCACATGTGGTTTCCTTCCCATGATATAGAAACTTGTAAAAAATAGATAATCAAGCTGCAAGATTAATAATCAAGCTAAATGATTAAATTCAATTATTGACATTTATAGAAATCCAACCATTGGAAGTTTACCATAGTTTAGCCATAACTTCCAGATATATATATATCTCAAAAACATCTTTAAAATAATAGTAAAAAAAATGCAAAACTCACCTGAAAATGAAATATCTAGCACTGCTCAGTTTCTCCTCCTCCACTTCTTCTTCTTCACTTTCTTCTCAATCTTCTTCTCCTCCTCCTTTCTTTCCCTCTTCCTTTTTTTTTTCTTTCAAGTCTTCTTTTTTTATTTGAGATAGTAGACTGCCTGCCTTCACCTGTCAAATCCATTGAATGCTACTTTGTCTGTTCTAAGATATCAAACCCAACTTTAAATTAAACTTTTCTTCACAAATTATTTATAATTAATTGGTATTTTCATTTTATAATACATCCATCCTATTTTTTAAAAAAATTTCAAATAATCATAAGCGAAATCATTGATTAGGCTAATTACTAATGTTATGTTATTAGTTGCCTAAACCTAAAAAAAATTAGGCTGAAATGCAAATTATCCTTATTTTCATATTAATCTAGATTGCCTAAACATATGTTTTTGGTGACGTCTTTCTTGTTCTTTATTAGGAATTGCCTATGCCTCCATACTCGTTATTGCAAAAAGGTAGCTTAAGCAATGAAAGGCACCAGCCCCTGAATCACAACCTTAAAGTTTATTCTCATAATATCACAATTTGAACTTTACTTCAATCAGATACTATCAAATTTTATTTCATAGAAACAACCACAACCTAAACATCCTGTTGCTTCATCTGTTCAATAAAGCTTGTCAAATTATTGAAAGAAGATCCACCTTCACTAGTGCTCTTTCCAGCCATTTCCTTCAGCTTCAGTGAATTGGCTTCTATATCCTTATCAGAAAGCAATTTCTCTAACTTTGTCTTGATTTCATGCCTAGTTACAATCCCATTTTCATCAGGGATCAATTCTAGACCAATCTTCCAAGTTTCACACATGTAATTTCTGTTATGGAATTGATCTGCAAAGTAAGGCCAACATAGGAAAGGCACCCCCTGGCTTATACCCTCCAGGATTGAATTCCATCCGCAGTGAGAAAAGAAACATGCAGTAGAAGGGTGAGCCAACGCCTTCTCCTGAGGAGCCCATTCGACTATCTTCCCATGTTTTTCAACTCTCTCTAAGAACCCATCAGGGAATTCCACGATTCCATTTGTAAAATTTGATCTAACGACCCACAAAAATGGCTGCCCTACCATCTCAAGCCCAAGTGCTAGTTCATTAAATTGTTGCTGGTCGCAGGCTCTTGTGCTGCCAAACCCAGCATAGATGACTGAGCGTGGGGGCTGTTGATCAAGCCAGTTTAAGCAAGTTGAATCTTCAGCGCAAAAGTTTCCAGCAAAAGTTCCCAAATGATCACTTGCAAACAATGGACCTATGGGTAAGATGTTGGGAATCAAATCACAGGCTGATGGCTCAAGTTCATAAAATGAGTTGACGAGAAGCCAATCGGAAATTTTGACATTTTCCGTGGCGGTGAGTACAGAGTTTAGAAACAAGAATTTCTCCGACTCTGGATTTCCTGGGAAGCTCCATGCCAGTTCATTTTTTTTCCAGGCAGGAATACTATTTGACAGGCTGATAGGCTCATCTTTCATTGGAACTCCTGCAGAGAATATCAAGTGCTCCGATAAATATCAACACCATATTTCACTAACAGATCAAATTCTTAACTAGGCATCAACGTTTAAATATTAACAAAAACTACGGAATTGCCTTGCCAAATCACAAAGCAGATTAATATGTTGGATATATATTTAAAACTGAAATTAGATATCAAAACACAAAAATAATATATATTTAAATTTGGATATCAACAGATCCAAAGTACAGAGTATCACGAGTCCAGCCTTTATGTTCTTACCATAATCATCTATGATTCCAGCCTCAGTAAGCCTATGGGCATGCAGTACAAAAGCCAAGGTTGCTACTCCACAGGGTACAAATGCAGCTAGCTCGATTCCCATTTTCTTGGCTGCTTCAAGCGCCCACTCAGCTGTTACATCAGCAATCACATGAGTTACTTGGTCATCAATGTTTGATTCGTTTATGTTTTCAATCAAATTTTGCAGAAGAAGTGGCATAGAACTTGGTGCACGCTCCAGGAATGCTCGAGTATCTTCTCCGTCCAATCCTTCAGGAACTGAAACTAGGGAAATTGGGATTCCCTCTTTGAATTTCTCAGACATTGCAGACATGAGTTTTACATGTATGGATTCTGTGTTAACAAACGTGACCTTAATCCCATGGTCAGCTAAGTTGTAAGCCAACTTCATGAGTGGAGCAACATGGCCTTGTGCTGGGTATGGCACAACTATCACATGCGGTTTCCTACCCATGATTGAGAAATGAAGAGAGGCTCGCATTCACATTACTCTGCATTTATATATTCTTTTCTGTTTGATGATATTGTTTTCAACCATGCTGGTTTACTATATCCCATGTGTTATGTGGGTCCCTCCAACATGAAGGGCCCACTATCATAATGAGGTACATGAATTAGAAAAAACTCTCCACTATCACAGTGAGCTGCATGAATTACATAATATTTATATGTAATATTATTTTCATGCAGTGAAAAAAATAGTTTATTGCTACATGATTGTAAGGTTATATTTAGACGAACCATGTTAAAAAAATTATCTTTTTTATTTTTTTATTATTATATTTATTTCTCGACCAATTGGTCATTTTATTTTCCCCAACATTATGTTATTAACTGTCTAAAAATTTAGTTGTTGGTGAAGTCATTGCCCCTTGTTCTTTATCTGGGATACATTGTTGGCAGCTTCTTACATCCCTTATATGGCATTTGTTTCTTTAATTCTTTATTATTGCTTTGGCATCTTACGTTAATAATTATGTAGCTTTAGCCACGTATTGTTGATTATCATGTTATATTAAAAACAAAAATTGTATATCTCAATGGACAAAATGGACAAAAAGCACAGTGATCATAAAATAGCCAAGTTTGATATTATGGGCGATAAATATTCGGTTCAAATTGAAAAAATTGATTAAATTGAATTAATTTTAAATTTTGATTCAGTTTTTTATTCAATTCGATTCGATTCAGTTTCTAATTTTAAAAGTTTCTGTTATTTTGGTTCGATTCAATTTTGATTAGAAAAAAATTGAAAAAATCGAATCAAACCGATTAGTGATAATAATATATTATTTTCAATAATATAAAGAAATTAAATTATATTAAAATTAAAATATTTTAATTAAATTTTAAAATGTTAAAAATAAAGGGTAAAAAATAAAAGAATTTATTAAAAATCGAAACCGATCAAACCGAACCGAATTGAATCGAATCAAACCGATTCGGTTCGGTTCGGTTTCTGATCAAAATCGGTTCGGTTTGATTTTTATAAATACTAAAATTTTGATTTTCAGTTTATTCAGTTCGGTTCGATTTTAAACTGAACCGACCGAATTCTCATCCCTGGATATTATTATAAAATGTGAGATTTGAATAGATATTTAAATGGAAAAGCACTGCTGACAGCTGAGAATGAAAGGTTTTCTGTTTGGAGTGGTGTAGAGCTAACAATGTAATTGATCTATCATTCTTGCCACTCTTGCTTGTTGTCTTTGTTGTGCTCTTCCTTGTTCTTGTTCTCCTCCATTAAAAAATCATCCAAATTATCTTTTTAGTTCTGAAAATAAACGTTGAAAGCTAAACTTTTAGTTGAAGCCAACTCTATAATAATCATGTGGGACCGCAGTAGGATATGGGAGATCAGCAAAATCAAGAGTGATATATAATAACCAAACTTGAATCACTAAATAACATGACTTAGATTAACCAATTTTTTAATTTAGTGAAAGAGATCTGGTTCTGATTTGATAATTGTATCCGTTCAGCTAGCACAGTTGCAAGTGTAGTGGGAGAGAGTGTGGCACCCGCAGTTGGATGAGGGAGATAAGCAAATTGATATTATTTTCGTCAGTTTATTTGGGCCGTGCCTAAACCTAGCAAAAATTAGGCTGAAATATAAATTTTCCTTATTTTCATATTAATCTAGATTGTCTGGCGAAGTCTTGCTTGTTCTTGATCAGGAATTGCATATTGCCTCCATACTTGTTATTGCAAAAAGATAGCTTAAGCAATGCTCAAGAAAACTGAAATTCTAAATTCACAACCTTAAAGTTTATTCTCATAATACATTAATTACATTTCCAGCTAATCACTTCAATTAGATACTATCAAGTTTAGTTCATAGAAACAACCACCACCTAAACATCCTATTGCTTTATCTGTTTAACAAAGCTTATGAAATTATTGAAAGATGATCCTCCTTCACTGATGCTCTTTCTGGCCATTTCCTTCAGCTTCAGTGAATTGGCTTCTATATCCTTATCAGAAAGCAATTTCTCTAACTTCGTCTTGATTTCATGCCTAGTTACAATCCCATTTTTATCGGGGATCAATTCTAGACCAACCTTCCAAGTTTCGCATATGTAATTTCTGTTATGGAATTGATCTGTAAAGTAAGGCCAACAGAGAAAAGGCACCCCATTGCTTATGCCCTCCATGGTTGAATTCCATCCACAGTGAGAAAAGAAACACGCAGTAGAAGGGTGAGTCAATGCCTTCTCCTGAGGAGCCCATTTTACTATCTTCCCATTTTTTTCAACCCTCTTTATGAAATCATCAGGGAATTCCACTTTTCCGTTTGTAAAATCTGATCTAATGACCCACAAAAATGGCCGGCCTACCATCTCAAGTCCAAGTGCTAGTTCATTAAATTGTTGCTGGTTGCAGACTCTTGTGCTGCCAAACGCAGCATAAATGACTGAGCGTGGAGGCTGTTGATCAAGCCAGTTTAAGCAAGTTGAATCCTCAGGCCAAAAGTTTCCAGCAAAAGTTCCCAAATGATCACTTGCACACAATGGACCTATGGGTGAGATGTTGGGAATCAAATCACAGGCTGATGGCTCAAGTTCATAAAATGAGTTGGCAAGCAGCCAATTGGAAATTTTGACAATTTCTATGGTGGTACGTATAAAGTGTTGAAACACGAATTTCTCCCACTCTGGATTTCCATGGAAGCTCCATGACAGTTCATTTTTTTTCCAGGCAGGAATCCTATTTGACAGGCTGATAAGCTCATCTTTCATTGGAGTTCCTGCAGAGAATTTCATGTGCTTCTATAAATATCAACACCATATTTGACTACGGATCAAATTCTTGACTGGGTACCAATGTTTAAATACTAACCAAAACTATAGAATTGCCTTGTCAAATAACAGAGAAGATTAGTGTGTTAGATTAGATATTTAAACTTGAAATCTCAATAAACCCAAACAATATAGCATCTGATTCTTACAGAGCATATCAAATTTATAAAAATAAAAACAGAGATCAAGATTTGTAATCTTGATTTGAACAAATACATTGTAAATGCTTGAAACTACTTCTCAAACTTTATTAGCATTATGAGTCACAAATCTAACACATAGTTTCTAAATAGTTTAGATTACCATCAAGTACTAGGTCTTAATCCTCCCTAGTGCTAAGATTGGGATGAGAAGGGTTATGAAAAAGGAGAAAGCTATTTTCATTGCATAGCCCATCCCTGGAACAAGGTTAAAGCTTAGCATAATCTCATAGACAAATATATTAAGTGTTAAAGTTATATTTCATGTTCTTACCATCAACATCTATCATTCCAGCCTCAGTAAGCCTACGGGTATGCAGTGCCAAAGCCAAGGTTGCTACTCCACAGGGCACAAATGCAACTCGCTCAATTCCCATTTTCTCGGCTGCTTGCAGTGCCCAACCAGCTGATACATCAGCAATCACATGAGTTACTTGCTCATCAATGTTTAACTCGTTTATGTTTTCAATCAAATTTTGCAGAAGAGGTGGCATGGTACTTGGTGCACGCTCTGTGAATACTTTCATATCTTCTCCGTCCAACCCTTCAGGAACTGAAACTAGGCGAATTGGGATTTTCTCTTTGAGTTTCTCAGACATTGCAGACATGAGTTTTACATGTGTGGATTCTGTATTAACAAACGTGACCTTAACACCATGGTTAGCCAAGTTGTAGGCCAACTTCATGAGTGGAGCAACATGGCCTTGTGCTGGGCATGGTACAACTATCACGTGTGGTTTTCTACCCATGATAGAGAAATGAACAGAGGCTTGCATAGCTTGATCACAGACTCTGCATTTATATAATTTATTTTCTGTTTGATTATTTTGTTTCCAAGTGCTTAAACCGAAATCATCAGTGAAATTATTTACTATATCTTATGTTATTAGCTGTCTAAAACTTTAGTTGTTCGTGAAGTCATTGCCCCTTGTTCTTTGTCTGGGAAACACTGTCGGCAGCTTCTTACATCCTTCATATGGCATTTGTTTTTTTGATACTGTCTTATTTCTTTTGTCATTTTAGAACAAAACTAGTATGTATTAACACGTGCATCTTACATTAATAATTGTGTAGCTTTAGCCACATAATGTTGATTGTCATACTATATTAAAATAATAATAAAAAGAACTTGTATTTCTCAATGGAGGTCAGGAAATAGTCAGGTTTGATATTATTACAGAATGTGAGATTTGAATAATGGAAAAACACTGCTGAAAGCTGAGAAATGAAAGGATTTCTGTTTGGAGTGGTATGGAGCTAACACTGTAATTGATCTATCATTCTTGTCGCTCTTGCTTGTTCTCTCTGTTGTGTTCTTCCTTGTCCCCCTCCCTTGAAATCATCCAGATTATCTTTTTGGCTCTGAAAGTGAACGTTGAAAGCTAAACTTTTAGTTGAAGCCAACATATATATGTTTTTTTCCTTCAGGAAGCATATTAGTCAACAAATTCTGGCATAGCAAAAACTCTATTTTCCTCAGCTGCAGTGCAGAACATGCTGATAAATTCTTTAGTTATTGACAGGGTTGAATCTGATGCAGTAGTGTATTTATAATCTAGTCGTTCTTAATGCAATCTGCAGATCATAAGAAGAAAAAAAAGGGTCTAGATGTTCTTAATGCAATCTGCAGATCATAAGAAGAAAAAAATGGTTATATTGTAGTTCATTGATGAATTCAAATTATTTAATTGGTTAGGTTGCTTTTTGCTTGCTGATGTGTATTTTTGGATGGACAAAAACTCATGCTGCAATGGAATTTCTGCAGTGAATTTCAACTTTCAAAAATAGTTATCGTTCAGATATGGAGTCTAATGATATATATTATTTTATTCTTTTTATATTTTTTATGAATATATAAATATATAATATTTTTCTAATAGCAATAAAAAACTTTAAATATTTAATTTCAATTTTAAATATATATTTTTATTCTAAATTAAATATGTTATCATAGCTTTTAAAACTTTCTAAATTTTATTTCAATTATGATATCTGCTTTTGTTTTTCAACATGTTTTATTAGGCTTTTATTTGTCTTTATCTGTTTAGTAAAAGGAGAATTCCGGCTTAATGAACCACTTGCTTCTAGGTGCCTAGAAGGCTTTGCTTTGTCTGGAGGGAATGTTGAAACCCTAAATCAAGATATTAATTTCTAATTATTTTATTCTTTGTATTTACTTTCTTTTATAAATGCAATTTAACTTGAATCAATTTAGCCCGTTAGTTTAATGGATCTTCCTTCGCCTTTAAGTCAATTACAATATTGTATACATCCTTTTAAATTTCAATGGAATAAAAAAGAAAATACACAAAACCCAAATTCTTAATTCAGAATCTTATACTACATCATCATTTCAAGCATACTTCAATCAGACACCACAAGTTTATTTAATAGACACAACAACCAAAGAAAAAAACCAACAACACTCTATTGCTTTATCTGTTCAACAAAGCTTATGAAATTCTTGAAAGATGATCCACCATCACCACTAGTGCTCTTTCTAGCCATTTCCTTCAACTTCAATGAATTGGCTTCTATATCCTCATCAGAAAGCAGTTTCTCTAACTTTGTCTTGATTTCATGCCTAGTTACAATCCCATTGTCATCTGGGATCAATTCTATACCAACTTTCCAAGTTTCACATATGTAACTCTTGTTATGGAGTTGATCTACAATGTAAGGCCAACATAAAAAAGGCACCCCCTTGATTATGCCCTCCATGGTTGAATTCCATCCACAGTGAGAGAAGAAACATGCAGTAGATGGGTGAGCTAACACTTTCTCCTGAGGAGCCCATTGGACTATCTTCCCATATTTTTCTACTCTCTTTATGAACCCATCAGGGAATTCCACTTGCAATCCATTTGTAAAATTTGATCTGACGACCCATAAAAATGGCAGTCCTAGGTTCTCAAGACCATAGGCCAATTCATTAAATTGTTTCTGGTCACAGACTACTGAACTTCCAAATGCAGCATAGATGACTGAGCGTGGAGGCTGTTGATCAAGCCAGCTTAAGCAAGTTGAGTCCTCAGGCCAAAAGTTTCCAGGATAAGTTCCCAAATGATCACTTGCTGACAATGGACCAATGGGTAAGCTGTTGGGAATCAAATCACAGGCTGGTTGCTCAAGTTCATAAAACGAATTGACAAGAAGCCAATCTGAAATTTTGACAATTTCCACAGCCTTACGAACAAAATGTCGAAATGTGAATTTCTGCGCTTCTAGATTATCTGGGCAGCTCCATAGAAGTTCATTTTTGTTCCAGGCAGGAATTTCCTCAGACAGACTGATACGCTCATCTTTCAATGGAGTTCCTGCAGAGAATTTCAAGTGCTTCTATCAAGACAACATATATTTCCTCAAACATAGCAATACAGTCAAATTCAAAGCGTTAAAAAACAAACTTCATTTCTTACCATGAACATCTATGATTCCAGCCTCAATAAGCATAGGATTATGCAGTATCAAAGCCAAGTTTCCTGCTCCATAAGGAACAAAAGCAGCTCGCTTGATGCCCATTTTCTCAGCTGTTTCCAGTGCCCAACCAACTGATATGTCAGCAACGACATGAGTTACTTGGTCATCATCATTTAACTGCTTTATATTTTCAATCAACGTCTGCAGATGACCTGGCATAAAAATTGATGCATTCTCTATTGCTTCAAATATATCTTTTCCATCATGATTGGGTTCCAAGCCTTCAGGAATTGAAACTAGGCATATTGGGCTTTGCTCCTTGAATTTCCCAGGCATTGCAGACGTCAGTTTTACATGTATGGATTCTGTGTTAACAAATGTGACCTTGATTCCATGGCCAGCTAGGTTGTATGCCAACTTCATGAGAGGAGCTACATGGCCTTGTGCTGGAAATGGTACAACCATCACATGTGGTTTTCTGCCCATGATAGAGAACCAAGCAGAGAGGTTTGCGTGAAGTGATCTTATTTGCGTATATATATGCCTCTTGCTCTCAAGTTTTCTAGAAATTAATATGCCCAAAAAGGAAAATAATTGGCTGAACCCAATCTAAATACAAATAAGTGGATCTCTCTGGAACACATTAGAAGATTGAACCTACTGTCTTTACGTACTAAAGCGTCTAAACTTTTGTTTTTGGTGAGGTCATTGCCCCTATATTTTATAGTTGTTGAACATATGCTGTTGGTGGTTAGTATATTCAACTCCTCTAGATACTTTCAGTCCGGCTTCTTGGGATACACAGGCTCATGTGACTGCGATATTAATTTTGTGACCCCAGTTTGAGAATTTATCTATTAATCTGGTCAGTCATGCTACTGATATTATGATGGATTTTGTAGAAAAACATGTTTACAGAAATAGTTTTCTTTTTTTAAGAACCAATTTTACCTGGAGAAGGCCACAATATGATTCGTAGATTTTACATAATTTGACTACACAGAGCAGCCATATAATGTATTTTCATACTGTTTAAAAAATTTGGTTGTTACTAAAGCCCATTGCTATTGGAGTTGTGGAGTTATTTTCGGCACAGAGAAATATCAAGTTCAAACCCACTCGAAATCAAATGAATCAAAAAATAAATTTTGTTGTTGATTTAGTCATTGCCACGTTGCTGTTTATTTTTAGCTGGCCATTGCCTTCATAATTGTCCTTTGCTGATTGGAGTGTGTAATAATCAGCCGCCTCGTCTTATTAGGTTTTTGTTTGTAGTAATGAACCATTTGCTTCAAGATCTAATCTAAGTGCGAGAAATGGGTTCTTGAAAGGGCATAGAAAAATGTTAATGGTCAGATTCAAGAGTGAAAATTTGTAAAAATGACTAATTCATATAAATAAAAACCAACTGATACTAGATAATAATTATCAAAGAAAAACTGTGCAACGAGTAATCTCTGGGACATTTTGTTGAGAAAAAGGGGAGTTGACGGAGGAGAAATTTGATTTTGTTGAGAAAATTTGACAAGAGCTGCCATGAAAAAGTTCCAGTTGGTTTTAAGACATGGAATAGCTATGAATCTAGCTATTCTTTAGCAATGAAATTAGGGAATTTGTATCCTCTGGTATAGCTATTATAGAAGACTTGAACCAAATTCCTTGCACCGGAGGTTTTAGAATCAAACTCACTGGTCAACTGACCAGGATCTATAAGATTTTTTTTTTTGTTAAAACAAATAGTTTAAGGGAGAAAAAACACTAATGATCTTTAATTTATTTGTACTTGTGATATCTATAAAATTTTAAATTTAAATTTCAATAACTAATTATAGCTGAGAAAAAAATACTCTCATTCTATAATTTTTATTCACTTTATTTTTATATACACAGTAAAAACATATAATTTTTTTATTAACTTTTAATTATATCCATTTTAAATATATTAAATTTATTAAATACTAAATTATATTGAGAAATTTCTTGAAAATTAAATAAAATTTTTAATAGTCAATTTATATATTATTATAATATAAAAAAATTAGAAAATAATTTTAAAACAATAAAAAAATAGATAAAAATTATAAAAGGGAGGAATACTTGTTAAAAAAATCCCAAGGCGCGCCCATTTATCAAGTAATCGGTTCAAAACAAGGACCCTCAATGTCAGCTCGTGTTAAATACTGTTAAAAAGCTAATCAAACTAGAAAAATTGCGAACCATGAGATACTATTAACTAATTGAGTTTCAACATTGTAGGTGCACAGTTCACTCCAAATTCGTAATATCAGCAATCACTAGTCAATAAAGTCATCACAACCAATAATCATCATCAAATAAGAGGGACTTTACTATTTCTCTTCTAATCGCTCACCGAAGGAATTTCACTTCTGTGCTTGTGGACTGTGTCGTGCAGGCCCCAAGTAGTTCGTCACCAAACCCATGATCGCAAACCTGATGCTCAGACACAAAACACAAAATTAATAGCCAAAATGATACTGAACACAAATCCAAGTCAATCAACAATTCATTGTCTTACGTCTCTGCATCTGTACTATAGGGACCTAACTAGCTTCATTTGGCAGACTTATTAATGAACTAAGTGAAATTTACAACTATGTCCAAGCTTCATAAAAGCCTGATCCCATAGTCTACTAATGTCTTACTCTATTGGCCATTACCCCCCCCCCCCCCCCCCCAAAACCCACTTAGAGATGACAGCACAAGCAAAAAACAACATTTTCTTTGTTGTGTCAGACAAGTCCCACCAAGCCTAACCAGCACTCAAGTGACACATTCAGTGCCCTAAATACTCTTTGCTGAGAACATTTATTCTAATCAAAACGTTAATAAATTTCTGACCAGCTTAGTTGACCCTTTTTATGTTCCATTCTGTCCTTTAATTTTAGAAAAATATAGGCCATCTTACAAGCAAGGATTAAAGTAAAGCAAATGATCAAGCAAAGCAATGAACTGGTCAAAAAAACTCCAGCATTTTATTCTCTGCCAAAATCTTATAATGAGAGGAAACCTATATCATCAATACTTAGAGATCACGCAGATAGAGGCAAATCTTCGGTGTCCAGAAGAATCCAAACTATTTTCATCTAAAAAGTGATATTTCAAAGCAAAACATTTGCAATTTAGCATTTGATATTCACAAGCTATGACTTCCCTGGAAAAGTGTCTCCATGAGTTAAAAAAAACTACATAGACACTTGGCAGCTTATGCCTTATGCTTCCAACAAGCAAAATTTTGCCTGCGTATACAAGTACCATAATATCTCTTTCCACGATAGTTCAGTTTCTCAACTATTCTCAATAACTGTGTCAGCAAATTCATAGACTAGATTGAGATATGTTAGCTGGCCTCTTATTCGCTCTCATATCAAGTGAACAAAGGGATGGGTGACATAATATTCACACCTACAATAACAGTATTAGAAATACTTTCAGACAAAGCCTCCAGTTCCCTACAGGCACTTAAGAAGAGAATGCAGGAACAGAAAGACGTTTACCTGTCTGCTACTTCCTCAGTCCAGGAATAAACAACCATTGTTTTATACAACATAAAATATTATGTATTATGCATCTGTTATCAGTCATCATATTGGTAGCATGGAGCAACATCACCTATCAGGTATTCCACAATAACACTGCATCCACTCCACTCACTTCATAAGTCACATCACCCTCTCAAGCCTTGAACATTTTAAAGATGATCAACTAGATAAATAGAAATAACCACTCCTAGAATCGCATGCCTTGCAATTCTTTTTTCAACTTTTTTGCATCTGTTTTGAGGCAGTTCTAACATACTTGAGAACATCCACATAGGTTACAACCTCAAACATCCCAATGCCATGAAAATCATATGTTACAACACAGTGATTGAAGGTTATGAGAATAAAAACATCAACAAACAACACAATAACACATGCAACGAATACAAGCATAGAAACAAAAACTGATTTATTAAAAAAAACTTACATGGAGGCCATGGAAACCTGTTTCAGATCATTCTCGACATTTCTCATGTTGACAAGTGATTGGGCACAAAAAATTATTGCAAGCCATGAGCAAAGCTTGTACTGCCAAAAGAATTGCAAGTAAAAAACATACAACATTACATATTAGTAAAAGGTTAAGGAAAAAGATAGAGTGCATCAGCAACACTAATCAAATCCAATAAAAACAACTTGAACCCAATAACAGTAAACTTAATCAAACAAGAAATTTTGTATATTACAAGTCAAGTTATAAAATTTGAAGGAACAAGATAGGAAGAAAAGCCCAAGATCCATCACAAAAATTTTGAGATCCCAAGAGCGTCATCAATAACTTTATTTACATATTGCTAGTTGCAGCACAGTAACTAAATTTCAATTCATATCAGCGATCACAAAATAAATATTAATAATGGTAAAATGAAAGGAGAGGTTCGAACCCTAAACATGACGCCAGCAACTCCGAAAATAACGGCGATGAAACCAGCGTAATCGACAGGAAGATCTTGAGGCAAAACCATCGGTGGCGAGTAAGGCTTCGCCGCCGATGGCTGGCGTGGATCGTTCGCAGACGATGCCGAATTGTTATGCGACGACATGCCCGATCCCTTTCTCTTTCTCTGTGCTTGTATCGCAATTCACAACTGTGAAGGAGCAGAGATTAGATCTGATCTGAGGGTCAATTGGTTAAAGTTTGTCGTCGCTAGTAAAATTAAGCCGCGTCAGCCAAGGTGATGACGTGGATTACCATGGTGGGCCCAGCACGTTTTTGTCCTTCTAGTCAGGGACCTGCGAGACCTAAACCCCCAGCAATGGAAACCCCAGAACGAAGTTCTTCCTCTTCTACTTCCACTTGCTACAGCTCCTCGCCACTGCCACCATCAGTTACGCGACTATGGAGACCGGCTGCGCAGCGAAACTTAAGAAACCAGTGGTCAAAGTTAGCTTCTTACAGGACCCAATGGGTGGCTTCCTCTTCTTCTGGGAGATCTCACGCTACTTCCCATGTCAACGCTTATCTCTCTCAAAAGTATCCGCTTTTCTTTCTTTCCTTTAGTGTTCATCTTGTCTGTAGGGTGGGAAATTTCGTTGCTTTGGTTGGTTACTGAGAAAATGATTGATTAATTTAGATACATGCCTTCAATGGAGCTGGGGGTCCTAAATGATATGCCAGATATTCGGAAGAAAGCTTGTTCTAAATTGTTTAAACAACAGGTTGTTTTCTCTCCCATCTGTGAATTAGAAATCATTTTATGCGGTGCTTACTCTCTTCTTTTTCTGTTTTTTTTTTTTCCAGGAGCTTCATAGGAGCAAACTTTTGTCATCTTACAAGGATATGGTAAGAACATAAAACACACTTCTTTTCTATTTGTAATTCCTAATGAATGCATACACACATGGGAAGTTGAATAGTTGAATGTGGTTTGAGGAAACAATATATGGTTGCAATTTTATTGAATAATTGAGATTATGTATGGAAGCCCGTTGCTTTTCTCTTTATGTTATGTAAATTCCCAAATTTTGGTTGAGAATTACGTTGAAATAAAGGTTCATATGTTCTTACAGTACTAAAATTTGTATAGCAATGATTATATTTATGCTAAAGGATTGTTCACCTTGTCTGTAACTCTGTCAAATATCCTCAAGTACAGAGGCCCTGATCAACCATATGAGGTTATAGACAAGGTCTTTTCTCAAGCAACTTTTCATTATAAGAACCTCTTTGCAGGTAACTGTTGTAACTCACATGGTCAACACTAGTAGATCCATGAGATGCTATGTCAAAGGGACAAGCAGTAGTCCGATTCTGCAATTTTCTAGTACTTCTGAGGATAATAATGACACTGGTGACGGTGCTGGAATTCCAGTCTTTGCCTCTTGGCCAATTTCTTCATTTGGTACGATTTTTAAACCTCAAAATTCTAGTCCATGGCTGCATTATCATTATTCATCCCCATCTTATTTATCAATTTGGTTTTTTGTTTGATCACCTTCTAGAGGGAGTTTGAAATATGAGGTTTAAATGGTGGATCTTTTATTGTGTCTTGATGAAACTTATTATTGATGATTCTGATATTCGAATGATTTCAGAGCAATTAGCAGAGGAGCTTGTTCACATGTTTATATCTGAGCTCAGTTTGAAGGTAAATTGCAAACTTTTACTACAATGAGGTGATCATGTGTATTTCCTGCTGGTTGAGCATTCTTTGCTGTTTTGGACACCACATTTTATTCATCTTGCTGCTATTCTTCTCAGAGACTACTCGTAGTGGAGTTGCATACAGTTAGCTGTGAGGTTCCACAAGTCAATGAGTCGTACTGGTCAAATGAGGTGTATCCAGGAGAGTTTGATGATCTGAGCATTTGCAACTTGTATTCGAAGGAAACCCGTAAACCAGTGCCCCCAAGATTGGTGGAAGGGAAGTATGATTTGCCTAGCATGCAATTCAAGGGTCAACCAAACCAGGATATTTTGCAGGTATTCATTTCGTTAAGCATCGCTATATATAAATGTATTCCGCATTAACCAACCATTCCAAAGCTGCATTTCATTTTACATCAGGCAATCGGCAGGTTCTTAATCATTAGTTGGTAAAATAAATCATGCCTGACAATTGAAACGGTGCTGTACCAGGATTCACATAGCCCTTGCTGTTCTTCATTATTACCCAAATATAGTAAATATATTTTCTCATCCTGGCATGCTTTCATTTACAATGGTTATGTGAACTGCTGAACTTCATCACGTTGCAGGTTTATCTAACGACATGGCTGGCAGAGGTGAATGTAGATATCCATAGGTAAGATTGCAACTTGAAAACCTATTCGATGTTGCCCATGATATCCACTCTAGCTGTTAACTTCAATTACAGTGGGGGAAAAAACAGCAAATCTTTTATCTTTATTCTTGAATTATGCAAATGTCATTAATAATTATAGAGTTGAGTGCCTCAAATATTGATTTCAGGGTGGATGAAATATTTGCAATTATAGGAGAGGAAATGCATGTCAACTTATCGTGAGCTGTTCTTCTAATCATGCACCATACAAGATGAGGCCATTAATGCTAAAATCCTTCACTTCATGAGCAAGCTTAACAGCTAAGGAGCCAGATCCAAGCGCAGGAGGAAACCATTTAACCAGGCAGGTACTGTCTTCCTTATTTAAGCTTGCATGTTGATCACAAACAAGGCATCAGAGCATACCATTGAGATCTTGTAACAATGGCGTGTTTGTTCAGGACTGTTCAAATGAGAAGATATTGATATTGAAAGAGGACGAATTTTAATTCTGAGAGGCAATCTATTTGCGGGGAATACATGAAATGTTAATAAAATTACAAGTTAGGATATTTTACTTGATCATTCGTTTCCTCCATTTTCCATTTGACCAAACAAGAACTGGATATCTTTCGGCGTGTCTTTATTTGCTGTCAAGGTTCTCTCTTTAGCCCATATCAATAACAAAGCTCATAGCAATGATGTGGTTTCATTATTATATCAATAGTATGAAATTATTGATTTTATTTATTTTGATAAGGTCAACTGTGAATGAGTTATGTAAGAAAGTTCAATAATCTATTTCTCTTTTCAAAATTAAATTTGGAAGATAATTAATTCTTATACCATTTGAAATTTGACAAAAATTTAGCAGTAAAAAGCCTAGTGTAACTCAAAATTTTTGTCAATAATTACATAACTAGATAAGAGCATATTCGATTTAACTTTGAGATATTGATAATTGATAAGTGTGTTAAAAAAAGTAACTTATTTTACATTAAAAATTACTAACTTGTTATATTAGATTATTTATTTTATTATTAAAATAGATAAATAAAAAGTACATTATATATATTGAAAAAATGATAAAAATGGTTTAATTTTATCTTGAATAATAGAAAAAAGATCACAAATGGCTTTAATTTCAAACATTTCCAACTGCAACAATTCAGTTTAGCTTTTCAATTGAACTGCAACGGTTTGATACTTTTATTAAATGGATACATACCCCTTCAACCCTCTTGAATAGAGCAACCAGTCATTCGGAAGAAAATGGTTTATATGATCTGTCGTTTTAACAAATGGCATGTATTTTGCAAGAACGGAGAAAATTTTCTGTTGCATTTTACATGAATCCTAAGGTAAGCCTTTTTCTGGTCGCGCAGTGCCTGCAAATGGATGAAAAAAAAATATGGCAAAATCACTTGGAGCTTGTAGCTCCTTTTTCAGTTGAAAATTGAGATCGAGAGGTCTTTCTATTCAAGGGTCCTCTTTTAAATCTAGGTTAAAAACACACACAAAATTAATGGAGGACTTTCTCAATTGTCCATTTTAACGGCTCAAATATCACCTACACAAACAGCCTACTGGTCTCAAAATAGAATCTCTGCATCAGATTCATGTCTTCCAGAGTTGCCACAATCACAACTTGTGGAAAAAGTGTTCGTTTGCCCTGGAATGAAAACCTCGAAAAATTATAACGGCTGATCACCACTTGCTAGGTGCCATGCCTTAACGTTACCAAATCAGTACGTAAAATATCGTCTTCTCCACAACAATTCAGTTATCATAACATCACAAATTGTTCACTTTCAGAAGGGCCAACTTAGATTTATTTAGTTTTAAAAGATTGAAATACCAGTTCTCAACACAAATAAGCACTGTTTTTTTAATTTTTTTCAAAGAAAAGTCACTAATGTAGGCCTTTCCAAGGCCAACACTAACGGCCAAATGTATACACTCCATTGGTAAATGCAACCACCATGTTACTCTAACTGAAAAATGGCAAATCAAGATGGAAGAATCAGTGAATCATGTCCATACCAACTCACATTCCTGCACTTCGAAATTTCAAATTTTCCTGGGGAAATCACCAAGCTAAGAAGTGGACGAGTCTAAATTCAAACTACCGAAAGATATTAAAGCAAATCTTTAACAAAAAAAAATGATGAGAAATTCAAAATAGAGAGAAGGGTTCATCTCAGTCTCAAAAATTATCAACCATTTCTCTACCTGCAGCACGGGGACCTTGAAATACCCTATCCTGTAGCTCATCCATAAGATTTTTTTTTTTTCATCCATGATTTCAGAACCACATTGTTTATAATGTTTTGCATGTAGGCAACACAAGCAGACAAACTCCTCAGCCATAGCCAAATTAATCAAAAAAATAAAATAAACCAAAATAAAAGCAGAAACTTTAACAACCAAAAAAGAAAAGTGTTAGAAACTTGAAAAATATATATATTCATAGAACATAAGTGTTCACTCAGATTTGTAACATGTTTTGCATCAATTAGCAAATAAGACGTTCCAATATAGAGCAAATCAAAACAAAGGTACAAGTGAAACACAATTGACTTCACAAGATGAGGTTAAGATAAATTTCTTAAAATAAATTTTTTAAGAAAGATAAGAGCATAAACATATTAATTTCATATTGTTAAATTTGGACTAGGCCTAACTCACCCCAAAAGCTAGCTCAAGAGGGAGGAGTGCCTATAGCCTATATAAGGGGCACATTTCCCCTTTCCACAACCGATGTGAGATTCAACACACCCCCTCACGCCCAGATTTTTTTTAACTGGTGCGTGACACATTTATGGGGCGCCCAACATCGGATGGGAGGCTCTGATACCATGTTAAATTTGAACTAGGCCTAACTCACCCCAAAAGCTAGCTAAAGAGGGCCCATATAAGGGGCACATTACCCCTTTCCACGACCACAACCGATGAGGGATTCAACACATATAATTAATCCTTATAAAATATTCCAAGAGCTTCTCTTGAGTTGCATGTGCTGTTGCATATTAGGTGGGTGTAAGAAAGAAAATTTTGGTCACTTTCTATACCAGGAAGTCTAAGTATATCATTAACAATTTAATTCTCTGCGACTATAAAGCACTGGGGCACTTTTTTGCCTTTGAAATACAAATATCGAAAATGAAAAATACTAACACTGCCATAAGCCCAACTGATCTCGTAGCTGAATCCACTGACCAAAAATTAAGTTATATCCAAAAAAGAAGATGATGAGGAAGAGAAGGAGAGAAGGATAACAGAGTAAGATGTTGGAAAACCAAATATGGAAACTTTTTTTATCTGGACCGTATTTTGTCAACTTCAGCATCTTTACATTTTTTTCAATTTCTTGGATAAAGAAATCCCACAGATACCTGTGAAAAATTCAACCAGTTTGTACAAAATAATGGAATGGCCAAATCTAAGCAAACATCATTATTGCACTAAAGCCAAGACTTTGGGCTTTGAAATTCACTGCCCCTCTCCCAATAATCCCACCCCCACCCCCTCTATGCCCTATCCCCTCTTTTTTTTTCTTTTCTTCTTCCAGAAAGGAAGGGAAGAAGGTAAAACCCTATCACAGATACAAATCCATGACCCATATCACACATAGAAATCCATGATTGGAAGCCTCGTAAGCAAACACTTAATGAATTTTTAGCTGTGTGTGAATATCATTACTAAGACAGACCTGCCATCCGTTGTCCCCCATTTACCGAAAAAAAAACAGTGGGGAACCCCATTTTCCTCTAATCATTCAATGAAGTATACAAGACCAGATTAATCTCTCAAGAATGAATACGTATCAATGGCCTAGGTTGAACAGATCTAAGAGCCTCCATTGCTTTTAAGGAGACAAACTAGCATCCAAGCCTCCTACAATCTCATCTGTGTGGTTCCACAGTAAGAAAGTGCTACTATACGAGTTGGTAGCAAATCAGATAAGCATGATGGATGTGGAGATAACTGGCCAAGAGAGATAAGAATCAATAAATTAATGATCAAAGTGGAAAACATTGTACCCTGTCAGGGAGACTCCTAGGCATTGGAAGTGCAGTAACATATCTTTGGAGGCAGGGTTTCTGAAGTGCATCAGAGGATGATGAGGTCTCAGACCCATCAGCTTGGCCCCGGCCATGGAACTTGGCAAAACGGTTGATAACAGAATACTTCTCTAACTCTTGGCATTCCACTCTCAGGTCTAGAACCGATGCTCTCTTATCCAATCTGAATCATCAGTAGGAAGTACAAGAATAATGAATATGAGTTCGGTACCGAGACCAAATATGCAATGCTTATATAAATATTCAGCTGAGAATGACACACAAAGCAAAGAAGTGTCAGCAGCAACAACTGGGAAGAGAGATGAAAGAAGGATGACAAATGCCAAAGTTTTATGCTCATGCAAAATCCCATTAAATTGCAAGCCAGATTAATAGGAAAAAACAAGAATCCCTCCCCATGTCATACAATGCAAACTAGATCAACATCTAACAAGTGGATGCAAATTTAATTGTTATGACAAAATTGTAAAGTGCACACCTTGTAGACCTATTTTCTCTTCCCAATTATTAATCTAAGTTATGAACATACATAACTCAGTTCTACCCATTCATAAACCAAACAATATTTGAAGCAGTGAAGCCGCCCCAGTTTCTGTAAAAAATTTTCTTAATTATTCAGACATGCAACACAATATTAGAACAGGATATACAACAGTTTTACCTCAAGATGTCATTTTCTAGCTTCCTTGCTCTACTGATCAGGTCTTCCACAATTTTTGAGAAGTACTGGTTGCTGATACTCTCAGATGTTTTGAGCTTCTCGGGTCGGCTGAGGATAAAAAATAATGGCATTAACATAGATGGAATCATATTTCCAGTAAAACTATAAAATTTCCAACCAATAAAAGCATGCTAAAGAAATTTCAATGTTCAGCCCTTACAGATTTCCATTGCTGGAAGGCACAGGAGTTTCGCTTCCAGCACAAGTGAGCGTGCTGCAGGCATCTCCCAGGATTGATCGAGCAAGCAAGTGTACAACACTCTCATAATGTGATATAGCATCTGCAGACAGAACTGATGCCAAAGGGGGCTGAAACAGCAGCTGCATAAGCTGTGTTGTTAATATAAGCCTCCTCTTTCTAAACCCTGGTGGTCTGTCCTCTACCATTTCAGTTTCATCTTCCAACTGTCAACAAGTGAAGCAATTATAACACTGACAAATGTTGGAGGCCTAAGAAGTAAGGAGGAAAACAATAACAGCAGCCAATATAACTGGGAAAGCCTGTTTCTGTTATGAGCACACCTTCTCAGTCAACCTGTTTGCAGCAAGAGCCCAGGCCACTTCTGCCGAACTGCAAACAATGAACTCAGCATGTGTTAAAATAGTTGGGGAAAGGATATCACACAATACTTAAGAACATATAGGAAATGCAATTGTTCACGCATTAGCCAATTAAAATATTTCTTTAAAAAAATTGATGCATGAGTTTCAACAAAGGAGACAAGAAAAGCCACTCATCAAGATGAAATTTTTTAAACTACCTGATGGTCTGAAGCCTTTGAAGGCCATGCACTACTTGTTTATTCCATGGTACAAGTTCTGATGTAGCAGTTTTACGCTTCTTTGGTCTAACAGCAGCCAAGCTCACATCAACAGCATCAGGATGCATCAACTGAGGGGAAGAGAGATTTTCACATGCTAGTGGTGAGAGGGATGAACCCTTTTGGAGAAGACCATGCTGACTAGCATCAACAGCAATCACATTTTCTTGCTCCACTGGGCCATGAGCATGCAAACTATTGGAAGGCCTTCCAACAGTGAAAGGAAGTTCGCTACTAGTTATGGTGACAGCTTTCCGTGCATCAGGTAACATCTGCCCATTTTTAAAAGCGCCATACTGATCAAACCAGGACGGGGCCATCTGGGGACTGATCTGAGAACGTTCAGTTTGCACCAAAACTGCACTGCTATTAGCAAAATTCTGAGAATCATTTTGACCAAATCCAAGTGCATCCTGAGAAGGGGCAGTTGCATCCCCAACATCTGTTGGTCTCGGTGAAAAGCTTAGCACCTTAGCATCTCCAGCAG
The DNA here is from genome assembly GCF_001659605.2 of Manihot esculenta. Taxonomy (NCBI): domain Eukaryota; kingdom Viridiplantae; phylum Streptophyta; class Magnoliopsida; order Malpighiales; family Euphorbiaceae; genus Manihot; species Manihot esculenta. Next base: position 22,178,044 of record NC_035166.2, on the reverse strand, counting down.
GACTTGAAGCACAATTAGTTGATGTATCTCTGACCATATTATTGTGACCATGGATCTGCTGTCCACCCATGAGGCCTACTTGCCAAGCATCCATAGCACCATCAGGACCTTTAAATCTCTTCAAACTCGTATTGTCTGGATCCACCTCTGCATTTTTCATGCCCTTCACTTGATGCATTAAGGAGTAATTCTCTTGCAAAACATTATTAGGCCTTAATGATCTGCCAAATGCTTCAATCTCTCTTTGGGTACTAGCAGGGTTTACAAGAGAAGTGCCAGTAAGACAATCTGCAACAGATTCTTTCCCTTCTAAGACAGAAGTTGTCTTCTGAGCATGGTCATTATCAGGTGAAACTTGCTGTCCTAGGTCGCCCTTTGCTGCTTGCTCTTTCCCAACAAAACCATGTGAACTAATGGGACATGCAACAGATTCAGACGGATCCTTCTTTACCATCTGTACCCCATGACCTTCTAGCTTCTGCGGTATAGAGGAAGTTGCTTCTGATTCATTATTTAATTGAATATTGGATTTAAGCATATCAGATGAAGACTTAAAATCCTGCATACGAAATGAAGGTTGCTGTGTTGAAACGCTGGTCCATACAGGAGCGGACATTTTTGCAGAAGCATACTCCTGTGATTTGCCAGATCTATTAGAACCCTGAGCAGCTGGTACAGCTTCCAAAACCGGAAATTGTTGGGCACAATCTTTTGCATCATAATGGTTGTTATTGCTGAACTTATGCATCTCATCAGAGGAATTAACGTCATTATGTGAAGTAATTCTAGACATGTCTGGCAAAGATGCTAGTGCTGCCTGACCACTTCGAACTCGTTCAAAAGACTCAGATGCCTGTTTAGACTGAGATGCAAACCTATCAAAATATGCATTGCCAGATTGAGTGGTGGTTGCCCGTGAGCCCACCTCACGCATGTGCGGATTTTGACTATGACTTCTTGAATAAGGAAATCCAGGGGAAAGAGCAGTACAAAAATTACCCTGGGCATTCTTGCCAGTATATCCTGAGATACCATGTATATTATTTCTCAATTCTTCTTGAGACGTTTCACAAGAAATAGGCAAACCTTGAACAGATGTGGTGGAAGCCAACCATTTATGATTCTTCTCCCCTACTTCAGAAGGGACACAAGTTGAGCTGAGGGAGTTATTTGTCTGAGAAGATAGGTCATGGTCTTGACTAGGCATGGATTGAGATGGGGGAGCAAGTTGTAAACCAAAACCTTGAGAAGTCGAAGCCTGATTTTGTTGGAGGTGAACCAATCTATCAGAATTTTTTAAATCATGCAACTCAGAAGACTGATTGCAGTTAGAAGAGCTGAAGTGTGTTGCATTTCCATGCTCCCTTGATTGGTCCACCTTATGAAGAAGCTCAAGCATATTTTGACTGCAACGAATTTGAACATAGAAAGCATGACTTATGAAAGCGAAAACAGTGAAGGAGGAGAAATTTGATCAGCGTGCAAAGCAAACCATACAAAAACACAGTAATTTAATAGGAAGCAATAGAAATGCTGCATTCAACCATTCCTATCATCTTAAATAACTTTCTCAAAATAAATCAAGTACCTTGAGGGTGTTGCCTTGCTGCTTGTGTGATTGTAAACAGCTCTGTCAAAGGAAGTAGAAGTACTGGGTGCAGAACCTGGAACTGAGTTCTTGATATTAATCCCGTCTAAGTTGTTTGTTTCTCCTTGACCCAGAAAATGAAGCTGTAAATAAGTATTAAAAGAGAAATGTCAACAAAGCATCTAAAAACTTGCTGTGGTTTTTAACTTAACTCCAGTGAAGGGGCTTAGCATGATTCTGAACAGAAATAAGAACAACAAAATGCCAATTACCTTTTCAAATTCTGTGGAACTTCTAGATATCTGAGTAGAAAGTTTTGATTTCTCATTATCCTCCTGATCATGACCTTTTAACCCTGGAGGAATCTGCATCAGCATGGAATGTGGATGTGTGACAGGTTTTGTTCCATAAGAAGGTTCAACATCATCATCCAGATCCCCCATGGGATGATACTGAAATTTACGGACTCCTGAAGGCTTACGGCCAATATGCATAGATGACTTTAGTTTTCCTCCAGATGGGGCAGGTGAACCATTGGCATCTAGCCAAGTATTTCCTCTAGCACTGTTTGTAGAAGTATGATGGGATACATTGTGGAAGGTATCACTTTTGCTTTCTTTTGTATCAGGATAATCATGAGTTTCAACAGCACCATTGCCAAAACTATTATGTCCTGATGACTCCAAAGTTTTATGCCTCTTATCCATAGAAGGTTGGTATTTTCTTAAAAAGCCCCGCCCTTCAGTGTTGACTGAAGAAGCAACATTATTCCAGATATCAATATTATTACCGTTGGGAAGCTGCTGGCTGCTTTCCTGGTTAGCCCTTAGAGTGCTTGAATCAGGCAATGCAGCAACGTTATTCAGGTCAGAATCTTCTCTATTGACCTGTGGGCTTCCAGTGGTGGATTTTGAACGCTCCAATTCAAAACTTGGATTAGAAGCACAATCAGTCTTCCATGTACCAGCACCATAGCCCATTACCTCAAACATTGCAGTCTTAAGCCCATTACTCTGAGAAGCTTGCAATGCATTCTCATTACCCTGGTTCTTCAAAACAGCACCTGTGCCTGGGGGCACAGAATCAACTAACTTCCAACCATGCAGTCTACTGCCTGGCTGGGTACCAGTGTTATAAGAGGATATGCTCTGTTCATTTGTCCAAGAACCCAAAATGCTCTTTGAATTTGTTTCTATATCTGAGGCCTGAGCACCCTTGCCATAATTATGGCTGCCTTCAGAAACTGGCTTTTGGAAAGGATTTTGATCCAACCATTTGGATCCCTCTCCAGAAAAAGACTGAACAAGCCTTTCAGAAGAACCAGCATGCAGCCTCTCACTCTGTTCATGCAAGGTATTCACTCCAGATTGCTTGACACCTGGCAGATTATTATAGTTGATACTCGAGTTTGTGCCATCACACATACCATAGGGTCTAGCATTTGGCATAGAGGCAGCCTGCAATCTGTTGTCAATTCCAGAAGATTGTTGTTTGCCACTATCATTCACAATTGGGGCCCGTTGGTTCTCAAGTGAAGGCTCACTAACACGGAAAGTCAGACCTCTCTCTTGCAGACCTATATCAGCACTTGATGTTTCTGCTACAGCAGACTGCATGAGAGCACTCCAACTCCCACTTTGCACAGAAGGAAATGCAGAGAGAAAGTCAGTGCCATCCAACATATTAACCCCTCCTGATCCTACATTCGTACCTCTGCCAAAAGCTTCCCACAAATTATCATCTGAACCAAACAAAATCCTTTCCTCAGTTGGGTCTAGGGTAGCCACATTCTTTGAAGGAGTAACCTCCATTACTGTTTTCTCCAGTGATGTTTCAGATAGACCACCTAGATCTTGTCTCCTATGAAAATCATGCCCAGGCCCACTGCTTTGATGAGGATCTAATTGCTGCATGTTTTCCAAATTAATTCCACCATCCAAGCCTTGGCTATCAGCAGTCCCTAATCCCTGCCTAGAAGCCAAAGTACCATCTAGCATGCTAGTATGGACTTGGAACCCAGCATATTGATTACCTGAAAAGGAATTACTGCTGTCTGATATCTGCTGTACTGTAGACATATCCATTTGGACAGGAGAGTATTGGCTTTGGGAAATTCTCATTCCAGAGATAGGAACACCATAAAGAGATTGATCAACCTGCTGAGGAATCATTCCCGTCAAGCGTGATGCCTGGCCATGCTCAGGGGAAAACATAAGCCCACTAGAGGATCCTTGCATTGCTGGAGACATACCACGCTGCTGTAGCCAATTTGTATTACCTGCCATAAGCTCAGGCTGCCACGAATAATTAGATGCATCATGTATAGGAATGCCATTGAGCATAGTCAATGGATGACTGCAAGCTGCCTGTTTCGCAAAAGGGGAAACCTGATTTACAGAATTCATATGCCTTACTTCTTGCTGTTGTAATTGTTGTTTCTGATGCTGTTGCTGCCTCTGAATTTCTTGCACTTGCTTGAGCATGACTTCTTGTTGTAGTAGCTGTATATCTCTAATCCCTGACTGCTGCCTTGGCAAAGATTGCAACATGCCAGGATGATGGCTGCTCATTTGCTGTTGCCCTCCCAAAAAATCATAATTAACAGGGGATTCATTAAACTCCATCCTTACTGAATTTCTCTGAAGTTCAGGGGCACTTCCTAAAGGCACATCAAGAATTGAAAAGCCTCTTGACGTTAAATTATGTCGATCAGGTTCTGTATCCATTCCCAAAAAGTTTGCATCATTCTGCCTTGTGTGGAAAGCCTGATTCCCATGCATGTACCCATTCAATGTTGGTTGTTGGTTTTGAGATTGGTTTCTAGCAAACTCAGTCCTCAGAATTGATTGAGAAAAATTCACACCATGCTGCACATTTGATGACTGTTCCCCATGTCCTCTCTCAGAATCAGCTAATATCAAAATTAAAAGGAAAAAAAAATAAAAAAGACATTTAATACCAGAGAAGCATTCAAATACCACAAATAAACTTCAAATCATCCAGTTCTTATTCTACTATTAAACAAAATGTAGATGAAAAAAATGAATAATATACCTTATAGAAAACAATACGGATCATCAAAATCAACTAATTCAATGTGGATAAGTGTTACCTGATTGTGGTACAGAGTGATTCTTCAAGTTAGAAATAAAAGGCGTGCCAATCTGTCTTTGACTACCAGCCCACAGATTGTTACCTAGTGCAGGCCAGACCCCTTCAACAACCTCTGATTGGTGCTGGCCCTGAGACAAGTTCTCCTGGCCAAAGAAATTATGGATCCTATCTCCAACTTCGTTGCCAGGCATAGATAACCCACCACACAAATTTTCAGCAGCTAAACTTTTGTGACAGGAAAATTAATAGCTACAAGGAAAACCAAAAATTTCCAGTCCTTACAATTTGACATTTGATGGATGAGGATATAATTGAGCAAAACATTTTCAAGCACAAGCAAGTTCAAACCTCCTTTCTTCTCATTTAAGTGTCACTCCAATCATCATGTGCAAGTCATTCAAAATCTTAATCTGCATAGGTCAAGACTGAGGGAAAAAAATAAAAACGTAACGGTAATGAATTCTTATTTGTGAACAGAAATACCGTACTATTTGCAAGTAATAGATAGAAAGGAAAAGTCGAACTTAAATTTATCCAGAAAACAAATAAGAAGAAAATGCCATTCACTTAAATTACTTAACTAAAGGAAGCTCCAGCATGAATAAGAAAAATGTCTTATTTGTGAAAAAGAACGTTACAGACCTTCTTATCACAAGTGGATAAAACTTTACATTTTGTGAACGCAACAAAAAGAAACAGTTCCACACTTCAAAAGCAAAATGTCATACCAAATACTGATCTAGCACCCATCCACTAAACATTATATAGTCTTATTTGGACATACACCAATTCTCAGCACCTAGATAACCTGCATCAAATGGTTTCATCCACCAACTAAGCTTGAGAAGGAAGCAAGATTGATACCTATGCACCAAACTGCTCTATCAAGAAAAAAAATCCACCTGATCAGGGCCTCAGTAGTTTCTAAAACATTATTCAGTGTTTAAATTAAGAAGCATTGTGCCACATCTCACCTACACTTAGCCACTGACCATGGCAAACTGGTAAAACTGATACAGTAAAAGAATTCACAGCAGACTGCAGATACATCTTTATTCCAACCTGACCTCCAATACAAACTTTGCACTCAAACAGTATGACTTCAGAATTCAGATATTCCCTTCATCACAACCCAAAGGATCTCTCAGTTCATTAGTCAACCAACTTAAAAAGGACAAGACCAGCATATAGTATTAAGATCCATTACTTTCGACACAGCACAAGATCTAGGGCTGAGTCCATTAAAACCAAAATGATCTTGTCTGGTTTTGGTTATTATTTAAAATGACATTTTTCAATTTGGTTTGGTTAATTTGATTTTAAAATCTGCAACCGACCAAATCGCCCATATGTGTTGCTATGCCATTCTGCCCTCCCTATAAAACCCCTAAAGCTCACAGCCTTCTCCATCACCTCTGCATTCTGGAGCCTCACTCACTCACCTAACCCTCAATTTTATTTCACAAAGCCCAGACCCAGGAGTCCCCCCAGTCTTCCCCTCTCTCTGCAGCTGGCCTCTTCTTTACCTCATCTTTCCCTTCCTGTCATGACAAATCCCTCACCTGACCTCGGCCATCGCCACTCACCAGTCACCCAACTGACTCTAACAAATGCAAATCTTTAGAGAAACTGAACCCGTTGAAATCAATCACCTGATGAAAACTCTCTCCCTCATTCCACCCATGCCAAAAAGACAAAAGGGATGCCAGATTTCCAAGAAAAACAAGTTCTTCACATTGGTTCCAGCGATGCTACAGATTCTGTGGGATCGAGATTTGTTCTTCTTCACCTTGCTGCATATCTGATCAGTTGGTTTGCTGAAATTGCATATCTGGTTTCTTATTCTTCACCTTACATTGCTGAATTTGGACTTCTCCTTGATTTGTTGTAACAGTTCTTTTGGCGTGGTTGTTGCAACATGTAAATTTGCTTTTCTTACTTTGGGTTTCCTGTATAGAATGATTTTCATTTCATGTCTATAGATGACAATTGGAAAACCATCTTGATTTATTCTGTAGAAGTTGCTGGTAATTGTTGGTAAGCTGTTTGGTAACAGGCTCAAACTGATGAACCGAATATTTTTGTTCAGTTTGATTTGATTTTCTTTTTTACAAAGTTCAGTTAAAAACGAAATTGCACATTGCTAATCCCTAAAGTGGATAGCTTCCAACAGCCCAACACTTCACTTAAATTTGACAAACTAGATGGAGAACTCCTGATTCAAACACAAGCCCCAGACCTACTAAATTCCATTCCCAGAATGTTTATGAAATATAGGACCTAAACATCCTCCCTGCATTTGGCTACACCATAGGCATTTACATTCGCCTTAATGGTCATCTTTGTAGGTTTGTCACAGTTCATTCATCATATATGCCAAACAAGAGAAGCTGAAGCAATGACTTCTCTTGAACTCCTCTCTAATAGGCAAAGTTCAGCGGAAAGAAAGAAGAAAGGAAAGTAAAGAATGACCAAGATAAAGGCCATTTTCCATCATTTGGTTGGAGCAACAGCAATCAAGGAAAGGGGAAAAAAAAATCTTTTCGCCCTGCTGCCATACCAAAAAAGAAAATCTTCCCAACCAATTTCAAGCATATTGGCAGAATGAAAAGTTCTCGACTGGATTTATTTTTTACTATGTTGCCTATAAAACTCATGAATTTTGGTGCATTTCAACAATTTTGTCCATGTAAATAATGGAAGAATATCATCCTCAATCAGTTACCAAAAAAGACAGAGGAATGGCACCTATTCCTCCTTTCTCAATCTCTTTCTTCATTATCACTCATTTCTTTGTCCTCAATTTCTTCCCTACAACAAAACAAAGGGCAAGAGGCAAGTGATCCCCAAACTACCCATGGATTCAACTTCTCCAGGATGTCCACCTCCTACGCATCTTCTAGATATTAAACATCCTAAATCACTCACAATCAAAACTTGACATATTCCCAGCAGCTTATGGCTAGTCCAATTGATACTTCATGTCAAACGGCTAACTTGCAACAAACATGGCAAACTGAACCTGTAGACCAAGGGCACATCCTAAAAAAACCCCTGTGATAACTGTAACTCCCAACAAGAAAATGCCACCAAGGAAAAGAGAATTGCCCCCACTTTGTGCACCATGAAGCTAGGGTTTGAAAGTTAACTGAAAAACTGACTAGTTATTCATGCTTTACAGATTTCCTTTTTTCTCAAATTTAGTTAGCTACAGAAATTTCTTCCAATCTCAATACTTGTCAACCTCATATCTAGAATGGAGTACACATGAACAATTTGGCCCTAACATACCCTGTGTAATAATGCCACGCCATCGCATGTAAGAGACCCTCTTTCAAGTGAAAACATCATGAAAAATAAACATGAAACATCAAAAGATTTCTTCTTGTTCTCAAAGTCTACAGATCTCTGCCGCGACTCCATATCCATACAGAATATGATCTTAAGAGACATAAAGATCGGGGAAAATAACATTGTCTCACACCAACCTTCAAAATGTATTCTTACAATCCAAAATTGGGATGGGATATCAATATCTAGGTGCCACTTTACTGTAGACCTTGCCCCATGAACATTAGTCAATAAATTAATTACACAGGTATGTTGGATAACCAAAAATTTTAATTTTGAAAATTTAAGAAGATATCAATCACGGCAAACCCTGAACTTGCTGCAAAATTTGACCCCATAAAAGTTCACATGTCAAAGTAATTTATCCAAAAAAAACAAATAAACTCACTCACCTTTTTCTTATATATATTTGTGTTTGGACATCCATAAAGTTCTACTAGAAGAGCAAGAAAACAAAGAAGAAGGATTACTGAGAAACTTTAGAACACCAAAAAACTAGTAAGATATTGACATTAACCTCGTTAACTTCAATTGACAATAAGAAATCTAATCAACAATGTTGAATAGGATAAGATTATACAATGGATCAATCAATATTCTGTCATGGTTCAAAATTTATAAACTGCATGTGATACTGGGACCAGTACTAATTCCTGTAACAATAATTGAAACCTTAATACCAGCTACCACTTATTGAACCAAGTAAAGATGGAAACTAAGCAGTGGCACATGTACTAAAACACTACATCTCTAAATTCCCAGATTTAAACACACTAGATATGCTGGGCCGTTGCCTAACACTCCACAAAAATACCTGAACAGTGGCATATGTATTTAGCATGCCACCCTTTTTTATGGGAAACAAGTCAAACTCCATTTGGCACGCTTAAAATATAAATACTTGCTCATCTGTGGATTCCCATTTTATATTCTAAACAAATTTCTTCTTTAACTAATCAATACAAAATCTGCCACATACGTGACATGCTTGATAAGGAGAACTTTGGGGCGTACTGCAAATTTGCCCCTTTCACAAGCCATGCAGACAAGTAGTTCCTAAAAGATTCTCTTGTTACAAGCCAGCTCACATTAAAGATGTGGTAATAGAATGGAATAAATCAAGGAAGTGAAAATCCACAATAGAGAATCAGGACATAGAGCCGAGAAAGCTCCAGCCAAGTGGAAATGAAAACGCCTCACAAATGCCGTCATTGTTATTTTAAATGCAGGCACTACAAATATCGAAACACCTATAAACAGAATAATGAGAATACTATAAATAACAATATATGAACTAGTTGAAATCTCATAACCCCTTGCTTTCTCTTTCTGGTTTACCGAGAAAATAAGTGGAAGAAAAATAACAATAATAATATAAGACAAATTTTGAACACCAACTACTGAATATCTTGAAACATTTCTAAAGGCAGAAAAAGAAAGAGCCACTTTGCAAATAGCCATCTAAAATTTATTAGCCAACTACTAGATTTTTCAACTAAAAAGAAACAGAGAGCAGGAAAAACAGCGCCCAAAATCTCCATTTCCTTTCCTTTCCTTTCCCTGCCGTTCCTCAGCAAGTAAACAAAGCCTAGACCTATAAATTAGCCCAAAATCTCACATTTTACGCCTAGTTCACATAAGATCAAGAATCCTAAAAACATAAAACAAGATGAAATGCAGCTGCCCACCCCTAAAGCTCCAAAACCCTGGTGCAGATTCGGCCGTCATGGCAAACTAGATTCTAGAAAGAAAAAAGTTAGGGTTTCAAGAAAAAGAAAGCGACTCACAATTTCGCTCTGACGGCCGCCGTTTGAGCTTTGAACCGATCTTCTGTGCCTCTGAATTTGTTAACTAATTAAGGGCTTGAATCGAGAGATGTAGACAGAGATATGGATATAAGCCTTCTCTTTGTTCTGAGCCAGGTAGAGAGATAAAGCGATCGAAATGTAGTGCGAAATTTTCAACGAACAGATGAACAAAACTGAGGTTCGGGTCCTAGGCTGAGGTTTGGGTACCCAAGCTAGGCATAGCTTTGGATCCGAATCTCAGGGTGAAGAAAATCGTATTTTTCAGTGCGAGCTTTTTCGGCAAAAAAAACTAAAAATAAAAACGAGATTTCCAATTTAGTCTCTAAATATTATTATTATTAACAAGTCAGTTCCTATATTTTTAAAAATCTATTAAAATATTTTTATTTTTTCCTTCATCAACAAAATAATAGTCCTTCCGTCCTCTTTTTTTTTTTAAATAGATAAAGGATGAGAGAGAAAATTTTTAAAATTTAATTTTACTCTTAAATATAATATTTTATTTAGTTCTTAAATATTATTATTATTAATAAGTCAGTCCCTATATTTTTAGAAATCTATTAAAACGTTCTTATCTTTTTTCATATTTATTAAAACGTCTTTATCATTTTTTTCTATTAATGAAATAGTCCATATCTTTTCTCATATCTATTAAAATGTTCTTATAATTTATTTCTATCAATGAAATAGTCCCTCCCTATATTTTTAAAAATCTATTAAAATATTTTTATCTTTTCTTATATCTATTAAAATGTCCTTATCGTTTCTATTCGTCAATGAAATAGTTTCTATCTTTTCCCACATCTATTAAAACGTTTTTATCGTTTCTTTCCATCAACGAAATAGTCCCTCCTCCTTCTCCCCTCAAAATAGAAGAAGCAGAGGAGGAGGAGGAAGAAGAAGAAGAAGAAGACGAAGACGAAGACGAAGAAGACGAGGAAGAAGAAGAAGAAAAAAATGAGGAAAATAAGGAGGTAATTTGGTCTTTTACTATATTTTTAATAACAGAAATAGACGGAATAACTATTTTGTTGACGGAGAGAAAACATAAAACGTTTTAATAGGTTTCTGTAGGTACTGACTTGTTAGTAATGACAATACCCATGGATTAAATTATTAATCTCTCAAAAAAAACATAATCACTATAAAATTAATTTATTTGAAACAAAATATATTTTATTTTATTTTATTTTATTTTTTATATTTCATTTCATTAATTTCACAATTTATTATTTAAATTTATAAAATAATTAATTTTTTTAATTTAACGAAAATATTAATGTCATGAATTTTATGAATACAATCTCATGTGAGTTTAATTCTTGCAAAATTAATGGATGAAAAATTCAATTAAATTGAGGTTTTCTATAATGAGTGTATTAACTATTATATAATCAAATGGCCATTAAATAGAGCAAAATGAGTAGTGAAATTTAAAATTCATAAAAAAAATAATTATATTATAATATTTCAAGTATTTCTAAAAATATAAAAATCGAGATTTATTTATAATATTATAAATTAATATCTTAAAATAAAAATTATATATAATTGATGTAGCTAAAAATAAGTTTAATATATTGTACATTTGCAACCACTCTAACACTTAACTCAATAATTTATCACAAAAAATTATTATAAAAATAAGTATAAAAAAATATATTGAGATTAGAATGAGTGTATAATAATGTCTTTACTTTTATAATGTAATAAAATAGAATTAATTAGTGAATTTTTTAGAAATTCGATTGATACTGACTAATAGATAAAAGATCTTGTATTTATAGGCATAACTGAAAATTTATTGGAACATATGTTTCAAATATAAACTATTATAATGTTCAAATCTTATTTTTTATGGGTGAGACTTCTATCACTCTGTATTATAATTTATTAGAATTTTATCATATGATTTTATTTTATGATGATAATTTATAATATATTTTAAACGATTGTTATATCGTGTCATTAATATACATTGAATATAAAATAAAATAAAAAATAAAGATGATTTGATTATATTCACTAAGGAGTAATAATATTCACTACAAAATTGTAACAAATAATAGTGGAGTAAGTGAGAATTAAAATAAAATAATTATAAAATACCCTTATCAGAATTACTGTAAAAATGTATATTTTTATAATATATTAAAAAATATATATGCAAAAATAATCGTGTGATTAATTTAAAATAATTTGAAATTAAAAATTTAGTTGTTATTTAATATTTAATTTTTCCAAAATACTAACTACAAATTATATGTAGTCAATTAACAAAAGTAGTATTTATGTATGTTTTAAAATATTTAAATATATACTTTTATAACCAGTGTAATATAACGTTATACTAAATTATTATTATTATTGTTATTATTATTATTTAATTTAATAATAATGAATTATATATGATTAACGAGTTATATTTAATATATTGAACTTTTAAAATAATGTATTAGAATATATACTTTAAGATTGTGCATATTTTATTTTTATATTATAACAAAATAAAGTTAGTTAATGATATGGAGTAACTAACTTTAGACTTTACGGCAGATTTTGATTGAACCTAATTTTTGCTGCCGACATCTGATAGAGATCGTTTAGGGGTTAATTTTGCTTTTTAATTATTTTTTTGGATATTTTAATTATTTTTATAATTTTGCATATTAGAGTTTTGTTTTCTATTATAAATAGCCTCCCTTAACTATTATAAGCTCACTTTACAATTTTTGAGGAATTTCAATAAGACTTTTAGTCTTTTAACTTATCTTTTCTCTTATTTCGCCTTAGCCAAATGATATTGGTTAAAACTCCTAACGAGTCTAAATAGTCCTTAATCAGATTGGTATCAGAGCAAAGTTCGACCATGGCAGATAACCAAGAGGTGCGATTTGCTGCGATTGAGGCATCTTTGGCAGAATTGAGGGAGATGATCGGACAACTGATCCTGCAACAAAGAATCCACCAACCCGCTGCCGCACACCCCCAGCCAGTCGCCAATCCTATGGTCACCAATCCTGTGCCTGCAAATCCCCAACAGAATTATCATGAATGTAACAAGATCAAGGTAGACCTTCAAAACTTTTCTGATGACGAGGAAGTGGATGACGATGACGGATCTATTGCTGGTTCTGAAGATGGAGAGGTCACCTATGTGGTGAAGAAAATCTTATGCTCAACAAAACAGGAGGATGAGACGCAAAGGAGGAAAATTTTTCAGGCAAAGTGTCAAGTAGGAGAGCCAATTTGCAGGCTAATTATAGATAGCTGCAGTTGTGAGAATCTGATAGCTAAGCAATTAATGGAGAAATTGCAGTTGCCCACACAGCCGCATCCTTCACCATACAAAGCCAGATGGATTAAGGAAGGTCCGACAATTGAGGTCAATAGAATCTGCAGTGTGCCTATCTCGATCAGTAAATCTTATACTGAATTTGTTAATTGTAATGTTGTGGATATGGATTGTTGTGAAATTTTGCTAGGTCGCCCTTGGCAGTTCGATGTTGATGCTTTGCATAAGGGAAATGAGAATTCATACATGTTCGCGTGGAATCAAAAGAAGATTACTATTTTGCCTTTCGGTTCTGCGAAACATTCTAAAGTGGAAGGGAAGAATGTTGTTGCTGTTTCTACGGGAGTGCAAAAGCTATTAGGCGCAGTTGAGAAATCTGGAGGCATACTGACTTTATTGGTGAGAGCAAAAAGTGCAATGGAGCATGCACCACCTTTACCACCACCCGTCAAAGAGCTGTTAAAGGAGTTTCCTAAGATAGTGGAGGAATCATCCAAGCTTCCACCTCTGCGGGATATCCAACATCAGATTGATCTCATTCCTGGATCAAAATTATCGAATCTGCCTCATTACAAGATGAGTCCAAAGGAGAGTGAAATCCTCCAAGAACAGGTTGAAGAATTACTTAAGAAGGGGCATATTAGGGAGAGCATTAGCCCCTGCGGAGTACCTGCCCTATTAGTTTCAAAGAAAGATGGGACTTGGAGAATGTGTGTGGATAGCAGGACCATCAACAAAATTACAATCCAGTATCGATTTCCTAGTCCACGACTGGATGATATGCTGGATCAGCTATCCTGATCTAGAGTCTTTTCTAAAATTGACCTTAAACCAAGTTTGTGTAATACCCGGCTAGACTCCGGTATCGGAATTCCTACCGTCCGGTGGAATCTCGGATGTCAGAAACCTCTAGAAGGGTAAAATCATGTTTTCAAAATATGTTTTAATGTATTTTATGGTTTTAAGCAAGAAAGAAATTGAGTTTTGAATGAAAAAGACTATGGAGGCATTCCTAGGTTCGGCCGCCGAACCTCAAGTTCGGCCGCCGAATATTGGATAGTTTAGGGGGGCAAGTTAGGCTTCCGAAAGTAGCAAAGGTTCGGCCGCCGAATCTCATGTTCGGCCGCCGAACTTGCATGAGTTTTGGAGGCACTTTAGGCTGCCGAAGGGTGGTCTGGCCAGCCCATATATAAGGGCTCCATGGCCGAAACGGGCGAGCTTTCTCCCCCTTTTCGGCCAACGGTGAGTCCATGCTCTCCTATGGTCGTTTTTTATGTTTTTCCTCCAATCTTTCGAGTTTTAACGAGTTTTATCTTGGTTTGAAGATATTTGAGCAAAAAGAGTGAAGTTGGTGACTTGGAGACCAAAGGAGCGAGATCTCCCCCATCTCCGAGTTGGATCGTCTTCCCTCTCGATCTTCAAGAGGTAAGAGTAGATCCTCACTTCTTTTCATGTTTTGGTTAAGTTTCATGAAAGTTTATAGGGTAGAAATGCATGTTTAGGTTATTATTGAGTTTATGGGTTTATGTTGAGTTTTTGAGCAATGTGAGTTGTATATGTATGGTTGATGTGTTGTAGTTGGGGTTTAGGATAGTTTGAAACCCCTAGGAGCTTATGTATGTGTGTATGCATGTTGTAGAATAGGTAAATGCATGATTGAATGGATTGGGAGGCTTTTGTGCATTGTGGAGGCTGAGTTCTGCCCTTTGGAAGAACTCAGGTTCGGCAGCCGAACCTGCCTGTGGAGGCAAGCCTTTGGCTGCCGAACCCTGCCCCCGAAAGTGGACTTTCGGCTCTGGAAGGGAGTTTCGGCCGCTGAAGGTGCCGCCGAACATGCATGAGTTTCGTCTCTGGAGGGAACCTTCGGCCGCCGAAGGTGCATGACTTTCGGCTCTAGAGCGACTTTCGGCCGCCGAAAGTGCCCTGTTCAGCCTTCCTTTGTATGATTTCTAGGATTGTTTTAAGGTGTTTTAGGGGGTTTTTGGGGAGTATTTTAGAGTCATGTTCATGTATGTTTGGTTCCTCATTTGAGTCCACCTGTGTAGGTTCGGACCCGAGGAACCGAGGACCCCAGCAGTGAGTCAGTTGCTTCAGTGTCTTGTCAGAGCTAGCCTAAGGTGAGTGGAATAACTCTTTATGATTTAAAGTAAATAAATCAGTTCTTAGCATGATTCACGCATCATGAATGCCATGAGATATAGTAGGGTGCTTGCATTAGAATTCACGAATATGTTGCATTGCATATTATGTTGATGATGTGGATGAATGTTGGATGATCCTTTAGCCCCCACTATGATATGATATGATTATGGTACGGTACGGAAGACCAGTGAGGCCCATTCTACGCCCCTGGCACTATGTAAGAGAAAGACCAGTGAGGCCCATTCTACGCCCCTGACACTATGTAAGAGAAAGACCAGTGAGGCCCATTCTACACCCCTGACACTAATGGAATGTTATGTTATGTTATGCTATGTAAGAGAAAGACCAGTGAGGCCCATTCTACGCCCCTGGCACTATTGGAATGTGTAGAGGGCTATTGGTGACAAATTCATCCTTGATGTGATTTGTTTGTGATGTGATGCATTCCATGATATCATATGTTTTAAATATAGTGTTTTATTATTCTGCTCACTGGGCTCTAGTAGCTCACCCCACTCCCTTAATCCCCCAGGTTTGCAGGTACGGGATAGACCAAGAGGTCAGCTAGAGTAAAGTCATGGTTATGTAATAGCTAGTGGTGGACATGATAAATATTAAAATGTATTGAATAGTATTAAACAGTTATGTAATGTAATGGTGTTATTGAGGATAGAATTGTGCTTGACCCTAGTATGTTGTTAATCCCTTTTTAGTACATGATTTTAATGATGTTTATGTGAACCAAACTTAATACATGTTATGTTACCCATTAGAGCATTGTTGAGGACTCCAAGGTGGGGTTGATATTTATGTTTATGAGTTGTGCATGCACAGGTTAAGTTTGGAGAATGAATGAGAAAGTTCAAAATTTTTATGTAATTGTTGATCATGTATGGGATTAAACAGGTTTACAGGTTGTATGTTAGGCTTGCTACGGGTCCCGGCGGCCTTAAGCCGATCTGGATCCTAGCGCCGGTAGCGGTCCGGATTCCGAGTCGTTACAGTTCGGATCAAGGAGGGAGATGAATGGAAGACTGCCTTCAAGACTAAGGAAGGCTTATATGAGTGGCTGGTTATGCCCTTTGGTTTGACGAATGCACCTAGTACTTTTATGCATCTCATAAACCAGGTTTTGCGTCCTTTCTTACGCAAATTTGTGGTTGTTTATTTTAATGACATCTTGATTTTTAGTTGCAGCAAAGAAGAACATTTACAACATCTCCGTCAAGTCATGACAGCCTTGCAAAAAAAAAGAGTTGGTTGTTAATCTTAAAAAGCGCATTTATATGACGAAGGGCGTTCTGTTCCTGGGGTTCGTTGTTAGTGCAGAAGGGATACATGTTGATGAGAAGAAGGTAGAAGCAATACGGAATTGGCCCGTCCCTAAAACTATTTATGAAGTTCGCAGCTTTCATGGCCTTGCCATTTTCTATCAACAGTTTATCAGAAATTTCAGCAGCATCGTTGCCCCTATCACAGATTGCTTGAAGAAAGAGAGAGTGCAGAAATTTGCATGGACTGAAGCTGCCAACAAGAGCTTTAAAGGGATTAAAGATAAGCTTACTTCTGCCCCTATTCTTACTCTACCCGGTTTTGATAAATTGTTTGAGGTTGAATGTGATGCTTGTGGAGTTGGGATTGGCGGAGTGTTGTCACAATCTAAAAGGCCTATTGCCTTCTTTAGTGAGAAACTGAATGAAACTAGGAAGAAGTGGTCTACTTATGAGCAGGAGCTATATGCAGTATTCCGGGCTTTTAAAACTTAAGAGTAGTATCTGATGGGGCGAGAGTTTATTATTCACACAGATCATCAATCTTTGATCCACATGTGAATAAGATGCATTCTCGATGGGCAGCTTATTTTTGAGTCTTTCATTATGTTATAAAACATAAGGCTGACCATAGTAATAAGGTGGCAGATGCTTTGAGTAGGAGAGCTGCTTTGTTGATTACAATTAATCAGGAGGTTGTAGGTTTTGAATTCCTGAAGGATTTGTATGCTACATATGATGACTTTGCTGATATATGGGCTAGAGTCCAAACTCAGCAGTCTATTGATGGGTTCTTGATATATGATGGCTTTCTTTTTAAGGAGAACAGATTATGCATTCCTCGATCTTCTTTGCGGGAAAAGCTGATTCGAGAGATCCATGAAGGAGGTTTGAGTGGTCATTTGGGGCATGATAAGTCTATTACTGGGTTGGAGGAGCATTCTTACTAGCCACAATTAAAAAGGGATACAGGTCAGATGGTCCAGAAGCGTCCAATCTGCCAAACTCAGAAGGAACATTCGCAGAATACAGGCTTATACACTCCATTGCCAATTCCAGCACATCCTTGGGAGGACTTGTCTATGGATTTTGTTCTTGGTCTTCCACGTACTCAACGTGGATCTGATTTCATTTTTGTTGTTGTTGACAGGTTCTCTAAAATGGCACATTTTATTTCTTGTAAGAAAACTAATGATGCTTATCATGTGGCAAAACTATTTTTCCAGGAGGTTGTTCGCTTACATAGCGTCCCTAAGACTATTACTTCTGACAGAGATGTGAAGTTTCTAGCTCATTTCTAGGTGACTTTATGGAAATGTTTTGGAACTGAACTTCGATACAGCAGTGCTGCCCACCCCCAAACTGATGGACAAACTGAAGTGGTGAACCGCACGCTTGGCAATCTTTTGCGCTGCATCTGCAGTAACAAGAAAACTGCTTGGAATCTTGCTATTGCCCAAACAGAATTTGCTTACAACAGTGCTATCCACAACTCCACAAAGATGTCACCATTTGCTGTTGTGTACAGGAAAGTCCCAATGCATACAATTGATCTTATTGCACTTCCCACAGGTTCTCATAACAGTATTGCAGCAAGCAACTTGGCAAAGCAGCACGTGGATGTTTTCAAACAGGTACAACAATGCCTTACAGAAGCCAATGACAAATATAAAGATACAGCTAGTAAACATAGGCTTTTCAAGTCCTTCATTGTCGGTGACCAAGTCATGGTATATTTACACAAGGAGCGTGGTGGAGGACAGAAAAAGCTTGACACAAAGAAGATTGGTCCATTCCAGATCATTCAGAAGATTAATGACAATGCCTATGTTCTTGACCTCCCACATGAGATGAAAATTTCTAAGTCGTTTAACGTGGCGGATCTATTTTAGTACTATCTTGCTGATAACAACTCGAGATCAAGCTCTTTACAAGTGAAAGGGAATGATATGAAGCAACTAGCTTTGGACTTTACGGCAGACTTGGATCAGACCTAATATTTGCTGCCGACATCCGATAGAGATCGTTTAGGGGGTCAATTTTGCTTTTTAATTATTTTTTTGGATATTGTAGGTATTTTCGTAATTTTGCATATTAGAATTTTGTTTTCTATTATAAATAGCTTCACTTGACTATTAGAAGCTCACTTTTCAATTTTTGAGAAATTTCAATAAGACTTTTAGTTTTTTAATCTATCTTTTCTCTTATTTCGTCTTAACCAAATGATAGTCCTTTATCAATTAATGACTTTTTAAAAAATACAATTAGTATGGGCCAATAGATAAGAGACATTGTGATTATAACTGTAATGAGAATTTATCATATCTGAGATATATAAAACAATTTTGAATATCGATCAAGTATTTGACCGAATTTTTTTTATAAGTAAGATTTTGATAACCAATAATCACGATTTATTAAAATTCTATCATGTTGTTCCATAACATAATAATAATGCATAATATCCTTGGTTATTATGTTATAAAATATTGATTATTTATTTAAAAAAAATACTAAAATAAGCAAATTTTCATGGAAAGTTTTTTAAAAAATGCATGAAAAATTGTTTGAAAATTTCTTTTATTGTTTCCTATTTGGAAAATAGTTTTTACTGGAAATTTCTTAATAAAACTTTTATAAGAAAAATGTTTCATCAAATGATAACTCACACTGTTTTAAACACGTTGATATAATGAAATTAAAAAAAAAAAACTGAATTTAATAATTAAAGCATGAATTTTGCAATTTTAACATTTTTTTAACATTTTACTGATTGAGTTATGTGTAATATGCTATTTTACTGAAGAATCTCCAATATTTTTTTTTAGTTTAATAAAATTAAAATTTAAAGATTAAAACTATTTATTTTAGAAATAAGTGAATATGATTATTAATTTTGACATATGATAATCTAAAATTTAAAAAAAAATAAGGTTTTTTTGTATATGAATAAATTTAGTCTGAATAGTTCACATATTTCTTTTTTATTCATTTTTTTTATTTTTTAATGATCCATAACTGCTACTCTGCATTAGTACCGTCTTTCTCCTTTATTCTTTTTTTTTAATTATTTTTTAATGACTTATAACTGCTATTATGTAATAGTACCGTCTGTTACTGTCGTACAAAACTGTACGTGTGAACATACTTGCCTTTTTCATTATTGTTAGACAACCATTTAATTTGCTTTCAGCGCTCATGCTGATAGGATCGTGATATAACTGAATCTGTTTTGGGTCCTTTTTTTATGAGCCCTGAACCCCGATCAAACTAATCTGCTTGATGGTAGACGGAATTATACGCTAATGAATTATTTTACGTAGTGAGTTTTAATGAGTTTTAGGCGAAGTATCATATAAAGGCTCGTATCATCAACATATATTATGGATTAAAACATTTAACATATTTATTGCATTTTGGTCCTTTCAAATGTACTTAACGAAAAGTTAGACAAAAATAGCTTCAATTTGATAGAATCTCAATAAAAGAATTAAACTGTTAATTTTAAAAATAAAGTGATAAACTCTATTTGACTTCATAATTTTTTTTTATCTTTCAATTTTTAATTGTTTTAAAATATTATTTGCATTTATTTTTTATATTATAATTAATATATAAGTTTATTATTATAATTCAATTTAATTTATCTTATTTAAATATGATTTTTTATTAATTATCTATTTTTTAAATGAGAGTTTAAATCATTTTTAAATATTTAATTTAAAAAATATATTCTTAATAATAATTTTATTTTTTTCAATAAAACTTGATGTCTTTATTGTATATTGAAAATTGATATAATTAGAAAGTTTATAAAATAATTACCATTGAATTAAAATAATTATTATTTTTTATATGTGTAAAAAGTTAAAGTAAATAAAAATTATATGATTAATGAAATATTTATTAATTTTGATGTGTCTCATATATATAAGTAAATTACCTTTTAAAAAATAAATAGTGTAAAGCATTCTAAATTTTATAAATTTTGTTATGAAAAATAAAAATTTACGAGTTTTTAAAAAGTAATTGAGATTTATTAGGTATGATTGTTTTTCTATTTGAAATAAAATTTCTATTTATTTGATAAAATTTTATTAATACAACTATTAATCTTGCTTTAAAAAAAAGTAATTGAGATTTGAAAATATTTATAATTTAATTTTAACTTTTTAATAGTAAATAATTTAATTTATGAGTTTTTATTTCATGAATAAAATATTTTATGAAATTTACTATTAATTAAAGAAGTTAATTTAAATTAAAATTGTTAAATTATTATAAATATTAAAATTATAAAAATTAATTTATTATAATAATTATTTTATTAATAAAATAAAAATTTTAAACTAAATTATTTCTCATTAAAATAATAATAACTAAATAATAAATTTTATTAAATCGCAAACACTATATTATAAATGACCTTTTTATAATAAAATTTTATTATTTAAATTTTAATTAAAATTTTAAAAATTAATTTTTAAATATTATCTATTATTTTTTACAATAAAATCGTGAAAAATTATAAAAATACATTATAATTCTTTATAATTAAAATTAACAAATATTAAAAAAAATATTTATATATGATACTAAATTTAGAGCTCTTTAGAACGCAAACATAATCAAATCTCATAAATCAATTCAGTCATTACAAAATCAAAATAAATAAAAGTATCTAAAATAAAAAATTGATGGTAGGAAGGGAACCTAACAATTAAATTAAGAGAGAAGTTTTCGTATAGAAAAATACAGTACATAATAATTTATCTCCTTACTTTAAAGAATGAATTTTTTATATCCAATATGTATTTTTTAAATGAATAAAAGTTTTAGTCATACTTAAAATTTATAAAGAAAAATAGTATTTTTCCTTTTTTTCAAATGGATTTTGTGAATATTTTCCATTGACTTTGACGAGAAAATCTAGTGAATGTCACTTTTCCGAACGACTTTGATGAATGCAAACATTGTAAGATTCCATGAAGAAAGATAGCTGAAAAGGGAGAGAGGAGTGGAGATGGCCTTTATTTTTATTTTATTTTATTTTATTTATGACAGTTTGCCTGCTTCGCAATAATTTATTGTATCCACAATTGTTTAGTATTATATATTAATTCATATATTTTATTGCAAAAACTAAAGTTTGTACAAAAATTATACTTTTCAATATTAAATTTGTTTATACAGTTGAGAGTTTTAATTATAAGAGGTGCACAAAATAATTAAGGTATAATTATTGAAATAATGTTTTTTTAAAAACAATTTTGATGTTTTAAAATTCGAAAAATAGAGTTTTACGATGGTTGAATAAGTTTAGTATGAGATGAGGGGATTCCTCTCATTTTATTCTTTTCTTTTGCCTGCCAGTAATATGTAACGGCTTAATTATCATTGGACCACATGTCTCTGTCATTCAGATATGGACGTACGAAAATATCAGACACCTGCTCCATGTATAATGCCATTTAATTTTTTTTGGCATGCGTACGAACGGACCCACTAGGTGAATGGACTGATTACCTCTTCCTCCCTTGACTAGGCTGGAAGGAGAGATTGAAATTGAAGTTCAGGGAGGTCTGATTTTAGAGTCAAACGAACTAAATCGACCCATTCAGGAGACTTAAAGACCCTCAGATGGAGATCATCATTATCGGTCCGGTTTTATAACAAGATGGTAAAATTTGCCGGTGATCAAATTTATTAAAACAATGCAAAATCAACAACTTCAAAAATAATAATTACTTTAAAAAAACGTCACTACATTTTTAAAAACAATAAAAACGTGAATTTAATTAGCAATTTTACAAGCATAGTCCCATTTTCTGTAATTTTAAAATAAAAAAAATTAATACTCATAAAAATATCAATGCAACTGATATTTTACAAGTATATATATATTTTTTTAAATTTAATAAATTCATGTAACAGATAAAATAACTATTGAATTCACCGTATATTTTATGTTAAACTAATAATTTATATAACGGAATCGAGTAATAGTATATCAGAAAATTCCCGACTGTTGCCATCCTACTTGCGAAAGACCAACGTGTCAAAGACATGAGGCTTAAAACGTAAAAGCAAAGGGCTTAGAGTGGCTGCTGGCTTTGCAGTGGATCCCTATTCGTGCAAAACTTCAACAGTTGAAGACACCTCCAATCGGAAAGCTTCGACGGTTACCGGCGTTCTCAATAGTGCTCTTTCAAAGTCACAACTTCAGACGAAGAGAGGTAGAGGGAGGGAGAGATGGGGGAGGAGAAGAGACACCAGATGATGCAGAATCTGTTCGGCGATCAGTCTGAGGAAGAGGAAGAGATCGATTCCGAGCACGAATCGAATCCCCAGCCTAATTATGCCTCTGTAGTAATCTCTATCCCTATCCGCTCTAATGCCTCTACGTGCACACTCGCTTGCTGTACTCTTTTGTTGCTAGGTTCTGTGTGTGTGTGTATGTTTTCGTCTCCACAGGATTTGAAGCGTGCATGTTGGCTTATGAGTTCATTTTTTTTGCTTGTTTTTGCCTCATTGCGCTGGTGGATCGGAGCGTGGAGCTGCTAAGCGCCAGTTGTGTGTGTATTTTTTTTATATGGTTTTGTGGGGATGTTGTGTTCATTAGGGTTGTTTATGTGGTAGTGGAATTGAAAAGTGGACAACTTTTTAGAACTAGTTTTGCATAAGATCAAAGCATTATTTTGCAATGTGCAATTTGTTTCATTTTTGTCTTGGATTAATGGAATATATAGCTTGAGAAAGCTGATTCTTACATTAGGATCAAATTCAAACTATTTTCTAAAATAAATATTTTATTTTAAATGAGGAAGAACAAGAAGAAGAAGGGCGGCAGGGGCCTGAGTGTAAGGTGGTCAATCACAATAAACTGCTTCTTCTTACAACTTTATTTTTGTGATGATTTCTCCAGGATGAAGCTGAAGGAGGGCTAAGGAATGAGGGTGAAGATGAAGTTGAAGGCGAAGATGAAGTGGATGGGCATGGCGATGTAGAAGTGGAGAGCGAAGATGAAATGCAAGAGGTAGAACCTGATCCAGGAGAAAGTGAGGGTGAAAGAGAACCAAGTTCTGAAGAAGTAGATATTGGTGATGAGAGGGAAGAGAGTGAAGCAAAGGATGCAGAAAGTGATGAGAAAGAAGATTATGGTCATAGAGTGGCAATGAGCCGGAGAAATGATATAATTGAAAGTGGGTCAGAGAGATCTGAGGAGCAACATTATGCTGACCGTGAAGACGAGGAGGTTGATCAGGCCAGAAGCCCAAGGTTATTTCCTTTTTGTCTAATATGTAGTATTGCTAATAATGTGCACTGTTGTGTGTCTCCTTACAAAAATAATCCTAGATGTTATTATGTGTTTCATGCCTGTCTAGTTTTGAAGTTTACCTCATTGATTGGTATGGGAAAATTATGTGATAGCAGCAAATCACCTGATGGGGAAAAGGATCAAAATCCCATTTCACAGTCGGCCGCTGAGATTCGTGATGTGTTTGGCGACTCAGATGATGAGGAAGAGGCCGGGTATGCGGTTAGAAACGAAATTGAGCATGATTCACATGTGAGTATTGGATACCAAAAACAGTTAATCACAGTATTGAATACCAAATCGAGTACGATAAAAAAAAAATCAAATAGAGCACAATGTTTGTCGCTGAGAATGATGCATGTCATTTTAATTCCTCAGAGGTCTCCAATGGAAGAGGAAGGGAGCTATGAGAATAATTTAAGACCGGAGGATATGCTGATGGATGAAGATGCTCGATATGGGTCAGAAGAGGACACTGAGGTTAAATCTAAAGAGAAGCCGGTTGGCCCCCCATTAGAGCTAGAGATTCCATTTCAGCGACCTCCAGCTGATCCTACCAAAGTATATAATTCTTTATTCTATCTGCTATATTTTTTTTTTCTGAAGCCGTTGCATTTCTTGGCTGATTGATTGAAGCTACTGTTATTTGCAGTACCATGTTTGGTTATACTGAAAACAACATGGGAGAAGTTTTTTCTTATTTCAATAGATCTGACTGGAATGTTTAATGTTTATATTTCTGTTACAAAGTGGCATGGTTATACGAATGTGCGGTAATTTTCTTTCCTAATTATTGTATCTATGGCAAATATTTCTTTCCCAATTCTTGTATCTATGGCAATTTATTGCCATTAATGATTATATTAAATATATATGCATGCATATTTATATGTCTTTATGTAGTATCCTTATAGAAAAGATGCAGCAGAGAGAAGGTTTGCAGGAGTTGCCTAGTTGCTTATACTATACCTAATTGTATCTGAATTATTACTTAATTTAATCATCCTATTGTTAAAAGAACATTTCTCGAAGACAATCTTTTAGTGGAAAATGTATTTGCTGGCAGTTGTTCTTCTTAGTGCTTTCAGTTTATGTGATGCTTTTGATATGTTAATGCCTATACACATTTTCACATGAGGTGAATTTATTACTTGTTTGCAGATGAATATGATCAAAGTTTCCAATATAATGGGCATTGACCCAAATCCATTTGATCCTAAAACATATGTGGAAGAGAAAACATTTGTGACGGATGAATCTGGTGCCAAAACACGTATACGCTTGGAAAATAACATTGTACGGTGGCGGACTGTTAGAAATCGTGATGGCAGTAAATCCGTAAGTAGATTCCTTGAATTGTATACAGTATATTTTGGAAGAAATGTTTCATAAATTGAAGAAGAAAAATTTAGATAATGATTTCATGGTATGCAATAATCTATTCCTTAACCCCCCCCCCCCCCCCACCCACCCCACACCAACAATGGGGAAAAAATATTGGTAATCTTTTTGGGGAACTTTGTTATTATGAGTCAAAAGAGTTCTTACTAGCTTTTACTGTTCAGTTCTCTACTTGTATTGGTGTTTGGGGGTCTAATGAACCGTGCTTAGTTTCCTTTGTCCAGGCTGAGTTTCTTCTATGGCTTTTATTGTATTTCTTTAAGTCTTAATTTGGCCAACAAATTTCAAATTTGCTTAAATTGGCATGACATGGGTGAGAGCATGCTTTTGATTTATTATACTTAATGTGATCTAATAATAACTGGAATGTTTTTATCCTCTGCTTTTGATATGTAGATTGAAAGCAATGCTCGTTTTGTGAGATGGTCAGATGGCAGTTTACAGTTATTAATCGGGAACGAAGTGCTTGATATATCTGTGCAAGATGATCAGCATGACCAGACACATCTTTTTCTTAGACATAACAAGGTGATGTCCCATGCTTGAACCACACATGTTACATGTGTGGTTCAAGCATATTATATCTTCAAATTTTTATCTCCTTATTCCTTTCTATTCTTGCTCTTTCTATTTATGTTGTGGTGGCTGCCAAGCATCTGTTATGTGCAAGACTTATTAAGACGTTTGATGGCCTATTAAGATGCATTTTTTGGTCATTGATTTACTTCAGTCTAATTGAGTTGTCAAAGCTTCTACATTTTCTCATGTATAATTTATGTTGCTTCCTTATTTCTCTGCAATCAACCTGTGGCTGGATTTTTTTCTTTGCACGTGTAATTTTTATGTGTAGTGGAGCCTAACTAGTTGGGGATTTAGTATTAGTTTTTGCC
This sequence comes from Manihot esculenta, assembly GCF_001659605.2. Lineage (NCBI taxonomy): Eukaryota > Viridiplantae > Streptophyta > Magnoliopsida > Malpighiales > Euphorbiaceae > Manihot > Manihot esculenta. The sequence goes on along the minus strand of NC_035166.2, from coordinate 22,151,866 downwards.
AGACCTAGCCACTGGTCCAGTTCAAAATGTGAACTGGAACCGGTCAAATGGTTCCGGTTTACGAACTGGACCAGACTGTTTATTAGAGTGCTGGTTACAGGTCTTCCCTCCTTAAACTAGGACTAGAACCGGCTTATCCAAACCGTAGCCAGCCTAACTTTTTTTCCTTTAATAATTTATTTTGGTCCCTTTATTTTTTTTTACTATAGAAACTAAAGAAATGATGTGCTAAGATCTAAATCTTATATATTTATGTATATGTATAAAATATTAATATCATTGTAGTTTTAAAACTTTCGAACCAGGGCCGAACTGAAACCACTTCAAACCTAACCTTTCCAAAATACCGAACTGGCAGTTCCATCCGAGCCTGATTAGTTGCTGCAGGTTCTGTTATTGCAATTTTGTATTTATGCAATGGTTGAAAAGGATTGGGAAATTGCTGCAAGTAGAAGACCTTGAGTTTGACACCTATTTTCTGTGGGATTTTTGTGCCATTGTGCATTCTGATTGAGAAATAATCTGGGAATTTGAAATTATTTTTTGAGAAAGGAATTGTAAGTTTATTTGTATTATCTCTGTATTCTTTTCTCCATTTGCTTATGGAGCCTTTGCTATTCTGGATTGCAATGATCAGCTTCCAAACTGAGGTTTTCTTGAGCTGGATGTTGGGGCAACAATTGTTTAATTTATTATGTAGAATCCCTATGCATTAATTGTTAAACTGGACTTTTGCAGTCTATGAAGGTCATATGCAACACACATCTATATTTATTTGTGCCAAACTCAGAATAAGTACTATTGAATTTGAGTCTGTTCCTATGAACAGATCTTGAGCTAGAAACACTTGGATTTGGAAGCTACACTTTTGAAACTTCATGTCCAATGCGGTACTTTAAGTTTGAGTGTTAAATTTTGGAGAGAATATTGGACAAATTACATTTTAATTCATTTTAATATGGGTTTATACAAGTGATTGAGTTGCTTTGTGCATCAAATGACTAGCCCATTTAACCTTGCAACTCAATGATTTATATTTTGCATTTCATTTTATAGATTTCCAATGTGTGATCCTGATGCTAAGAAAGTACATATCTTCTATTTTATTAAAATATGGAAGCAGACTTCGTTTTGACAGCCTATATGCATATGTTGAAAACAATAGTCCTTTTCTTTGTCTTCCTTGCTATGTTTATGTGCTATTAGTTCCTCTGTCTTCTCCTTTTTTTGACCTTAGGCCATATTGACAAGGGAAATCTAGCTTCCTTCCCTCTGAAGTGCATTTATTAGATCTGCTCCCAAGTCTTCTACTTTAGGGGCCATTCCAAATCTTTATTTGTTGGTAAAGAAAGAATGTAAAAAATCTTTGCTTCTGCTTTCAGTCACTTCTTCAATCACAAGGAAGAATTCGGAGGAAGATGAGGTTTATGCCATCATCATTGACATCAAATTCTCACAGGCTCTTGACAGCTCTTGTTGACTCACGGCATAGAAAGGTTTATAAAGTCAAGAACTGCATCACCGACATTGATCCCGAGAGAGAAAAAGAGGAAAAAGAAAGGGTAATTGGTTGCTTAAAGCTTTAGTGCCATATATTAGCTCTGTTGTGTTCATGGATTTTCAATTTATGTAGTCCTTTTGATTTTGTAGGCTGAAAATCAAACAATTAGAGCAAATGTACTTCTTAATCGGAAGAGGGAAAAGGTAAGCCGAAAGTATACACAAACTGTAGAGCGAAGGCGTCAGCTCTCGCCTGGGTTCTTGGAGGGTGCTCTTGATGAGGTTAGCAGTTGCCAAATACATTGCTTATATTGCTTCCACATTTTGTTGCTCATTTGTTTAGTTTTAAACCTTAAGGTATGTCTCATTATGTTTCTCATATTATGCTTGAATAATATAGCTGTTGGCACTTGGCACTCCCTTTATGCAATTTTAGTTTATTTTCTTCTTCTGTGCTCATGCATGTCTGTTATGCTTCTCATCTTAAGATGCGTTTGAGCATAAGACACTTTTTCTTTGCTATGTTTGGATCAACATCGGTTTTCTTTCTGCTCAGAAATCAAATTGAATCTTCTATACCTATCTAACCTTTTGACCTTTTTCAATCAGGATGATGAACCAGATTACTTTGACTCTCGTCGTTCTCGCTACCGCTTTGAAGAAGATATGGAGGTGGAAGCTCAAGCAGAGAAACGGATTATGAATGCTAAGAAGGTCTTGTAACCTGAAGTCAATGTGTAATTGCCTTTTACTGTGAAAATGTACTCATTTTAGTTGTTGCACTAAAATAACAGGGACACAAAGATATTCTACGCAAGTCATCTTTGCCTACTGTTAAATCATCGAAGCGCCCTGTGAATTTCTCTGATAGTGAGAGAGAAGAGTCTGAATATGAAAGCGATCGGGAGGAATTTGAAAGATCTCCCGCCTGGAAAAGGGTTGAGGAGCCAGAGCAGGATTATGAAGAAGAAGAAGAGGAGGAAGGACGCTATGAAGAAGAAGCAGAAGTGGATGGAGCCTCGGAAGAGGAAGAGGAGGCTGAGGTATGCATCAATTTGTTATAGATATACTCAACTATTTGTTTCAGTATGACATGTAATTCATCTTCACAGTGTTGAATGTTGTTCTACCATTGTGATTAGATGCACAAGAACATTTGAATAATTGATACTTTGATAGTATTACTATCTTGTAGTTTAAACATTTTCTCACCTCAACTCCTCACATTTATTGACCTAAATCTCCTCTGTACATATTTTAGGGTATTAAAAATTGATCAAAGTTAAATTTGACGTATTTGAATCTAAGACATCCAAACAACTGAACATCGTTTCTTTAATCATCTGAAAACTTTCTTTTCCAAGAGATGGCTTTTTGACCTTCCTACAACAAAATGCCAAATGGAGCCTAAATCACTGGTTGTTTGTACTACACAATTGAGTATTTTGGGTTTTTGAAACCTTGAAAACAAGTTCCTAAACTCCTGGGGTCCTGTTGTGTTAGGACTGCAGTAATTGTGATTTTTCTTATTTACATCTATTGTATTGCTTCTCACACGGATGAATAAATTTGCTTCATATTATTAGGAAAATTTTGTAATGCTTTCATTAGATAAAATTGCAAATGTTTCTTTTCTTGTTGAATGCTGCCTAGTGAATGGTAGATCAGCACAATAGGTAGTAATTGATTTCCTTGGAGTTGAGGTCCATAGTTCCCTGGTCCGAATCTGTATCTGACATAATTACTAGAAATGCTCTTGTAACCTTAGTTGGAGAACAGATTAAAAGCTCATTGTTAAGTTGGAGGTCAAATTTCCTATTTGATAACGGCAGATGCAATAGAAGAATTTTATTTAATGTATTATTGTGATTTTAGTCCATATTATTGTTGTTAGTTATCTTGTTGGTATCAAGTACATAACTTCAAATTTTATGTCTGTTATTTTCCAGGAGCCAAAACAAAAGTCCAAGGAGTTTGGAGGTCGTCACAAACGAGCAGGAATTGAATCAGATGAGGAATCCCCTCCAAGAAAGATTTCAACCCACCGGCGAATGGCAGTAGTTTATGACAGTGATGAGGAATGAATAGTCCTTGAGTTGATTATGGTATTCTTGCCTATGATTATTGTTTATAATTTTTTTTTTTTGTATTATGTGTACTGACCTTTTAAATATTAGTTCATGGGATATGTGAAGTAGAAGCTTGGTTAACTATAATGTGCATAAGATATTCAGGCATTTGATTCATTATGTAGTAGAATCTCCTTGCAAATTACAAAGATGTTTAAATGAAAGGTTAAAACATGCTGATGGGCAACTCTAATTTCTACTGATTTTAGCATTAACCTATTGAGGAGGTCAGTCCTCGGCTCATCCTTGTTAGGTGTGAGATTTTCATGTTGGGAAATTGCAGAAAGTTACCTAATTATATGAATTACGTACACACTTGATTGTTTTCAGAAGTAAAATTCGAATCTTGTGTTTGACAAGTGAACTAGTCAAACGTTTAACAAAAACTTTAACAGAATTAGTTCAGTTTGGGTTGCATTTCTTTTTTACCTTGGTTAATAGAATAGTTTCGTCGTTTCATCTGAGTTCTAATAATTTCTATCTTTAATACATTAAGAAAATGCTAAGTGTCCCTTAATTCGTACTCGGCTAGAAATCACATTTTAAACTTGTCCGAAGATATTTTTATTCACCAGACGAGCTATAGAATGTGATCATTATTAGCAATTGGATAGACTATTTTCTTGTCGGCAATAGAAGACTCCAGAAGGTTGGAGATCTTGCCTAAATCGGCAACGTTTTGTTAGTCCATCGCTATCGTCAATTCCTGCTCCCTCATGTCGATGGACTTTCCATCCACAGCGACTCATCTATCTTCTAGAGAAGGTGCCCGTGTCCCCATGGTGGTTCACAACATCAGCTCCAAGCCTCCAATGACCGTGATGAAACTGAAAGCAACAAATTGAAGAAGAGAAAGTGAAACTTAGAAGCGGCTTTCAATAACCTAGATGGAAGATCGGCATTTTGCTTAGACGAGAAGGAAATAAATTCAAAAAGCAAACTTATTTTTTGAATAGTAAAATTCTAATTTTACCTTGTAAGTATTTAAAAAAAATTAAGGGTACTTTTATCATTTTAAACTCTTTTCTCTCCCTTTGTAGAATTTAAATTTATTTATTTTTTATCCTTCTTTCTATTTTTTTCTCATTTAAATATAAATTAAATTGAAAAAAAAAAAGTTTTTTAAAATTTTTCTCACTCGTGTTTACTTTCAGGTCCTCCAAGAAAGCGCAAAAGCCGCATGCATCTGAATCGGAAAAAACAGAAACCTTAATGGATTTGAAGGTTAAGCATTGGGTTTTTACTTATAATTTGTGTGCAAGTGTCTGAATCAAAGGCTCTCAAATTAACCGCAACGATATTTATCCTTTTTTATTTAATTGCTTTATAAATTGAGAGAGTAGCAGAAGAGATAATTAGAAGAATTAGCAAAAAAATTGGTAGCATTACCTTTTTCTCTCTCTCATTTAATTAAGCTTATAATAGAAAATGAATTGAAATTATATCAAAGGACTAAAGTTAACAAAAAATTAAGAATACTTTACAAATTTTTTAAAATATAAGACTTTGCTCACAAATTTATAATATACAGAAATTAAATTATAAATACTATTTAAATAGTTAATTTCGGTTTAGAAATTTAAATTTGAAGATAAAATTGTTAGAATAATATATTTAAATATTAAATACTTCTAAAAAGAATAAAAACAATAATTTTGATGTGAATAATAATTTTATTATTTAAATTAATTTAAAATTAAAAAATTTTAAATTTTGGGATATTTATAAATACTAAAAATAAAAAATTTTGAGATGAAATAATTAAAAAACACATTGAAATATTAAATTAGACATTATAAATTAATAGATAATAAGTGGTTTTTTAATTATTAATAATTAAATTTAAATTTTAAATTAAATATTAAATAATTTTTGAAAAAATAATATAAACTCGTCGATAGCTTTATCATTTAATTTTTAATTTTTAAAATGGGTGACATAATTTAAACTATTTTAGAGTTTCTTAAAAAAATTTAAAGGATATATACAAATATAATAAGATTATAATTTTGTAAAATATAATATTTCTAAATTAGATGATAAATATATTATTTAAATTAATTTTAAAATTTATTAGTACATTTTAAAATGATATTACAAAAATATAACAAAATTAAATTATTTATACAGTAATTTAATTAATTTTTACTGTTTATTTTTCTAATTACATCTTAATTATTTTAATCATTTAACTATTAAATTTTCAACAATAATTATTATTATTATTTATAATAAAATATAATTTCATTATAATTAAGATATTATAATAAAATTTTCTTCTATTTATTTTTTTATAATAAACAATGCTTTAAAATAAATTATTTGTTCTTTTATTATAATACTAAAATGGTAAGTATAACTATTACTGTCTAAAATTTATTAAAAACTTTCATACACTTTTTTATAATACTTATTTAGAGAAATAATTTATTGAAATTACAAATTAATTTATAATTCATCATAATTTAATATACCATAATTAAATTTAATATATGTTAAATTTCAATGTAATTTATATCGTATTTAATTTATTTTAAATCATTAGATATATTCTGAAAAAAATTGAATATATATAATTTATAAAACTATTTTTTTTATAACTATGTTGGAAAGAAATAATATTATTTATATTAGAATAATATTATTAGATTGAAGTAAAATTATAGTATTAATTTGATTGAATTTAAAATTTTAATGAAATTTTAAAGTTAATTTCCAATAAAATTAATTTAATTAATTAAATAATATATGTTCATGTAATTAGTTAAAAAATAATAATTTTAATTGAATGAATATAAAAGTGTAATGTAATTAATTTTGATTAAAAGTGTATTATATTTCATAAATTTGATATAAAACAAGAATAAAAATTAAAGTATATACATATATATATTTTCTCTTTTGACAAAAATCGAAGTATAATTTCTTTTAAGAAAGGTTTTACTTTGGACACGTCAGAATATGGGTGAGCAGTATTCGGTTTAAATCGAAAAAATTGATCGAATCAAATTGATTTAAAAATTTAGTTTGATTTTTTATATATTTTAGTTCGGTTTGCTTTTTAATTTTAGAAATTTTAGTTATTTCGGTTCGGTTTGGTTTTTATCAGAAAAAAACTGAAAAAACCAAACCGAACCGATTAGTAATAATAATATATTTTTTCAATAATATTGAGAAATTAAATCATATTAAAATTAAAATATTTTAATTAAATTTTAAAATATTAAAAATAAAGTGTAAAAAATAAAAAAAATTATTAAAAATCAAAACCGATCAAATCGAAATGAATCGAACCGAATCAGACCGGTTCGGTTCGATTCGGTTTATATATTCCAAATATTAAAGATGTAAATTTAATTGAAATAATGCTAGTATGGGCATCCACACCTTCACCACATTGTTTAATCCAATGAGAATAAAGAAAAATTGGAAAAGAAAAATTTTTAAAAGAACAATACCAGAAGTAACTATTGCTAATTGGCTAATTTTGGGCAAGTCTAGGAGGTTCTGCTTGCACCAAACCACAAGTGTCTAGTAGATTCTAGCGCCACGTATCTAGTTCCTTCCAGATGTCTCGCTTTCTCTCATATAAAGTGTGCTCTCCCTGCCTCACTCTGCAATCAAATCCAACAAAGAAGCGAAGCCAATTCTCTAAATATTTGATACTGCTAACGCTCTCGGTTTGAAATCCAAGCATTTCTCTCTGCAATCAGTTTCGTTTCAAGTCGTTTTGTTTTTGATACAAAGCTGAGGTTAGAACTCAATCCATCTGTCTTTCTTTTTGCTTTACTAGTTTTTTGGATTCTATTATGTGTTTTGGTCTCTGAATCTTTCTCTTTTGTGAGTTTTCTCTAAGTTCACGAGTGATCGGCTTTGTTGGTTTATGTTGGGTAGTATACTTCATTGGTGTTTGCTGAGTTTCTACTGGCTGTGTTAATGGTTCTCTGTTCATCTGCCATTTGCGTTGTTGTTTTACCTTCTTGTATGTGCTCTGTTTCTGTTTTAGGCGCTGTCCAGAGGAATGGGTTGTTGATTTTTTAATATTGTCTATTTTACTATTCTGGTATTTCATAACATTTGTGATTGTCACGCACTGTTTGGCACACTTGAGGAAAAGAAAACGAAAGAAATTTAGTAAGGGATAAGAAAAGAGATGACTAGAAATTTGAATTTTCCTTTTATTTTTTGGATTTTTTACCTGTACATGGAAAAAATCATAAGCTGGAAACTGGTATTGACTTTGAAAAATGGTTAGTGGAGTATCTCCCCCTTAGTTCCTTTCTTTTTCTTTCTCTTTACCTTTCTCATCTAAGTGCTCGAACAAAAGAAATGCTTTTGAGTATGTGGTGTCTTATTAATGATTTCTGTAACAGATATTTGTTAGGTAGTGAAAACTCTTAAGAAATGGATCCGGGAAAATTTACCCATAAGACGAATGAGGCTCTTGCTTCGGCTCATGAGCTGGCAATCAGTGCTGGCCATGCCCAGATAACACCTCTGCATCTTGCTGTTGCTCTGATTTCGGACCCTGGTGCAATCTTTAGCCAGGCAATCTCCAATGCTGGTGGTGAATCTGCCTCGCAGGCAGCACAAAGAGTATTCAATAATGCCATGAAAAAGCTTCCATCTCAGTCTCCTCCTCCTGATGAAGTTCCACCAAGTACTAGTCTTATTAAAGTGATAAGGCGTGCCCAAGCATCACAAAAGGCACAAGGTGACTCCCATTTAGCAGTTGATCAGCTCATCTTAGGTCTCCTTGAGGATTCCCAAATTGGGGACTTGTTAAAAGAATCGGGAATAGCTGCTGCAAAAGTAAAATCTGAGGTTCAGAAACTTCGGGGAAAAGAAGGGAGAAAGGTGGAGAGTGCTTCTGGAGATAGTACATTTCAAGCCTTGAAGACTTATGGGAGAGATCTTGTGGAACAAGCTGGAAAGCTTGACCCTGTCATTGGAAGAGATGAAGAGATAAGGAGAGTTGTTAGGATTTTATCACGGAGAACCAAGAATAATCCAGTTCTTATTGGCGAGCCTGGAGTTGGTAAAACTGCTGTTGTTGAAGGTTTGGCTCAAAGGATCGTGAGAGGAGACGTGCCAAATAACCTTGCTGATGTGAGGCTTATTGCATTGGATATGGGTGCTTTAGTTGCTGGTGCAAAATATAGAGGAGAATTTGAGGAGCGATTGAAGGCTGTATTGAAGGAAGTGGAAGAGGCTGAAGGGAAAGTGATACTATTTATTGATGAAATACATCTTGTTCTTGGAGCTGGTCGAACAGAGGGGTCTATGGATGCTGCTAACCTTTTCAAGCCCATGCTTGCTAGAGGGCAGCTCAGGTGCATTGGTGCAACAACACTAGAAGAATACAGGAAGTATGTGGAGAAAGATGCTGCATTTGAGAGAAGGTTCCAGCAAGTTTACGTTGCAGAACCTAGTGTTAACGACACAATCAACATTCTTCGAGGTTTGAAAGAGAAGTATGAGGGTCACCATGGTGTTCGAATTCTAGATCGAGCTCTCGTAGTTGCTGCACAGTTGTCAAGTCGATACATTACTGGTATGCATTAACTGCAACTGAGTTTCATTGTGTAGAATAATGCATTAACTGCAAAAGTATCTTCGAAAAGAGCTAGGTTGTAATATGCATGTGTTTTTTTTATTTTTCAGGCCGTCATCTGCCTGATAAGGCAATTGATTTAGTTGATGAAGCCTGTGCAAATGTAAGAGTCCAACTTGACAGTCAACCTGAAGAAATTGATAATCTGGAAAGGAAGAAAATCCAACTTGAAGTGGAACTCCATGCGCTTGAGAAGGAGAAGGACAAAGTTAGCAAAGCTCGACTTGCTGAGGTAGCTGGCTTCTCTTTAACAAAATTTGGAATTTTTTTTTTTGTTGTCTCTTCTTACGCTGATTATTGCGTATTCTACCTTCTCTTTTCTGTAAATCCAACTTTTTGTATGATGCATTTCAGGTGGTAAAAGAACTTGATGACTTGAGAGACAAGCTTCAACCTCTGATGATGAAATACAAAAAAGAGAAGGAGAGGATAGATGAAATCAGGCGTCTCAAGCAGAAGAAAGAGGAGATACAGTTTGCAATACAAGAGGCAGAAAGAAGATATGATTTAGCTAGAGTTGCTGATTTGCGATATGGGGCATTGGAGGAAGTTGATGCTGGCATAGCTCGGCTTGAAGGAAGCACAGATGAGAACTTGATGCTGACAGAGACAGTTAAACCAGAACATATCGCTGAAGTTGTGAGCCGATGGACTGGCATTCCTGTTACAAGGCTTGGTCAAAATGAGAAAGAGAGGCTAATTGGGCTTGCAGAGAGGTTGCATCAAAGAGTGGTGGGGCAAGACCAGGCAGTTGATGCTGTTGCAGAGGCTGTGCTTAGATCAAGGGCTGGCTTGGGAAGGCCACAGCAACCAACTGGTTCATTCCTTTTCTTGGGTCCAACTGGTGTTGGTAAAACTGAGCTTGCTAAGGCCTTAGCTGAACAACTTTTTGACGATGAGAATCAGTTGGTGAGAATTGACATGTCCGAGTATATGGAGCAACACTCTGTCGCTCGACTAATTGGTGCTCCTCCTGGGTAAGTGTTAATGTGCTTTAATTCCACTGTATTTGCAAGTTTAGGTTACCGTAATAGTATCTCACGTTTGTGTTCATATTCCAGGTATGTGGGACATGAGGAAGGTGGGCAGCTTACGGAGGCTGTGAGACGAAGACCTTACAGTGTTGTCCTGTTTGATGAAGTGGAAAAAGCTCACCTTTCTGTGTTTAATACTCTCCTACAAGTTCTGGATGATGGACGGCTGACTGATGGCCAAGGTCGCACTGTAGACTTTAGGAACACAGTAATTATAATGACTTCCAACCTCGGAGCAGAGCATCTGCTATCGGGATTGATGGGCAAATGTTCAATGCAAGTCGCTCGAGATCGTGTTATGCAAGAGGTAAGCTGAATTGCCTCGTCTCTTTATGTGTTTAATAGTGAATCTCAAGTTGCCAGTATATTAAATTGCTCGTATCTGTATTGTTATTTTGACAGGTGAGGAGGCATTTCAGGCCAGAGTTGCTAAATCGGCTTGATGAGATTGTGGTGTTTGACCCACTTTCTCATGACCAATTGATAAAAGTTGCCAGGTTACAAATGAAGGATGTAGCAGTCCGTCTTGCTGAGAGGGGAATTGCATTGGCAGTGACTGATGCTGCATTAGATTACATATTAGCAGAGAGTTATGATCCTGTAAGTATTATTAACATTATCTAAAGGCTAATGCTTCCAGTGTTATCTGCTTGGAAAAGATGGTAACAGTATCCCCTCCTCTTGTTGCAGGTATATGGTGCTCGACCAATCAGAAGATGGCTTGAGAAGAAGGTGGTTACAGAGCTGTCAAGAATGCTCGTAAGAGAGGAGATTGATGAAAATTCAACCGTCTACATAGATGCAGGGTCAAAAGGAAATGACTTGGTTTATACAGTGGAAAAGAATGGAGGACTGGTTAATGCAGCCACAGGACAGAAGGCAGAGGTGTTGATTCAGATACCTAGTGTCCCAAGGAATGATGCAGCACAGGCAGTAAAGAAGATGAAGATTGAAGAAATCATCGACGATGATGAAGAGATGATGGAGTAAATGACAATCGGGGATCGTACAAAAAATAAGTTGTTTTTTTGCTGTATTATCTTCGTCTAGAGACGTTAGTAAGGTAGGGGGAAGATTCCCTCTGCTGTTTAATAGCAAGTGTTAATTACTGGTGGATCTGTGTTCTGATTTTGAACCCTGAATGTAAATGTGAACGTATTTGAACATATTTTTTCCAATTTTTTCTTTTTCAAGTTTTATGTCCCAATTTAATTGACTTTTAATTGTCCTTTGTATTCAAACTGGAACTTAATTCAAGAATCAAGACAACGTTTTGTTTGGATAGAAATCAAAAAGAAAATCGAACAGTTGGCCAAATGTATTTCCTTCCATAAAAGCATGCCTCGTTTAGTTCCATTTCTAAACCTTGGCTTCCTGGGAGCCAAAATTTGAAAGAACTTGGGGGATTGGAGTTTGAATGCCAAAGTTGCTCGCGGTTCAACTGGCATAGCATGTCTCAGAAATCGAATTGCGCAAATTGATTGTCAAATTCTTTATTTTATGAGTTTCAAATTTAAAATCGAAGTGTATGCGAGAGGCAGATATCATTTGAAGGGGACAAAGATTACAAGACTGGGCTTGATCATATAAAGGAATAATTTCAGCTAAATCTGTACATATGCGCGAGTTAAAAACTAAAATATGCCTTGCAATATTTGAATTTAATTTAATAAATATATTAACATTTTTATGTGACATTTTTCTAAAAATTTACCATTTAATTTGATAGTATTTTAAAAATTTTCAAGTGGGATATTAAGGGATTGAACATCAATACAATATAAAAAAGGTTCAAAAACCTCCAAATGCTCAAATAATGCAAGAAATCAAATTATATCTATTATATTATATATTTATTTAAATCAAATGATGCACATTTTCATCAAAATATTTTGAAAATTAATAATTCTTATTGACTTGTATTTATATAAAAGATTAAAGAAGTATAGAAGTAAATTTTTTTTCCATGGAACTAACAGAAATAATACTATTCAATATCTTACATTATTTTCTCAAACTACATAACATTTGAACACACAAAAAAAAATTTGAATTCTATATAAGGATGTGTCGTGTTGAATTTCATATTTAGTTATATAAATAAAATTTCAAATTTAAGTAATACATGTTTAATTATATCAAACTATTGTCAGAGATGAATGAAAAAAAGAAATGCTTACAATAATCATTTTAGATTCAGATGGTCTAATTAATTAAAAAAATAATAATCAATATAATAAATACTTTTCAATTAATATATTTCATCTATTTCATAATTTTTATTCATTTTATTTTTTATATATATTAAAAAAATTTATTTATTATATTTATTTTAAATATATTAAATATTAAAAATATTATAATATAAAAATAATAATAAAAAAATATGAACAAAAGGAATAATAAAGAATGTAAAACAATCAATTTTGAGAATGACCGTAACCAGTATAAGAATATAAAATAATCAGTTTTGAGAGTGAACGTAACCAGTATTTTTCATAGAGAAAAAGTTGATTTACTATTTATTCATCCTATGATATAATTATTCTAGACTTTTTGCCATTCATTCCTGTTATAAAATTAAACTCTCAAACCAAAACGGGCTAAGGCTAGCACTATACCTAACAAGGTGTATTAAAAGTACGCGTGCTGCATATTAAAAATGGGGTAAATTTTAAAATATGGCTCTTGGTATATAATAAAAAAAAAAATTCTGTTTAATTCACCATTAATCAATCATCAATTGAAACAATTAACTTAAATTATTCTAAATTTTTTTCCAACTAATATTATCCTCAAATTAATAATTATTTTGACAATTATAACATCCCACCAAAGCAGGATGGAAAATAAATTAATATTTTTATTTAATTATTATGATTTTTTTATAACTCTAAGTTTTAATTAAATTAATATTTTTATTTTAAATGTTTAATGAGTTAATATAAAATTATATAAATATGAATATGTATTTAATCTTATATTTATTTACAAAATTAGAAACATGGATTAAAAGTGTAAAAAATGGAATATTTTTAGGTATATTCCCTTTTCTTTTTGTAGTACTGAAGCACTTGTTTGTTAGACCAGAAACATTTTTACGTTTATGCCCTTGCGGCCTCACCTTATTTATTTTTTTACCAAAAAAAAAATCCATATTTTTTTAACTTATTTTTTTTATTTACTTCACAGTTGGCTTCTATTATAGCTATGTTGGTTGGTTGTGATTCACGTCAGAAAAAGTAGTTGGGTCATAAATGTATCTAGTTAGGTTTGCTTTCACTTTTTCTTTTTATTTTTACTTGTTTAATTATAGGTTATTTGTTTTATTATATTAGTTTATTTTTAATATATTATTTTAATTATATTAACAATTTAAAATTAAATAACTCAATATTATTAAATATAATAATTTTATTTTCAATATATATAAACTAAAAATGTGTTAAAAATTATTATTTTTGAAAAAATAATAATTTACATTTTGAGTGGAATAAATTAAAAAAAATGTATATTCAATGTAAAACTAGTTCTTAAATAAGGGGGTAGTAGCCGGCCCGATTTTGATTTGAAATTGACTGTTACAGCCAAACCGGGTCATAGATGAAAACGACTTGGCTATTTGTCACTTATATGAATTATAGGAGTTGATGGCCCACATAATTAATAATAATAAAATATATAAATAATTTTATTCGGATAAATTGATTTTTTTTACTCTAAAAAAAAAACTTTACGCACTTTTTTGATAATTTGTTAGGATAATTTTCAGATAAATGCAGAGATTTTATTTATTTATTTTTTAATAAAAAACGTATTTTCATGTATTTCGTGACCAGATAAATTTTTCTCAAATTGTTATATGAATTAACTGAGAATAATAATATTTTAATTATTTCACATATTTATTAACCGTTTGAGTAAATAGTAGAATTAAATAGTTAATATTTTAAAAATACAAAACTTAGAGATGTGTTGACAGTAGAGGACTACGTGTTAGTTTCATTTACCACGAAACTAAACAATAAAATTTCATATATATTATTATATTTAAATAGATAAAATTAAATAATGGAACTCTCCTTGTCTTCGAAAGGACAAAAGCAGTGGTACATCTGCAATGAGGGTGAAAGGACGCGATGGCTCCATTAATGCCCAAAAGTATTTTCATGGAAAGATAAAAAGCCAGTATTTACCTCGTCAAATATTTAAATTTTTAATAAATTAACATAATATTTACGTTTAAAATGTATTTTGTTTAAATGTAATTTTAATAAAAAAATTAAGATATGAGAGTTTAAATAGAATATTTTAATATTTTTAAATATAAACTAATTCCATAATATTAATTTATATTTAATAATAATTAAATAATATATTTAATTTTAAAAATAATAATCTAAATAATTTCCCATAAAATTTTTTTATTATTTTGTAATTCAATATTCTCGCTTTTTTCTCATTTTTAAACTTAATTTCTTCTTTTCTTTTACTCATAAAAAACGATCTATGTCAATTAACTATTAATGAAGAAAAAGATGTTGTCCTACATTAAGAGTTTCATAGATATTTCGATTGTCACTAATGATTTCTGTATGGTAGAAATATTTCTCACATACAATCCAATGAATTTTCTTCATTATTTAGCAGATTTATGATATTTTTTAGATGAATATTTATTATAAAATTAGAGGTAAAAAATATTTATTTTGATTTTTTTAATAATATTGATTTTGAAAATATAGGAAATTGAGGCCATTGATTATATACTCAATTCCTGCTTGTTTGGAAAGAGATACAAGGTAATGAAAATTCTCTCTATATCCCTCTAATTCATTCTGATTTTTGGATTATGATTAAAGACCTCAATTCTGATTATTATAACGAGACATTGGCTAAATTAATCGAGAATTTTGTTGGCCACTATAAATAGTATGATATGAAAAATATTTCGGTTATGTCGCTGGATCCTATGAGAGTTAAAATTTGTTTGGACATTCGACAACTTTTGAAATGGCGAAAGAAGTTTGTTGGAGATATGATATTGTATTTACTGTAAAGTTTTAATACAAAAAGTTTACTATTTTTCGCTATCTATATGGAAAACTGAATCATGTGAATACTTTCTGTAACTTGCGGTTGAGATTGAAAAAATAAGATATTAAATTTAGTTGGGTGATTTTCTTAGAGCATCTGTTCGTCGGAATTAGAGACCGACAAGTATGTGACTGTGTGATTCCGACAATTTTACTCCGCCGATCAAAATTGGCATCAACTAATAATTTTGAAAACACTAATTTAGCAATATATAATAGGCAATTCTCTTTCTTTGGTAAAAGTTATAATAATATTCTAATCGCTAATATTTTGACTTCGAAAATCTTTTAGGTATAATTATTTCTCAGTTTCAGATGATATCTCTCTTTATTTTATAATAAAATTTTATTAATATGCTATGTGGTTTTACTTTAAAAAAATTTATTAATGAATTAAATATTTATAATTTTAAAATTATATATATCGAATAATTGTGTCTAAAATTTAAAAAATTAAATAATTATATGATTTAAAATTATAAAAATTAGATAATGCGTTTTGTAGTTATATGAATTAACTGAAAATAATAATATTTTAATTATTTCACATATTTATTAACCGTTTGAGTAAATAGTAAAATTAAATAGTTAATATTTAAAAAATACAAAACTTAGAAATGTATTGAAAGTAGAGGACTACGTGTTAGTTTCATTTACCACGAAACTAAACAATTAATTCCATATACATTATTATATTTAAATAGATAAAATTAAATAATGGGACTCTCCTGGTCTTCAGAAAGGACAAAAGCAGTGGTACATCTGCAATGAGGGTGAAAGGACGCGATGGCTCCATTAATCCCCAAAAGTATTTTCATGGAAAGAAAAAAAAGCCAGTATTTACCTCGTCAAATATTTAAATTTTTAATAAATTAATATAATATTTACGTTTAAAATGTATTTTGTTTAAATGTAATTTTAATAAAAAAATTAAGATATGAGAGTTTAAATAGAATATTTTAATATTTTTAAATATAAACTAATTCTATAATATTAATTTATATTTAACAATAATTAAATAATAATCTAAATAATTTTTGAGAAAAATTTTTTGAAAATTTTTTTTAACTCGATATTCTCGCTTTTTTCTATTTTTAAACTTAATTTCTTCTTTTTCTTTGCTCATAAAAGACGATCTGCGTCAATTAACTATTAACGAAAAAAAATGTTGTTGTCCCATATTAAGAGTTTCAAAGATATTTCGATTATTACTAATGATTTCGTATGGTAGAGATGTTTCTCAGATACAATCCAATGAATATTCAGAATATATAAATCTTTTTGGCAGATTTATAACATTTTTTAGAGGGTATTTATTATGGAATTAGAGGTAAAAAATATCTGTTTCGGTTTTTTAATAATATTGATTTTGAAAATATAGGAAATTGGGACCTTTGGTTATATACTCGATTTCTACTTGTTTGAAAGGAGATACAATGTAATGAAAATTCTCTCCATATCCTTCTAACTCATTCTCATTTTTGGATTCTGATTAAAGTCCTCCCTTCTGGTGATTATAACGAGACATTGACTAAATTGGACAGGAATTTTGTTAGTCACTGTAAAGAGTATAATATGAAAAATATTTCAGTTATGTTACCGGACCCTATGAGAGTTAAAGTTTGTTTGAACATTCGACAATCTTTTGCAAAAGAAGTTTGTTGGAGATATGATATTGTGTTTACTGTAAAATTTTAATACAAAAAAGTTTACTATTTTTCGCTATCTATGTAGAAAACTGGGTCACGTGGAGACTTTTTGTAAATTGCGGTTGAAATTAAAGAAAAAAAATATCAAGTTTGGTTGGGTGATTTCCTCAAAGCATCTGTTCGTCAGAATTAGAGACCGATAAGTATGTGACTGTGTAATTTTGACAATTCTGTTTTGCCGAGATTTGTATCAGAATTGACATCAACTAATAATTTTAAAAATATTAATTTAACAGTATATAACAGGCAATTCTCTTTATTTAATAAAAGTTATAATACTATTTTAGTCGCTAATATTTTAATATGAAAATCTTTTATATATAATTATTTTTTTATTTAAAATAATATCTCTCTTTATTTTATAAAAATTTATTAATGTATAGAGTAGTTTTACTTTAAAAAAATTTAAATAAAGAATTAACGGAGAATTTACTGATATATAAAAAAAGAATGAGAGATATGGCAAGGGCGAGGGCTGGGGTCGAGGAAGGAATCAATTGAAATTTTACTAATTTTCTTACTATTTCTTGCACTTTCTCATTGGTGTGTATTTTAAATGCTTATATATAATATTTTTTTTTTATCTGTATAGCAATATATTACAATAAAAATTACAAAATAAAAATTAACGCTTAAATGAAAAATCAAAATCAAAATTTTATTTAATTGAGAATAATTTAATTACAAAATTTTAAATTTTTATAAAATATTAGAATTATGGCGATTTGATTAATATTTTTATTTAATTTTTTAAAATAAAAAAATGTTTTTTTTTCGTGGGAAAATTACTTCTGTCAGCCAGTTAAATTATTTTCAAAGAGATTTAAACTTTTTACTGTGTTATTATATATAAATAAATAAATACGTCAAATCAAATAATGGATTCTAGGACAATTATATGCAGCAAATGTTCAGAAAGGACAAAAGCAGTAAAGGGCGCAAGGGCTCCATCAATGCCCAAAAGTCTTTTCATAAAAGAAAAATGCAATAATAATAAACTTGATTTTTAGTAATTCCCCTTCTATATTTGAAAGTATTTTCTTAGTTTTTATTAGTAAATTATTGAATACTCTATGTAATGTACATGTATTTTCGTGTGAATAAAAAGTAAATGATGGTAAAAACCAACTTCGCATGAGTCAACATGCACACATGTATTGTGTCACGGTTTCAGATTTTGATACTGATTTAGAACCGTGTGATACTTGATTTGAACTCTTTTCAAGCCAAGTCAGCCAAACTCTCTACACATTCACCTGGATAAAGAAACGTAAAGGTTAGAACCTCATGTCCCATTCTCATAAAAATAAAGAAAATCACAGTTATCATATGAAAATATCATGATCGGATAATTATAGCAATATAAGCACATCAACAAACAACCAAGCACAGAAATTTATTGAATGGGCTACTTATTTTATTCTAGAGGCAAAATAGTCATTACACAATCATATCAACGATCTATTCCCAACTTGCAGACTGAGGAGAACGCCTGCAAGAGAAGAAGGCACAATCCAGGGACTCAACAAGCCTACGGTGGCCAGTCGGGCCCAGCCCTTGCTGGTGGCCAACTAGTCACTCCCCCCTAAAGAGCCTTAAAAACAAGTAGAACTATGGTGGGAGGAGATATCAATATATCTAAGGTGACACTCCCTCCTTAATAAATAAATAAAAAGGAATTACAAGAAATTGACATGACCCTTTTCTTACTACTAATTTCTACTAATTTATCCCATTATTGTTTTTCGAAAATTCTAATATTGGAAAATTACAATTTTGGTCCTTGAAACTCTATGACCATGACACTCCCCCACTTATGGTCGACGTCCTCGTCGAATGAGCATTAATGAAGTCCACAATCTTGTGTGCGTATGCCTGTAGGCTTGACTTCTTCTCCCAACTGGTTTCTTCATCACCAAGGTCATTCCACTTGACAAGGTACTCTTTGTGTGGTGGACGCATGGTGGACTTGACGACTCGTTCCGCTAAGATTTCTTCCACTCCTTGATTGACAGGTGGTGCGCGGGTTACCGCTGGTCGTGATGTTGTGTTACGATTTGCATCAGACTCATCGGCATTATATGGCTTCAATTTGCTGACGTGAAATACTGGGTGGACTGTTATCCACTTTGGAGGTTCAATCCTGTAAGCGGCTGGTCCAATCTTGGCGACTACTGGTATTGGTCCTTTATACTTCCGGACTAATCTCTTGTCACGGTTGCGAAGGAATCTCAGCTGCTCTGGCAATAGCTTCACCATCACCAAGTCACCAACTGTGAACTCCTGCGGGCGCCGGTTCTCATCTGCCCATTTCTTCATATGACTCTTAGCTTTCTCTAACTGAGCGCAGGCAAGCTCCACATTTTGTCTCCACTCCTTACTGAACTGGAATACTTTCGGATTGCGGCCGGAATAAGGCCCATCTACATTATAAGGTGCCAACGGTTGTTGACCTGTCACAATCTCAAAAGAACTTTTGTTAGTAGTAGAGGTCTATAAAGAATTAAAACAAAATTGAGCAACGTCAAGGAGGGAAACCCAATTCTTCTGACTGGCACTAACAAAGTGCCGCAGGTACTCCTCCAACATTCCATTAACTCTTTCCGTTTGTCCGTCTGTCTGAGGATGATAACTTGAGGACATCGCCAGGTTGGTGCCCAACAGCTTGAACAGCTCTGACCAAAATGACCCTGTAAATCTTGCATCACGATCACTAACTATGCTCTTCGGGATCCCCCAGTATTTTACCACATGCTTGAAAAATACTTTAGCAATCTCCTCTGCCGAGCAATATTTTGACACCGGCACGAACGTGGCATATTTGAAAAACCTGTAGACAATCACCAGGATGTGATCAAATTCCCCTACTCGTGGGAGTCCAGCGATAAAGTCAATGGAAACACTTTCCCATGGCCTACTCGGCACTGGTTGTAATACCCGGCTAGACCCCAGCATCGGAATTCTCACTTTCCGGCGGAATCTCCATTGGAATCTGGAATTCGAGGATGTCAGAGTTTCCTAGAAGGGTAAAGAAAGGTTTTCTAAAATGTTTTAAAGTATTTTTAGTGTTTTGATTAAGAAAATTTGAAGTTTTGAAAAGAAAAGACCAAGGAGAGAAATGTAAGGTTCGGCCGCCGAACCTCACTTTCGGCCACCGAAGGTGGCTAACTTTCGTTGCCACCGAAGCCCAAGTTCGGCTTCCGAAGGTGGTAAAGCTGTGGAACTAGCTTTGGCCGCCGAAGGTGGTTGACCGGCCACCTATAAAAGGGCCCCTTATCCGAATTTGAGGTGAGTTTTCTCTCTCTTTTCGGGTATAGGTGAGTTCTTGATCTTCCTTGGTTGATTTCTTGGTTTTCTTCAAAGTTGAGCAAGTTTAAATGGTTTTTATGTTGGTTTTGAAGTTTTTGAGCAAAGAAGCAAAGTTGTGAGGCTTGGAGGTTCTAGATCAGTTTTTCCTTGCATTTTCGAGTTAGACCATAAATCCTCTCGATCTTCAAGAGGTAAGCATGGATCCTCACCTTTCTTGATGTTTTAAGTGAGTTTTGAAGGGTTTTTGCATGGTTTGCATGGATAGGGTTTATGTTGATCATAAGCCATATGTGTGAATATGTGTTATTTTTGGGGTTTGAGCTAGTTCTAAGCCCCTATATGTATGAAGAAGAGTATATGCATGTGTTTAGGAGCTTGGTTGTGAGTTGTGCATGTTTTGGAGAGGTTTTGGAGGCTGGAGACTTCAGGTTGGATCGAGTTCTGCCTTCTTGGAGAACTCATGTTCGGCCGCCGAACCCCTTGAGGAGGTTATTTTGGCTGCCTAAACCCGCCCCCGAAAGTTTGGACTTTCGGCTCTGGAGTGGAGTTTCGACCGCCGAACATGCCGCCGAAGGTTGTGACTTTCGTCTTTGGATAGGACTTTCGGCTGCCGAACCTACCTCCGAAAGTGCCTGACTTTCGGCTCTGGAGGGACCTTCGGCCGCCGAACCTGCCGCCGAAAGTCCCCTGTCCAGCCTTCCTTTGCTTGTTTTTCCATGCATGCTTGAGATATTTTAGGGGGTTTTGGGAGGAATGTTTAGAGTTATGTTAGAGTTTGTTGGTACCTCATTTAAGTCCTCCATTATAAGAGCGGACCTGAGGAACTAAGGAGGCCCTCAGAGTTAGCTGGTTCAGTGGTATTCCAGCGTCTACTAGAGGTGAGTAGAAAAGAACTACGTTTTCAATGAAATGAAATGTTTTAGCATGACTCATGCACCATAAATGCCATGTATATGTTAGGTTGTATGCATTAGTATGCATGACTCATGCACCATCAATGCCATGTTTATATGTTAGGCTGCTACATTAATATTCACGAAGATGATGCAGTGCATAATACTTTGTTGATGTGGATGGATATTAGAGAATCCTTTAGCCCTCAAAGTGATAAAGAAGACCAGGTGTGGCCGTATCGCCCCTGGCACAGAGTTTATGATATGTAGAGGGTTATTGGTGACAAGTCCATCCATGATATGAGTTATTTGTGATGTGATGCATTTCATGGAAGCATGTTTTATTAAATGATTTTATTAGTGTTCTACTCACTGGGCTCTAGTAGCTCACCCCTTTCCTTAACCCCCAGGTTTGCAGGGCCAAAGATAGCAATGAATAGCTACAGGAGAAAAGTTTATGCAATAGCAGTAGTGGACATATATTGTAAAATGATGTATAGTCATGTAATGTCTATGGATGATAGAATTGTGCTTGGCCCTAGAGTTGGTAGATCCTTTTTGTACATGATCTGTATATTATTATGTTTCATAATGATATGTAATGAGAACCAAGCTTAATATATGAAATGATGACCCTGCTAGAGTATTAATGTGGGCTCTAGTATGGGGTTTTATATTACAGAGATAGTGTGCATGCACAGGTTAAGCTTGGTTGTAACAGCCCGGCCCTTTCACCGGCACTGTTACCGTTCACGGCCCAAGGCTATCCCTCGCCTGGCCTCGTGCCACCTCGGGCTTTCCACTGGCGTCGTGAATAGCTTTTAACATCCATTTACCCTCACGGGTTCCTGGCAGGATTTGTCCCCTTGGGTTCTTGCATCGCATCCTTCCCCAAGTGGATTTGGCCCAAATTTCCCTTTGAAAATTAGATCGCCTCCCCCACTACTCGAACCCTTGACCTCCCACTTTAAGGAAATAGTCTGGTGAGAGTGAGTACCAATTGTTCCATGCAAACCTGGGGGATAAGGGGAAAGGGGTGAGCTACTAGAGCCCAGTGAGCAGAATAATAAAGCATTTAAAACACATGCTATCATGTAATGCATCACATCACAACTAATCATATCAAGGATGAACTTGTCACCATTTAGCCCTCTACATATTCCAATCATGCCAGGGGCGTAGTGCAGGCCACACCTGGTCTTTCTCTTATACATAACATAACATACATAACCAATGATGCCGGGGGCGTAGTGCAGGCCACATCCGGTCTTTCTCTTACATAGTGCCAGGGGCGTAGTGCAGGCCATACCTGGACTTCCATATCATATCATCATGTGATAACATCTGAGGGCTAATGGATCATTCAACATTCATCCACATCAACAACATATTATGCAATGCAACATATTCGTGATTTCTAATGCAAACAACCTAAAATATCACATGGCATCCGTGATGCATGATTCATGCTAAGATTTTCATTTATAAAAAGATAAGAGTTTATTCTACTCACCTCTGGCTAGCTCTGACACAGACTGAAGCAGCTGATTCACTGCTGGGGTCCTCGGTTCCTCGGGTCCAAACCTACACAGGTGTACTCAAATGAGGGACCAAACATACATGAACACAACTCTAAACTATTCCCCAAAAACCCCCCTAAAACATCATGAACAACCATAGAAAAACATGCAAAGGAAGGCTGGACAGGGCACTTTCGGTGGCAGGTTCGGCGGCCGAAAGTCCCTCCAGAGCCGAAAGTCAGGCAGGTTCGGCGGCACCTTCGGCGGCCGAAACTCCCAGACAGAGACGAAACTCATGCATGTTCGGCGGCACTTTCGGCGATCTGGATCCTAGCGCCGGTAGCGGTTCGGTTTTCGGGTCGTTACATTGGTAGATGTAAAAGTTCAATTTTTTATGGAAATTGTTGATCATGTATGGGATTTACCAGGTTTATAGAATGTATAGCAGGCTTACTACGGGTTTCGGCGGCCTTAAGCCGATCTGGATCCTAGCGTCGGTAGCGGTCCGGTCTCCAGGTCGTTACACTGGTAATGGCTGTAACAACCCTGCTGATTTCTGTCTGTCCGTCTTATCCTGTTGACACACCAAACAAGTTTTTGTATACTCTTGGACATCATTCGCCATTTTCGGCCAAAAGTACCCCTGCTTTAGAAGTGCTAACGTACGCTGCCACTCTGAATGGCCAGCCCACCTAGTGTCATGATATTCCTTTAATAACAAGCGTCTATGTAATACCCGGCTAGACTCCGGTATCGGAATCCCTACCGTCCGGTGGGACCTCGGATGTCGGAAACCTCTAGAAGGGTAAAACTATGATTTTATGAAATGTTTTCATGTATTTCGTGTTTTTAAGTAAGAAATTTAATGAGTTTTTACATGAAAAGTCTTTGGAGGAAAACCCAGGTTCGGCCGCCGAAAGTCAAGTTCGGCCGCCGAACATGCATGCGTTTTGGAGGCACGTTAGGCCCCCGAAAGCATGAGTGAGGGAAGTCCAGGTTCGGCCGCCGAACCTCATGTTCGGCCGCCGAACATGGCATGCATGCGGAGGCACATTCGGCCCCCGAACGTGGTCTGGCCAGCCACTATAAAAGGGTCCCTTAGCCAAAAACGGGCGAGTTTTTCCCCATTTTCGGCCAAGGTGAGCTTTCCGCCGCCCCTCACCCATTTTTGATGTTCTTCCTCTAAATCTTTCAAGATTTTCACTTGTTTTCCCTTGGTTTTGAAGATTTAAGCTTTTGAAACAAGTTTTGGAGCTTGGAAGTCTTGGAGCTAAATCCCTCCATTTTCCGAGCTAGGGTCGTTCTTCCTCTCGATCTTCAAGAGGTAAGCTTCGATCTATGCTTCTTTTATGTTTTATGCAAGTTGATGGGGTAGAATGCATGTTTAGGCTTGTTGTTAGGTTTATGGGTTTATGTTGTGATTTGAACAATGTATGTTGGAAATGTGTTGTTTGAAGTGTTGTAGTTGGGGTATATTATAGTTTGAGACCCCTAGGTGTGATGTATGATGTGTATGCATGTGTAGAAACAAGTTTATGCAGGTTTTGAGGCGTTTTGGAGGCTGTGGACACAAGGGAGCCAAGTTTCTGCCCTTCGGCAGAAACTCAGGTTCGGCCGCCGAAGTGACTTTCGGCCGCCGAACCCCCTTGTGGAGGCAGTTTCGGCTGCCGAAGCCTGCCCCCGAAACTCAAGTTTCGTCTCTGTCTGGGAGGTTCGGCCGCCGAAAGTGCCGCCGAACCTGCATGACTTTCGGCTGCAGAGGGACTTTCGGCCGCCGAACCTGCCGCCGAAAGTGCCCTGTTCAGCCATTTCTTGCATGTTTCATGTGATGTTTTCAGGATGTTTTAGGGGGTTTTTTGGGGAGTATTTTAGAGTCATGTTCATGTATGTTTGGTCCCTCATTTGAGTCCACCTGTGTAGGTTCGGACCCGAGGAACCGAGACCCCCAGCAGTGAGCCAGCTGCTTCAGAGTCTCTTCAGAGCTAGCCAGAGGTGAGTGGAATAAACTTTAAGTTTTAAAGCAAATTAGTGAAATGTTTTAGCATGATTCACGCATCATGAATGCCATGAGATATATTAGGTTGTTTGCATTAGAATTCACGAATATGTTGCATTGCATACTTTGTTGTTGATGTGGATGAATGTTGAATGATCCATTAGCCCTTGTATGCCATGATAGCCTATGTGAGTCCAGGTGTGCCTGCTACGGCTCTACGCCCCTGGCACTATGACTGATTATGGAAGTCCGGGTGTGCCTGCTACGGCTCTACGCCCCCGGCATGTATAAGTAAGAAAGATAGGGGCTAAATGGTGACAAGTTCATCCTTGTTGTGAAATGTTTGTGTTATGGCGCATACATGAAAGCATGATTTAAATTAAGGTTTTATTATTCTGCTCACTGGGCTCTAGTAGCTCACCCCACTCCCTTTATCCCCAGAGTTGCAGGTACAGGATAGATCAGGAAGTCGGCTAGAGTGAAGTCAAGTCATGTATGTTGTAATAGATAGTAGTGGACATGAACATGATGTAATGAGTACTTATGACCATGTAATGAAATGAATAATTTAATGATGTATTGAGGATTTTAGTAGTGCTTGACCTAGAGGTGTGTGAATCCCCATGATGTACAGAGTGTTTAATGAGTAATGATGTTAATGACCATGATTATCCAAGCTGATATGTATGATGATGATACCCCATTGGAGTATTTGATGAGGACTCCAGTGTGGGGTTTATGTATGATTTTGTGCATGCACAAGTTTTGCTTGGATAAGAGAAAAGAAAAATTTTTACAGATCATGTATATGTTGATATGTATGGGATTCCACAGGTTTACAGGAGGTATGTAGGCTTGCTACGGGTCCCGGCGGCCTTAAGCCGATCTGGATCCTAGCGCCGGTAACGGGTCGGATTTCCGGGTCGTTACAGTCTAAGTCCCCCTGCTTTGGGAACATAGATTTTGTTCCCTCTTGTCATGATCAAGTCCGCTTCTAACCAAAATTGCCTTGTTTTGCCATTGTCTATTAGTTTCCTCAAGGCCATGGCTTGGGGATCCTTTTGTAAGTCTTCCCGAATCCTTTCTTTCAACGTTGTCTCTGCTACGCTCTGCGACAAATGAGCTATCCACTTCAGAGTTGCTATCTCAAGTTTTCTGCTTAAAGCATCGGCCACCCTATTAGAACTTCTTGGGTTGTACACAAACTGAAAATCAAACTCAGATAAATATTCGTGCCACCTTGCTTGCTTAGGTGTTAGTCTCGGCTGAGAAAAGAAATGGCTGACACCCGTGTTGTCTATCTTGACTACAAACTTCGACCCCAATAAGTAATGTGTAATACCCGGCTAGACCCCGGCATCGGAATTCCTATTTTCCGGTGGAATCTCGGATGTCGAAAACCTCTAGAAGGTAAAATATGTTTTTCCAAAATGTTTTTCATGTTTTTGATGGTTAATTTTTAGTTAAAGTTTAAAAGAAAGGAAAAGAAAGAGAATGAAGGAAGAGCCCAGGTTCGGCCGCTGAACCTCATGTTCGGCCGCCAAACATGGGGTGCATGCGGAGGCACGTTAAGCCCCCGAAGGTGGTCTGGCCAGCCACCTATAAAGGGGTCCCTAGTCCAAAATGGGTGAGTTTTTCTCTCCCCATTTTCGGCCAAGGTGAGACTCTGCCATCCCTTGTCGATCTTGAGTCCTTCCTTCAAGTCTCTCATGATTTTTATGAGTTTTTAACTTGGTTTTGAAGATTTACGAGTAAAGAACGAAGTTTTGAAGCTTGGAGACCCGGAGTTCTATTTCTCCCATCTCCGAGTTTGGATCGTCTCCCCTCTCGTTCTTCAAGAGGTAAGAGTAGATCCTACCTTTCTTTTATGTTTTATGAAAGTTTTGAGGGATTTTAGGAAGCTTTGATGCATGGTTAGCTTAGTTGTTAAATGATAGGGTTATGTGAGTTTAATGATGCAATGTATGTTCATTGTTTGATAAAATGTGATGTTGTTGGGGTATAGGCTAGTTTTAAGCCCCTAAATGCTTAAGGATGTGTTTATGCATGTTTAGGAGTGTTGTGTTTGAGTTTGGAAGGTTTGGGAGGCAAAAGTGTGCATGAGAGGCTGAGTTCTCCCGTTCTGGAAGAACTCAGGTTCGGCAGCCGAAGCCATGTTCGGCCGCCGAACCTGCCTGTGGAGGAGTGTTTTGGCTACTGAACCCTGCCCCCGAAAGTTGGACTTTCGGCTCTGAAGGGGAGTTTCAGCCGTCGAAGGTGCCACCGAACATGCATGAGTTTCGGCTCTGGAAGGAACTTTCAGCCGCCGAAGGTGCCACCGAAAGTGGCTGAGTTTCGGCTCTGGAGGGACTTTCGGCCACCGAACCTGCAGCCGAAAGTGCCCTGTTCAACCTTTCTTTGCATTTTTTCTATCAATGTTTTGTGAGGTTTTAGGGGGGTATTTGGGGAGTTGTTTAGAGTCATGTTAGTGTATATTTGGCACCTCATTCGAGTCCACCTGTGTAGGATCGGACTCGAGGAACCGAGGAGCCCAGCAGTGAGATAGATGCTTCAGAGTTAGATCAGAGTCAGTCAGAGGTGAGTATAACTGAACTATGTTTTAAAATAATAAAGTTTTGAGCATGTTCATGCATCACGAATGCCATGATATATTTTAGGTTGTTGCATTAGAATCTCACAAATATGTTGCATTGCATAATATGTTGTTGATGTAGATGGATGTTGGATGAACCATTAGCCCTCAATATGATATGATGATTAATGAAAATCCAAGGCTGCCCATGTCCACACGTCCTGGCATTTGTTATGTATGATTTATGAAAGTCTAGGGCTGCCCATGTCCACGCGTCTTGGCATTGTGTTATGTTTAAGAGGAAGTCCTGCGGAGCTCCGTCGAGGGCCGGGCACATTGGATATGTAGAGGGTTATTGGTGACAAGTCCATCCGTGATGTGAATTGTATGTGTTGTGATGCATTCCACGAAAGCATAATTTACGTATATGTTCTTTTGTTCTGCTCACTGGGCTTTTTAGCTCACCCCCTTTCCCTTCACCCCCAGGCTTGCAGGTTCATGATAGACCGGGGAGTCTTCAAGGTTGAAGTCAAGTTAAGTGTAATAGTTAGAGTGGACATGTATTGTAAAATGATTTTATGTAATGTAATGTATTTGAATGTTATGAGGTTTAGTATTGTGCTTGGCCCTAATGTTATGTTAATCCCCTTTTGTACATGATCATTATAAAATGTTTTAATGTTAAGAAATGTCAAACCAAGCTTGATGTATGATATGATGCTATCTCACTAGAGCATTTGATGAGAGCTCTTGTGTGGGGTTTATGTTATGATTTTGATGCATGTTCAGGTCAAGCTTGGTGAATGAAAAAGTTTAAAATTTTTATGTAAATGTTGATCATGTATGGGATTATCAGGTATGTCAGGTTGTATGTTAGGCTTGCTACGGGTCTCGGCGACCTTAAGTCGATCTGGATCCTAGCGCCGGTAGCGGTCCGATTTTCGGATCGTTACAGATATTATCTCCACGTTCTTAGACAATGAATCACTGCTAACAACTCCTTCTCTTGGGCTGTATATCGAACTTCTGCTTCCTTCAACTTTCGGCTCTCAAATGCTACCGGATGTTCTTCTTGCATGAGTACTCCTCCTAGTGCCAGGTTGGAAGCATCTGTCTGCACCTCAAAAGGTTTACTCACGTCGAGTAGAGCTAATACTGGTTCAACCATCATCGTGTTCTTCACATCATCAAAAGTTGCTTGGCACTCGTCCGTCTACTGCCACTTATTTCCCTTCTTTAGGAGCTTTGTGAGGGGACACACCTTTTGGGAATATGTCCTCATAAATCGCCTGTAATAGTTTGCCAATCTCAAGAAGGATCTCAACTCTACAACACCTCTGGGTACCTTCCAATCTTGAATGGCTTTTACTTTACCCTGATCCATGCTTATTTTTCCCTGCTCGACCACATGACCCAAGAACTTGATTCTGGTTTGAGCAAACGCACATTTCTCTTTCTTGACGAAGAGATTATTCTCCCTCAATTTCTCAAATACTAAACTAAGATGTTCCCTGTGTTCTTTCAGTGAAGAGCTATATACCACAATATCGTCAAGATAGACCACCACAAATTTATCGAGATATTCATGAAAAACCTGGTTTATCAAAATGCAAAAAGTAGCAGAAATATTTGTTAGTCCAAAAGGCATAACTAAAAACTCAAAAGCACCATACCGTGTCGAACATGTTGTTTGACTGATATATAAAAACAGAATGAGAGATATGGCAAGGGCGAGGGCTGGGGTCGAGGAAGGAATCAATTGAAATTTTACTAATTTTCTTACTATTTCTTGCACTTTCTCATTGGTGTGTATTTTAAATGCTTATATATAATAATTTTTTTTTATCCGCATAGAAATATATTACAATAAAAATTACAAAATAAAAATTAACGCTTAAATGAAAAATCAAAATCAAAATTTTATTTAATTGAGAATAATTTAATTAAAAAATTTTAAATTTTTATAAAACATTAGAATTATGGCGATTTGATTAATATTTTTATTTAATTTTTTAAAATAATTTTTTTTTCGTGGGAAAATTACTTCTGTCAGCCAGTTAAATTATTTTCAAAGAGATTTAAACTTTTAACTATGTTATTATATATAAATAAATAAATACGTCAAATCAAATAATGGAATTCGAGGGCAATTATATGCAGCAAATGTTCAGAAAGGACAAAAGCAGTAAAGGGGGGCAAGGGCTCCATCAATGCCCAAAAGTCTTTTCATAAAAGAAAAATACAATAATAATAAACTTGATTTTTATTCATTCCCCTTTTATATTTGAAAGTATTTTCTTAGTTTTTATTAGTAAATTATTGAATACTCTATGTAATGTAAAAGTAAGTGATGGTAAAAACCAACTTCGCATGAGAGAACATGCACACATGCATTGAATCTATTTTAGAATTTGACCACCCTTTATATATAACTAATTTGGAAGATTACAGCTTCACTAAATATATATATATATTTTTAAAAATATTTTATATAATTTTTAATATTTAGAGTATTTAGAAAATTTAATTAATAAAAAATATTTTTTATTAAAAAGTCATTTTAATAAAAATAATCTTTTAAAAAAGTTATTTTCACTTTTTATAAATATTTTTAGGATCTTCATATATACATTTATTAATAAATTTTTATTTTTCAAATTAAAATTAAGTAATAGAACATATATGATCTCGTTGAAAAAAATATTTTTCATATTTTATAAATATAAGTTTTTTTTTAATAAATAAATGAAATTTAAATAATTTTTTATTTGATTATAAAAGATATTTTTCATATTTTTTACTATTTAAAATGTTTAAAAAATTAATTAGTAAAAAATATTTTTTATCAAAAAATAAAGTATTTAAAAAAATAAAATTCATCTTTAAAAAAAAATCATCTTCCGTATCTTAAAAATTTTATTGATACCTTTGCATATAAATTGTTAATATATTTTATTTTTTTAAATTAAAATTAAATAATATAAAATAAATGATTTTATTAGAAAATACTTTTTATAAAAAAAATTTATATAATTTTTTCAATAATTTTTTTTAAATACAATTTTTTTATAAATAAATAGAGTCTAAATTACAAAATAATTATTTTTTTTTATTATTTTAAGTATTAAAAAATGTAATGAATTTTTAAAATAAAAAAATCAACTCAGTTATAGTATTATTATTTCAAAAATTTTTCGATAATTCACATGAAAAATAATAAAGAGACGATCAAGAGAAAAGTATTGTTCTTTTGGGTAAAATTTACTTGATTTGACGCGAAGCTTAAATTTTATGATGGGTTAAATCTCTTGATTTTACATGCAATAGTGTGAACCGTAAATCTTTCTGTTTGTAGTCACCGACACCTTGGCTGGTTGATAATTTTCTGGGTAAGTTATTATCAAATTTTTGAATTTTGTGTTATTATTTTAAAAATATTTAATTAAAATATTTATTTATTTTACAAAATATAACTCTTCAATCATTCTATTAAAAAATTATTAATTATTTTAAATTATTTATAAATATTGTAATTTTATTTATATATTATTTATATCTATATAATTTTAATATTTTTATTATATAGTTCTGTCAATTAAAATTATAATAAATTGATTAATAATTTTTTAATATAAAAATTAAATATTTGATTTAATAAAATATAAAAATATTTTAAATGAATAATTTTAAAATTTTCATAAATTTTTAATAGCAAATGGAAGAGTGGTCAACCTTGCACAACTTATATATCCACTAATCAAATCAAGGGAAATTAACTGGTTGGTTAATGTTGAAAAACAGTGGAGAATAATAAAGTTTGAGTTGTGTTGTAATTTTGAAGGATAGATGAGAGTGATTTTTTTAGATGGGTAGATTATTTATAATAAAAAAATTAGTTGCTATTATAAAAATTTTAAAATAATATAATTAAATTTATATAAAATCATAACGATTTAGATTTAATCATAGATTTAAATATCAAAACAATAACTATAATAAATCTCACATATAAAATCTTAACTAATTATAAAATCTTATGTGGTGAGATAATTATATTTAAAATTTAAAAAGTAAAAAATAATATTTATTGATAAATTAAAAATTTTTAAAATATAAATTTATTTTTTACATGTTAATCATCTAAGCTTCCACCATTCTCACGAAATTGCGATAGCACGAGCTAACTACCACCGCAGACCGCAAGCTCGCGCGTTGAGACCTAATTTTTAATTCGCCTACTTTTTTGTTAAAAATATTCTAATGGCGACATCGTCTTCAATCTTTATATACAAAATATATATAAAATCCATTGTCATGCACCTCTGTATCGCTTCAGCTTAATACGAAATGTCTCCTTTCCTCTTGTACTCCATAGCTTTCGCCACCTTCCTCTACTTCTTCCTCCACCTTCGCCACCTCTTCCTTCACCGTGCCTCCCGTCCTCTTCCACCGGGCCCGAAGCCATGGCCTCTCATTGGAAACTTGCCTCATTTGGGCTCTAAACCTCACCACTCCTTAGCATCCTTTGCTCGAATCTATGGACCTCTCTTACACCTTCGCATGGGCTTCGTGGATGTTGTGGTGGCGGCTTCTGCCTCCGTCGCAGCTCAATTCTTGAAGGCTCATGATGCTAACTTCTCGAACCGGCCACCGAATTGCGGTGCAAAATATATTGCTTATAACTACCAAGACCTTGTGTTTGCACCATATGGTCCGCGATGGCGCTTGCTTAGAAAGATCAGCTCCGTCCACCTCTTCTCCGGCAAGGCATTGGATGATTTTAGACATATTAGACAGGTTAATTAATTGTTTTATTTATTTTTCCATATTATCATAAGAAAATTATTGCGGATATTATCACTTATACGAAAAAATCTTACATATTCTTAAAAAACAAATATATAATATTTGTACCTTATTTAATTTTTTTCTTAAAATATAAATAACAAAATTTATAAAATTACTATTTAATTTCTCACAATTTGGTGAAAATTACCTACTTATTCATTTATTTTAATGTTTTTTCAAGCAGTTGATTGTTTAGCCCCTATTTTTATTTAAAATATTAGTAATATTTATATAATGTTTAAAATCTCAATTATTCAAATCGGTCTCTATAATTTATTTGAGTGATTAAATAATTAATGATTTTAAAAGATAAAAATTAATTAATGTATTTTTTTAAAAATAAATAAATAAATAATTAATGGTACTTATACTTGAATTTAATATTTTATTATTGATGAAAATGTGAACCACTTAGGTCAAATAAAGGAAAATAAAGTATTGCCATTATATAATCTATAGGGTGTAAGTAATCTATAGAGATTATATAGTCTTCCAGATCCACAAATTTTGAGCTGAAAAGTTGGTTTCCGCTAATATGCGCAGTTAAGTTGACAAATAACTATAAAATATCTAGTTTATTTCATACATTGAAAAAATATTTTCTTAAAAAATTCATTTTCTTGATTCTCACCTTGACTTCACATTTAAAACATACCTTCGGAGTTAGGACTTGTTTGGTTAGATAATTTAATTAAAAAATTTTAAAATTTTAAAAAATCTTAAAATTTTATTTATTTAATTGATTTTTTTTATTTTCTGAAAAATTAAATTATTTTTTTCCTTTGATAAGTCTAATTAAATTATTTTTGTGAAAAGTAATAATCTTTTTGAATCAAACAATATCTTATTTTACTCTTCTTCATCATTTTTTAAAGAGAAATACTTAAAATCTTCTTAACTAATTTTTTGAAATACTTTAAATATTAAAAAATATAAAAAATATTATAATTATATGATTAAAAATAATTTTGAAAAAGTTAAAATAATAGATTATGTATGATTTTGTAATACATTTTTAATTAATAGTATTTTATTTTAGAATAGATATATTATTAAACTAAAAATAAAATACTTTCAAAAGATTTATGTAGATGGAAAGTGTAATCAAAGGACAAACAAGCGATAGATCTTTTGGAGAAAAGAAAAAGTTTTCCACGCAACTCATATAAGACGTCATTTTCTCCACTTTTATTTGACTAAGGCTCGACGTAACTAATGATGCAGCAAGAAGTAGGAGTGCTCACTCGCGTACTGGAAGGTGCGGGCCCAACGCCGGTTAACCTAGGACAATTGCTGAACGTGTGTACCACCAACGCCCTTGGCCGCGTGATGATAGGTAAAAAAGTATTTAACGACGGTAGCAGCGGTGGTGATCCGAAGGCAGATGACTTCAAATCAATGGTGGTGGAGTTGATGGTGTTGGCCGGAGTTTTCAATATCGGCGATTTCATTCCAGCTTTGGAGTGGCTAGATTTACAAGGTGTAGCAGCCAAAATGAAGAAGCTCCATCGGAGATTTGATGATTTCTTGACTAAGATTGTGGAGGACCACAAGATTCATGGCTCCAACTCTGGCGAAAAACACAAAGATATGTTGAGCACGTTGATTTCTTTGAAAGAAGACGCCGATGGCGAGGGAGGGAAACTCACCGACACTGAAATCAAAGCGTTACTTCTGGTAGTTTCTGTCTTTGTCCTTATTGCGGCTTGTGATAGATTTATTATTATTATTATTATTATTATTATTATTAATTTTTACATAATAAATTTTTGAATGTTATTATTAATTTTAATTATTTTGGTTTGTAGAACATGTTTACCGCGGGCACCGATACTTCTTCAAGTACAGTAGAATGGGCCATCGCAGAACTCATTCGCCACCCTAATATGCTGGCCGAAGTCCAACGAGAGCTTGATTCTGTGGTGGGCCGAGATCGTCTCGTAACTGAATTAGACCTAGCTCACCTCACATATCTCCAAGCCGTCGTGAAGGAAACCTTCCGCCTCCACCCATCAACGCCGTTATCTCTTCCACGCATGGCGGCAGAAGAGATTGAAATAAATGGTTACCGCATACCTAAGGGCTCAACTCTTCTTGTGAATGTATGGGCCATATCCCGTGATCCAGACATATGGGCGGAGCCGTTAAAGTTTCGGCCTGAAAGGTTTTTGGGAGGAGGAGAGAAGGCAAATGTTGATGTTAGGGGAAATGATTTTGAGTTAATACCATTTGGAGCTGGACGGAGGATATGTGCAGGAATGAGCTTAGGGTTAAGGATGGTTCACTTGCTAGTAGCAACTCTAGCTCATGCATTTGAATGGGAATTGGCAGATGGGTTGATGCCTGAGAAACTGAACATGGAAGAAGCTTATGGGCTAACCTTGCAAAGGGCTGTGCCCATGATGGTGCACCCAAAGCCTAGGCTATCCTCCAATGCTTATAATACTGCATAGGAATATGAATTGGGACAACTCTTTCTCTTGCTACTTGAGTTCTGAGTTTGAGTTTTATTTGTTCCAACCCTTATTAGGCATGAAAAAAGAATGAAAATATAGAAAATTATGTTTGAGGATTGAAAGCCTATTTGTACTGTTGAGTATTCTCCTATATAATAAACTGTCTCGGGTAGTTGATCCCCAAAAATGGGTAGATGTACATTTTGTTTGGAACACTAAGGATTTATGTTTAAAAAAAACCAAACTATGAGGGCAACACCACATTTATAATTGTATATATAAGATAGATTATAATTCATACGTTTTATGTATGATTAATTGTCAATTTATTAAAAATTATATTTAACTCCATGGATTCGGATATATATTTATATAGATTGCTTGAAAAGTAGAGTTGAAGGGGAATGCAAGTGAATTTAGGTTGGAAGAGAACAGAAACAAGAAAAGTTTAAAGATTTGAATGTTTATTTTGGTTTGGTTTGTCATTTTTGATATAGCAAACACAAAATGGATGAATTGGAATATCCCCTCCCGGTAATATGACGATTAAAGGATACTATGAAAATTGTCGTTTTTTTCATATATCAGAGCTAGTATTAAGGATTTATCAATTGTCTGCCAACTCCCTTCAAGTCCCATCAAAGCAGCCAAGTAAAGAACTACGAAAGGAGAGCCCGTCACTGCGAAGAGACAAATCTCACCGAAAAACAAAGCCAAAGAAAATGCAAACCAAATAGATCCTAATCGCAAACCTTACACTGAAAATACACACTTAGCAAAATTTGAAAAGAAATAAATCTAAACAAGAAAGAAAACACGGTCATAAGAGGTGCCGAGGTGAAGCAAACCCACTGCTGGAGTCGAACTCCTTTCCCTGTCGCTTTCTCTGTACGTTTTCTTTCTCTGTTAGTCGAACCCCAGTTCCTTTCATTTGAACGTAAATAATGAAAAACTAGAGACCAAAGCCTCCTATTGGTTGGTGCTTTCACGAACTTTATTATCCTTTTCCATCTATCACGTAGATGTCTTCCTCTGTCTCATCAGTGCAATCCCTCTCAAATTCCGAATGGATTATACGTATTTAGTCTTTATTACTTTTCGTTGCAAGTTTTGGGACTCGTGGTATTATAGCCAGAATTGTTTCCTTCCTTCAATATAAATATATTTTAACATAACCCACTAAAGGTCGCCTCTCAAAGCTATGTAAGATCAAGAATGCCATGGAACACTACTGTCACACCCACTGCTAGCCGTTTGGGATGATTTTTACATTTGTTTTAATTATGCTCCTAGTTTTGGATAATAACTACGATTCTCTGGCCTGGAGGCTGAAGCCCAGCTGCAATGTGCCTGCTCACCGACTGGTTGATGTCCCTAGCAGTACCTTCAAATCGAACGGAACTTAGTTGCCTTACCCGGTTGGCAACTAGAGCCGGCACATAATTCTATTTACTAGTTCCTTTGTATTAAGTCCCAACGGTAACAAAGTACATCAACTAAGAAGATCCTTCCCATACAACTCCAGGCAGAAAGTAAGCATAAAACATCCACATGTAATAATTTCCAAGCGTTAAATATACCAATTTCTACCATCTAAAAGGCTGACAACGCTAGATATAAATAATTGTGCATTTTGAATGCTAATATAGTAATTTGCTTTCCAATATTCGCGGATTGACTAGACCAAAAAATATTTACAATTTCAGCCGTAATTGGCCCCATAATGTCTTCAGTTCAAATGCCTGTTTCCATTTCTTGAGACTTCACTATTTCTTCAATGCAATATTCTTTTTCAAAACCAAGATAACAATCTGAAATTAACATCAATTTTGTCCCCTGCAGAAGAAATTGGTAAGGAGTAATTGTTAACATAAATACAGATATTTATGAACAAGTAGCAAGTAATGCTAAGATTGTGCAATATATCGTCTTCTGAGGCTTGAACGTGAGTGGGTCCCAAACATCGCAACAGAAAAGCCATGGCATCTGCCTACTAACAGACTCACCAACATAAATATGTTCAGAATATCCTAATGCATGTTCACAAGGTTTTTGTTGTCTAAGCAGAGCCTTAGCAACGATCTACTCCAGATACACAAATACCTGAACTTGTGCTAAACATGACCTTTTTTTTTTCTGCATGCATCATCAGAAACTATATAAATTTGCATTTTACCGAGAACCTTCCACTTTTTTTTTTTTAGCTTCACATATTTGGATCAGCATATACTTTCTCCCTCCTTTATGGATAAGAAAAGACATATAGAAGAAAAGCCATAAGCTTTGAAGGGAAGGCATGTTGACCTGTACAGTGGTGAAGGACGATGGTAAATCCATGCGAGTAACCAAGCGATCAGAGAAAGAAACTCTCTTCAAAGCATAAAGTTCAGAGGTGGATGTGTTACCAAGAACTAACCACCATGCTTCATCTTTTATCTGCAAAATACAACGACTTAAGCTTGTATTACCAACTATCAACATAAAAGGCACACTTTACCTTAGGGAATCGAGGGATAAAAGCCCTTGAGCTTTTCCTGGAGTTCGTCCTCTCCAATTTGATGTTCAGGGAAAGAGACTTTGTGCCATCAGCATCCTTCTTCTGAAGTTTTAACTTTGTTTTAATGCAGGGAAAATGATGCAGATCCTGACCCAAACACAATGTAAGAGTTGAATAAGAAAGATTATATCAATTTTGCTGTTGAGAAGATTCAAATGGCTACCTTCGGATATTGGCCTATCATAAAAGCAAATAGTATTTTCAAATTTTGGGCAAACTACTCCGGTGAATTTAGACACATTTTCAAAACAACCAGTTTGTCTGAACTTTTGGAAAAATGTCAGCTTTTAGCAAACAGAATTACAGAGCAAACTAATTGGTTTTATCTCCATCAACAATGACTCAATAGAAGTTGAACCTTTGTTTTAAAAAATAATGGTGTTCTACATCTTTTTACTTCCAGCATTATTGTAGACCATATAATCCTAGTCGTCTTGTGTGGAAGGCTTCTGCAAAGCGTTGCTGCTCTGCTGGCAGCATAGTATGGGGTTTTGCCATCCTGATGGTTGTGATGACTGATTACAGGATTATGTCTATTCTTCTAAACTTCTGGTGCGACAATAGCAGCAATGGTTTCCAGCTACCTGAATAAAATTGCCTAAATAACTATGGAAGCCGTTGCTGTAGTTACCTAATACCTTACAACTACAAAAGGATTCAAACTCTCTTCCCCAGAGCTACAGTTCCTACTACTAATGGATTTTATAAGCATGCACCAGTCATATTCAGTTGATTCATTGTGGTACACTACATCCATAAGGATTAAAGGATTAGTACATAGTCTAATCACCCCATATTTTTACGGCTGTTAGACAAGCACAGAATTGAGGCAAACCAAATGTTCCAAGTATTCCAGAAGCTTAAAGCAGCATATTGATTCATTATTCTTCTCCTCTTTCTGGAATTTTTTATTTTTCCTCATGGGGGTTGGATGGATGAGGCTGGAGAACAGATGAATCGCCTCTCACCCCCAAAATGAAAAATACAAATTACTGCAAGCATACCTGATACAATTTTGAAGCAGGAAAACTTCCAATCATGGCCTGCAAAGTCGCTTTTGGAAGATCCAAAAGATGCTGCACACTGGATATTCCTTGTTTGCTTAATGATGACAAAAGATCAGCATTCATGCACGGCAACATCCACAAGGAAGAATCTTTATCAAACCACAGACCCTGACAACACATGATAGGAATTGCAAGAGGTAATTATTACTTTTATTGAACGTATCAACTGAGCTGAAATGAAATTGAATAAAAGAAGTCATTAGAAGCTGTTAATCTAAAATACGAGCACCACTGTATTTTCAATTATAATGAACTCGTAGATATATTTTCATATTTTCACTTTGAAGAAGAAAATGTCTGGGAGTGGGAAACTATATTAATCATTAAGAGAATCTTCAAGACATGATTCATAAGTCATGACAAGGTCAAAACAAGACTGCTTGCAAGCAAAATTCCTAAAAAATGCAATTAAATTGAGCATAGGGTAGTGAGGGAATTTTCAATACTATGTTCCACAAGAATTTTGGCACAACAACATTGAGTTAGCTTTTGGAATTCTCTCATCCTAATGTCAGGTTTAGTTTTTGTGTGGATAATTAGCAAAATAATATCGCAGGACTATTATACAGTGGTCAGCCAACCAGCTCCTAAGCCACCAACCATGATTGCTCACTAGAGAATGAAAGTCAGCATATCATCTTTAAGAGCAAAGAGAAAAATGCAGAGAACAACAGAATAAATAGTCAAAGTGACAAGGAGAGAATGGAAGTATATCCCTCACATCCATCTGGATCCACCCTTCAGAATCTTGGCTATAAAGTCACCAGTTAACACATATAACTCGGCTAAACCAATTCCAGAACACATATCCAGAACACTCCCATTTGTATTCCCCAAAATTTCTAGGATTTTTATAATTTCATAGAACTGCTAATCTTATGCGAGGAAAACTATTATCCACATGACCTGGCTGCCTTAAGCTGAACACTTAATTTGTAACTACTCATATCTGTCAAATTCTGACTAAAGAATATTACTTGCTATTTGACTAGGTGCTCTAGGCATGAACTTTGTCCCTTCTACAATTATATCCAATTCTTTTAATTTTATTAATAGGTCATGATCTTGAATCATTGATACAATTGTATTCCTTTTGAGCCATTTGCCCAACATTGGCATCATTCGTTGACTGTTAAATTCCCACGTTGATTTGGGGCATTCGAGCAGGTCATATTTTGAGATCCAGAAAGCATGCCAAATCCAAGTGGATCAATTGGCTAACAAAAAGAACTATACCTACAAGGCCAAGCCGAAAAAGGAGAGATCAAACTCTAGATGGCCACCACACGTCAACAACTGGACCTATAAACTTAGATATATTCTAGTTGCAATTGAGGGGGAAGGGTTTGGACTTTGGAGTAACTCACATCTGTTTTTATCGAAGACTTGCAGCAAATATAGGAATAAGAGCCGAGCCAAATCAGTTTAAGACATTGTGGTAGAGGCAATAAGTTCAAAACATAAACTCTAACCAACAGTCAACTAGGTCAAAGAATTTCACATCAACATTGACACTGAGCAAGAACCAATATTAAGAAGTTCATGTGATATTAACCCTACTGAGAAATATGTCTTCGAAATGAATATCCTATTAATAGTCCATATAACTTCAGAGTCCTCTATGCATATACCCATATAACTTTACTTTCATGTATGCACAGTAAAGTGGAGCCATATCATATCAGTTTCTTCTCAAATGTCTAGGTAAACGCTATCTATTATCCACATCAACCAATTAATGGGAATTTTGAAAATATATCTTTTTTTGGGGT
Source organism: Manihot esculenta (assembly GCF_001659605.2). Classification (NCBI taxonomy): domain Eukaryota; kingdom Viridiplantae; phylum Streptophyta; class Magnoliopsida; order Malpighiales; family Euphorbiaceae; genus Manihot; species Manihot esculenta. The sequence continues at coordinate 22,111,794 of NC_035166.2, read as the reverse complement.
TTACAAGATATGTAGAAGCACTAATTAGGTTTATCACCCAAGAATCCATATAACTGTAAAATGCATTATTAGTATTTCCTTTATTACTAAGCCTACAATAATAGCAATTTATATCTTCAATTTTTATAGCAATCCCTTACCTTTAATTTGTTATAAAAAAATCACTTAACTTCAGTTTTATAGCCCAAAAATTCTTCCAACCTGAAATAGCAGGTTTCCAGGTTAAAAAATAAGATTACCCTTTTACCCCCTTGCTATCTCCTCTTTTTCCCTCTCTTCCTCCTTTTTCTTCTTCTCACATCCTATCTCATGATTAAATATTAATAAAAATATTTTCTTTTTATTTTTTCATATAATCTTTTTTCTATATATCTATTAACAAAATTATTTATTAATTTTTATTTTTTATCACGAAGGAAAGGGATAGAGAAAAGAGAGGGGGGTAAATAGTGATATTCCGAGGGGCAAAATAATAATTCACTTCTTATAATATGGGAACCTGCTATTGCAGATCATGAGGATTTTTATGAAACAAAACTAAAATTTTGGGACCTTATGGTAACAAATTAAAATGGTCAATGCAGCATAAGTTCAACCAAACAAAAGGTCCTGGGTTGGGTAAAAATCATGTAATTTGCAAACGTGTATAATAACAATGGTGGACTCCCTTCATTCTTAGTAACAATTTAGCATAAAATGCAAAGAGAAATACCTGCATGACCATTTGTAAAAGACGCATGCACGTAAGTGAGCTTGAGAGCCACCCACTATTGGCACAAATATCTATCATGGCCTGTATGATACGTATACTTTGATCTAACACTGATTTCAAATCTGTCACATAATCACTAATGGGCAACTCTAACTGGGAAAAATGAGCCTGAAATCAGAAATAACGAGGATTATTATAAAATGTAAAGCATAAACCATGTTATAAAATGCTGCAAATAGCAACACTTGACCTGAAATAGGAGATTTGCTTTGACATGCGGATCATCTAACTGATTCTTGTTCACCATATACCGAACTCTCTGAGACAATGCTTCATTATAATTTTCCTGTAATGAGGAAATGCACAACTTAAAGAAAGGTAACCAGCTTGTACATGCCTTCAAACTAAAACTTTAGAAAGTTTTTGGACCGCAGTAGCTCAGATGTGCATATATTGTAGAATTGGCAAGAGATGTAATCAAGTAAGATATTATGCCACTATCAAATCTGGCACCCCCAAGTGCTCAGCTCTCCTCAGTCCTAATTTATCAAATCTAACAATTATAATACTTTCTTTCAATTTTTGAGAAAAGGACAAAAAAACTGTTCTGACCTAGAATAGACTGGCCTGGTTCCAGGCCAGAACTAGACTGTAGTCATGCCCATTCCTCCTCTACCACCCAAAAAATAGAGTAAAACACCCCGGGGGGGGGGGGGGGGGTCGACGACACAAATAGTAGCTATGAATTATGATCCATTACCGCTTGGACAAAGCTTCTGAAAACAGGCAGCATCACCGCTATGATTTATATTGCATCTCATAAATCTCAGAAAATCCAAGAGAACATGTCTAATGCCACTGCCAGATTGTGAATTCCCATCAAGAAACCAAACTAAACAAACAAAACGACTTTTCTTTGTTTTGAAAAAAAGTTCTCAAAAGCATTAATGTTTTGCAGTGACTAAAATATTTTAGATGCCATGCAGCATACAAAATCATTCTTATAAATGAAAACACTTATTGACAGGCTTCTTATGACATGTTCCTATTCCTAAAAGCATGGTTTCGAATCGCGGTCGAATGCAATGAAAACAGGCCTGTAATGGTCATAAGGTAATGATAACAGCCTGTTATTACTCAAATTTTTTTGAAAAATTTGCAAAATTTATGAAATTGGCAAATATTTAAAGATATAATCAAAATAAGTTATACAACTTAATAATAAGTGCAAATATATCTAATAAATACAAAATCTATTAAGTTTTAAACATCATACATAATAACTAACCTCAATTACTACTAGAATGAGCATTCAATATTTACATCATGCAAAATAATTTAAAATATTTAAAAAAATGTTATTTTTTATACTTACTACCTATTTTTCATAAATTTTGAAACTTGTAAATTTTATATTTATATTTTATACTTAATACTTAGTTATAAAACTCATTTAAATGATAACTAAGTATTAAGCATAAAATATAAATATAAAATTTACAAGTTTAAAATTTATGAAAAATAGGCAGTAAGTAATAATTCTTAACTTCTAAAGTTCTACATTTCTATTCTAACATTCTAACTTCTAATTATTTATAATTATGCATTCACTAAAAAATGATATAAAAATATCTAAAAACTTATGGAAAAAATGATAAAAACTTACGTTCTGAATTTCTAATATAAGTCATCTAACATTCTAATTTCTAATTATTTTTATTTATGCATTCACTAAAAAATGATTAAAAATATCCAAAAATTATTGAGAAATAATAAGAACCAACTTTTTGCTCAATAACACTTCAAAACCAAATCATCCCTCTTCAACACAAGAATTTCTAGAGAAGTTGATTAATAGCACTTGAAGAGTCTTAAAGTTGTGAGAAAATTTAGAGAAACTTGAGAGAAATAAAAAAAGGGTAAATTTTAGCTTGGAGGAAAGTTGAAGGCTTCAAGTGTAAAGAAAAGAAATGACTTCAACCTTCAATAATTCATACGCTACGCTGCAAGTGATCTTTTGCAGCAATTCTAAAGATTTCTATCCATCAAATAAAGGTAACAGCCTTTATGGCTGTTGAGATACTTTCTGTAAATAGCCTAGATTTGTAGTGATTGTGTGCATAATTAGGGATATGATTATATGATATGATTGGGATATGATTAGCCTATAATTAAGGAATTAATTTATTCTTGTAAGTAGTATATATACCCCAATTAGCTTGAGGGGAATAATCAAGTATCTTTCTCTCAAAATCTCTTTCTTTTTTCATCAATGTTTCATGGTATCAGAACCAAGCATCTTGGGCTATATGTGAGTGGTAGATCTACCACCTTCATTTGGAGGTTTTCTGGAAGTCAATTAATCTCACTACCTAAGCCACCAGCATCGCCGGTCCCCGATCGGCACCTCCCTAAAGCGCCGTCACCAAAGACGCCGCCAGTGCGTGACTCTTATTCCGGCGACCTTTTCACGCTGGCAACCCTTTCCCAGACTTGCTCGATGCCCGCGACTCCAGCCTACTAGGTTCGGTCACCTGCCCAGCTCTCCTTCACCCATCCTTTGTTCAACAGTACCTTTAGGACTGTTGGTCACATCCTGAAGCAGGTTCCTTTCTTCCAACTCTCTCTCTCAACATGTCTCAGAAGCAGATAACCCTAGATAACCCTAAATACAGTTCACATGGCCCAATCAAATAGAGTAGACTCACGTTCCAAACCAAATTCAATCACTCTAAATGAAGCAGAGTACATAAAATATCTACAGTTCCGAGCTACTTAGCAACATTTTTCTCCAAACATTGCTCATTCTAGTAACTGTTTTGCTTATCTAACCAAGTCTTTACCCATCGGTTCATGGATCCTCTACTCTGGTGCTTCTGATCATATCTCTGATAATTCTAATCTTTTCTCTACTCTTATTTCACCTTCTACACCATCTAAAGTCACATTAGCTAATGGTTCACAAACTCAAGTTAAAGGGATAGGTAACTTATATCTCATTCCTTCTATCCCTTTGACTAATGTTTTATTAATGTCCATACAATCTAATCTCTGTTAGCAAATTTACTAAAGATTTACATTGTTTAGTCATCTTTACTACTGAATCTGTGGTTGTGCAGGACCGAAGTGCTGGGAAGATGATCGGAGCAGGATATGAGTCACACGGATTATACTATTTTTCCATGTCTAACTCTCCAAGTGCTTTTATGTCTACCACCTCCACTGAACTCATTCATAGTCGTTGGGGACACACAAGTCTGAACAAGTTACAAAAACTGGTTCCTAGTTTGTCTTCCTTGCCTTCTTTAGAATGTGAGTCTTGTCAACTTAGAAAGCAAACTCGAGCTTCTTTTCTCAAGCGGGTCAATAATAGGGTCACTTCTATGTTTGACATTGTTCATTCAGATAATTTGGGTCCAAGTCGGGTTAGTACAACTCTGAGATTTCAATATTTTGTTACCTTTATTGATGACTATTCTCGTTGCACTTGGCTTTTTCTGATGAAGAATTGTTCTGAGTTATTCTCTATTTTTCAAAAATTTTATGTTGAAATCCATAATCAATTTAGTGTTCACATTAAGGTATTGCGAAGTGACAATGCAAGAGAATATTTGTCTTTCTTGTTTATTCATTTTTTATCTATTCAGGGTATTACTCACCAAACTTCTTGTTCTTACACGCCACAACAAAATGGGGTGCCGAGCGAAAAAATCGACATTTGATTGAAACAACCCACACCTTACTCCTACATCACAATATTCCATTGCATTTTTTGGGGGAAGCTGTTCTTACTACCTATTGATTAACCAAATGCCTTCCTTTGTTTTGTAGCATCAAAGTCCTCATTATGTGCTATTTCCTAACCAAAATTCTACCCCGTTGTCTCTGCTATTTTCGGATGTATATACTTTGTTCATGATCATACCACTGGCAAAGACAAACTCCGGTTAAATGTGTTTTTTTCGGCTATTCACGGCTTCAAAAAGGTTACAAATGCTATGAACTTACTATTAACAGATATTTTGTGTCTGCAAATGTCACCTTTTTTGAAACCTCTGCTTACTTTTCTTCGAGTCCAGCACATAAAACCTTTGCTCCTAGAGTTTTGCCTATAACTCTGACTCTTATCTCTCCTTTGCCTCAAGTGTGTCCATCTCCCACCTATATGCCACATCTTCAGGTCTATACACGTCGGTCTCACCCATTTACTAATAATAATGACATTTCTCTCCCTAATGCAGATACTTCTAATGACTCACCTCCCATTCCATCATCACCTACTTTGGTCATGACTTCAGCAACAATAGTTACTCCTCCTCTTGCTCTTCGAAAAGGTATTCGCTCTTCTCGAAATCCTCATCCCATTTATAATTTTGTATATTACCATTGTTTGTCTCCTTCCTATTATACTTTTATTTCTGCTGTGTTTGTTGTCTCTATACCCAAAACAGTTAGAGAAGCATTAAATCATCATGGTTGGTGTAATGCTATGATTGAAGAAATGATAGCTCTTCATAACAATGGAACTTGAAAATTGGTATCCTTATCGCCTGACAAATCTACTGTTGGTTGTCGATGAATTTACACAGTTAAGGTGGGACCTGATGGCAAAATTGATCACCTTGAAACTCGCTTTGTAGCTAAAGGTTACACAGATCTTTGGACTTGATTACAGTAATACTTTCTCTCTAGTAGCCAATATAGCTTCTGTTCGCCTCCTTATATCATTGGGTGCAATTAATCACTGGACCCTTCATCAACCGGACATTAAAAATGCCTTTCTTCATGGAGAGCTCGCCGAAGAAGTTTACATGGAGCAACCTCCAGGTTTTGTTGTTTAGAGAGAGTCAAACTTAGTGTGTCGTCTTTGGCGCTTATTGTGTGGACTAAAACAGTCTCTAGGAGCATGGTTTGGACGATTTAGCACTGTAGTTCAACAATTTGGAATGTCTCAAAGTAATTCTGATAATTCCGTATTTTTTCGTCATAATAATAATAGATGCATCTATTTGGTGGTCTATTTTGATGATATTGTCATTACAGGAAATGACCATGGGGATTGAAGTGGCACAGTCTAAAACAGGTATTGTGATTTCTCAACAGAAATATGCTTTGGACATCTTGGAAAAAACACGCATATCAGACTGTAGATATGTGGACACTCCCATGGATCCAAATGTCAAACTTGTTCCTGAATAGGGAGAGCCACTTAAAGATTCTGCTAGATACAGAAGATTAGTTGGAAAGCTCAATTATCTCACTATCACGCGATCAAATATTTCCTTTGTCGTAAGTGTGGTTAGTCAATTTCTTCAAACCCCTTACAGTAATCACTGGGATGCAGTCATTCGCATTATTAGATATATCAAAGGAGCTGCAGGACAGGGTCTACTCTACAAGGACAAGGGTAACTCACAATCTGTTGGCTACTCATGTAGATTGGGTAGGTTCTCCTATAGATAGATGATCTACTTCAGGATATTGTATTATAATTAGAGGGAATCTTATATCCTGGAAAAGTAAAAAACAGGGTGTGGTTACAAGATCAAGTGCAGAAGCAGAATATCGAGCTATGGCTCTAGTAACATGCGAACTCATTTAGTTAAAGCAACTTCTTCAGGAATTGAAATATGGTGATACTAGCCAAATGAAACTGATATGTGATAATCTAGCTGCTCTCCATATTGCATCAAATCCAGTTTTTCATGGGAGAACGAAGCATATAGAGGTGAATTGCTATTTTATTAGACAAAAGATTGTATCGGATGCATTTCTACTAGCTTTGTCAACTCAAATGACCAACCAGCTGATATTTTCACAAAATCTCTTCGGGATTCACAAATCAAATATATATATAACAAGTTTGGAACATATAACATGTACGCTCCAGCTTGAGGGTGAGTGTTGAGATACTTTCTATAAATAGCCTAGATTTATAGTGATTGTATGCATAATTAGGGATATGATTGTGTGATATGATTGGGATATGATTAGACTATAATTAGAGAATTAATTTATTATTGTAAGTAGTATATATACCTTAATTGGCTTGAGGGAAATAATCAAGTATCTTTCTCTCAAAATCTCTCTCTCTTTCTTTTTCATCACTGTTTCAATGGCCATTAAAGTCCTTGGAAAACATTGAAATAACGGCCGTTACGTTAAAACCATGACGTCAAGGCTTCATATCTTATTTTAGGTTTCTCCTGTGTGTACTATTATATTATAGTATCTCTCTCTCTCTCTCTCTCTGTAGGTTACTGATATGATGTTATGTCAGAAATGCATAATTATGATTGCACAGATCTGCCATCCCGCCCAAAAAAAAAAAAAAAAAAAAATCTAAGGCCCATTTGGTTCACACATTGGAATCAAAATCAAGCAAATCGAAAATAGAATAGAGAATTTCCATTTATTTTTGGTTCCTTACTGAATTGAATTCAGATTTCTTTTTAAGGTGATTGATTCGCACATATAAGCTGCGGATCTAAAATGATAATCGTTTTGTATTTAATGAAAATCAACCTAAAATTTTCATATATAAATAACATTATAAGGCTGAAAATAAAATCTCATTACTCAAAATTTTTCATAGTATCAGAGTTTTTTCCTGATTTTTGGGTTTAAATTCAATTTTTCTTCTTTAAGGTTTCAAAACTTAAATCCTTTTCCTTATTTAGAAGAGACCCACGCCCATGTTCAACAAGAGAAAATTCGTTGATATGCTATGCTCTATACTGCACCAGTTGAAAAGGTTGGGTTGGCTACTAATTTGAGCACACCGCAACCTCCTAATTCTGAGAAAGATCACCTGCATTGTGACTATTATAGAAAACCGAGACATTTGCATAGCGATAGGCCGTTACCACTGCTACAGGCCTATTTCCATTATCCGTGATTGCAACCACGATTTAAAACTTTAGTAAAACTTTAGTCTAGATCAAAGACAACTTCACTTGAAACTAAATCAAGTTCTTGCGCCCACTCTTATAGATCGCAGAATGTAGAAATGTATCATTTATGCCATCGCACGATAGAAAGTCGAGTTTATCTATCCTCTCATTCGCTTGTTGAGCAAAATTTTGTTAGCTACGACTCGATCTATCTTGGTTTTGGTTCAACCCCCTATTAAAGCTTTGAACTAGTTTAGAAAATTCACTGAGATAAGTCATCCAAACATGCATCAAATTGCTGCATGAAAGAGTTCGGCTTCTCTTCTAGATTTGTTGAACCACTCATGATGACAGGACAGGCTTTGATACCAAGTTGTTATGGTCACGGGTTACAGATTATATTCTGGGATGATTGATAGAAAAGAAGAAACTCATTAGAGGGAGGGAGCTCTTAACACCTCAAGACTCAAAAAAGAGAGTCTCAATCTCACAATTACTAGAATAAATCTATTTGTTTTTATTGAATAAAATAAATTACTTTTATAGTGGAGGTTCTAGAACTTCTAATCAAAATAAAAGTCTAATACAAGCAACCATTAGATTTATGATAAGATAATAGAAAATAAGATAAGGTAATGGGAAATTTGAAAAAAAAAAACTACTAAATAAATAAACCATGTTTGTTGTGAATTTAGACTATCTATTACCCATAACATCGAGTCGACATGAACATGCCCTGCTGACCATAGGTTAGGTAATTTTGATCTTCTATCTACTTTCAGTCTCACATATCATCTTCTTATGTCACGCTAACTGACAACTCAAAATATTTGTGTCATAAGTTCTAGTGATCCTTAACAAGGTACAACTGTACAAGTGTCTAGGGATGATCTTGACTCTAGGACATATTTTAGGGCTTGATTCTGAGGATTCAAATTCCTACTTAATTAGGACTTTGTATATAAAAATATTATTTTTTTGCACAACAATATATCAAAAGTATAATATTCTACATTTGTATATAAAAGTAAGTATTATTGTTCTCTACAACAATATATCAAAAGTATAATATTCTACACTTGTAAACAATTAAAATACTTATGGATCAATGTGTAATGATATTAGAATGAATTGTAAAAAAGATATAAAATTTAAATTAAGGGACTAAATTGTAGATCTCATAGGGCCAAAATTGTTTCAAATTAAAAATATAATAGGGAGTAATAGAAGCTTAATCGTGATTCTAACAAGAGAGACTAATTTGTGTTTTCATTCAAATGTCAAGGAGTTAATAGCTAGGTTTTAAACAAATACGAATTAACATATAGATTTCATAAAACCAAAAGAACTAAATTATAGGTTTACCCTTTTAAAGCTTTATAGAGAATAAAAATGATTATCCATAAATTTAAAATATTATGTGTTAGAAAAAAAAAATTAATGAATACAATATGGAAATGGAAGATTAATGAATACTGTTAAATTTGGGTCAGGCCTAACTCACCCCAAAAGCTAGCTCAAGAGGAGGAGTGCCTATGGCCCATATAAGGAGAACATTACCCCTTTCCACAACTAATGTGAGATTCAACACAACCCCTCACGCTCAGAATTTTACTGGTACGTGATATATTTATGATATATTTATGGGAGGCTCAACATCGGATGGGGAGGCTCTGAAACCGTGTTAAATTTAAGGCAGGCCTAACTCACCCCAAAGGCTAGCTCAAGGAGGAGGAGTGCTTATGGCCATATAAGGGGCACATTACCCATTTCCACAACTGTTGTGGGATTTAACAAATGCAATATGTTAAAAATAGAAGGTAGATTAAATGGAAATGGTGATTCCCATTTTTTAAAGCGTACACTTAATCCTTCATTTTTATTTGAAATAACATTCAAATATCCATTAACTTCTATCTATAATATCTCATTTAAGTAATTTTTAACACTTTGTTCTTCAATTTCCATTCATTAAAATACTTCAAAACTTTCAGGAAATACTTACAATTTCAGCTATTTTAAAGTGGCACCAAGTAACCTTCAAGTAGGTTGTAAATTTTTATAAAAAGTATTTGAGGAAGAAATTACACTTTCAAAAAAAATTTGATCATCTACTAACTTTGAACTAATGTCTATAATGGAACGAAGAATTGTAATTTTAGAGGGATTAAATATGGAGGGTGTTTTAGTTTTAAGAATACAAGAACTGATTTGTCAATTACGCTAAAACTTAGGAATCAAAGTATAATTTATATAATATGAAATTCTTCACCTATATTGGAAAGGATTGAAGTCTCTCTTTGACCGGTTGACTAATAGAATTATGGATAGAATTATGGATGGAAGGACCTTCAATTTGAACGGATTGATTATATAAGGATTTAAGTGTTCAATTTTAGAAATATAAGAAATGATCTATTAATTACAGTTAAACTCTCAGAAACTAAAATGTAATTTATCCAAACAATAAACATATACTCATCCAATTTTGTCAATTTATAAAAATACATAGCACAATTAGCAAAATTTAGAATATAGTCAGCAATATATGTTTTATAATAAATTATCAATAATATAACTAATTTGTATTTAATTATTATGGTTTTTATAAGTTTAGGTATTGAATGGGTTAAGAGTTTTAATTCGAGCGTTCAATAGGTTAATCTCAATTAGTAAAAGGTTTAAGTATACATTCAGCCAAATGCGGAATATATGGTCTGCATCAATGGATGCTTCATCGGCACACAAGATTGCAACCAAACCCCTCCCCTGCCCTGCCGGCACCCAACCCTCAAGATCATCCCAAATAAAGATGATATTTATCAACAGTGTTATAGGAAAAACTATCTCACAGGATTTCTATGTAATCCGCAACATTAGTGCTAGAGCAAGTGTTTGTTATAATCTAATGTGCACGTGGCATTCAACTAAGAGAGGGAAAAAAAAAAAAAAGAAAAAAGAGATTAGAACTCAACAGGCCAAGAGAAGTACCTCATTATGCCGCACAGGAAGTTCATCATATTCAGAAGCACCAGATAGAATATGCAGAAAAACCTATGATAAAAACAATTCTAAGCAAAAAGATACAACGTAATTACTCTAATATAACTACACTTTTTGTTTTTCTTTTCTTAAAGAACTTACTTCAAGAGATGTATCAGGCCCTATATTTGATCCAAACATTGAAACAGTCATGTAGCTAAGGTAATACTGCGATGCTATCGTGCCCAACATCATAGACTCCACATTGTCTTCATTCAATTTGATGCAACCACTGTCTTCCAGATCTTCAAATGTGTTTTGCACTAATCTACCGAACATACATTTCCATATTGTTAGCACTCAGAAAAATGCAAATTGGAAGTAGAAAAATCTAAAGAAATATGGTAATGATGTTGTGTCCTGCTTTTTATTAGAATTAGAGAAACATTGAACATCATTTAAGAGTGATCATCAAATAATTGATTGAAAGGTATTTCATTTTTACCATAACAATGAGAATCATTTCGTTTTGTCTACGAATCAACTTTTCAAAAGCATTGTTGTTTGAGGTACATTATGTCATTACTCATTAGTCGAATTAATTTTTAGGCTGAAATCATTCATTTTCTGTTATTTAACCAATCATCAACTTTGAATAAAAATTGCTTAACACTAATTTTGAGTTTATATCAGCCAAAATAATCAACCAACACGCCCTTGTTACCTGGACATGTAAGAACTGAGAGTTTCAGGCTCTGCATTCTCAAGACCATAGTAGGCTGGATTAACCATCTGCAACATGACAAAACTTTTTTGGTTAGTGAAAATCAATGATAATTTAGACACACCTTCTACATAGCTTAGATGTCACTTCTTTATAAAAAAAATGAAAAGACATCTTGAATTTTTTATATGAAGAGCAGGCTTTTGATGAATCAAAAACAGGCGGGAGACAATATATCATATATTTCATTAAATAAAGTAGAGAATGCAAAATGAAACGAAAAATTAAAAAAAAAAAACGTTACTCATAGAATCAGAGTGAGGGAACAAAACAAAAACAAAAAATTTCATCAGATTTTAGATTGCATGATGATTGATGAGACATTATAAGACAAACTTGCGTGTACTTCTTAAATAACTACTCAAATTTTAATTTGCACATACAGAAGTTTGAAAAATTAATAAAAATGCGTTAATAACAATAATTAAATTTGAAACTTTTCTATGACAATTAAATAATTTCAACGCTTCAATTTTAATTGTAAAATAAAAATTGAAAATTAGTAGATACCTTTAGAAAATTTGAAGGGCCAATCAAAGAAAAATAAAAATTGCTGCCTTTACTTTAAGATTCTCAATAAATATTTAGAGAGAGTAATAAAATTTTGAGATTTTTACTAATTTTGGTGAGGTATATATTATGTATATATATATTTATATATTAGGGTTTAAGAAGGCAGGGCTGGGGGGCAGCCACCCCTAGGCCCCCCTCCCTCCGCCCCTGTACCCAGACAACCAATTCAGAACCTGCACCACGTTTGGATGCCAAAAATTGAAGAAGGATGAACAACATACCTCAACTAATTTAAACATGGCATTTCTCATGTTCAGGATATCTCAAATAAAATAATTATTTGCTTAAATTAAGTAGATTGGTTATTCTATCACACACTGAAATGAAAAAAAGTGCTGCTGTCAAGAAGTTTTAACACATTATGCATTATTATTTACTTAAATTTCAGGGGCAGATACTATATGAGATCTCAGTCAAGTCCTAATTTTATGTTAGTGTTAAACCTAGCGATATTGTAGTTTAGGCAGAAAAAGGCTAGGATACTAATAGAGAAAGTCGACAAGCTTCAATTTAAAAATCCTACCATCGTCAAATTTAGAATTAAGATCAACAGTTCAATAGCTTAGGACTTGATTGAAAAAAAAAAAAACTGATTTATATTTCATATAAAATTTGAAGAATTATATGGTATTTATCCTTGCTGCATCCACTATGGTCGACCTTCATACCAATGAAAAATTTTCCCCAATAAAAGAAGCAACTCTAAGGCAGCAATATATATGCATGGCGAAGGGCAAATTTTAGTCCTTAAAGTATTCGCAAATAGTAATGCAAATCCTTTTCAAATTTTAAAAATAAATCAAATATGCTCTTCAGGGGACAACCTTTAAAATTTTAAAAGGGGACAAATAAGTCATTCAAATTTTAAATAGAGATTAAAAAAAGGTTAAATTATAATCTTCTAACGTTGAGGTCCTCATTAGCCATTCTACATATTTGATTTGCAATATCATTGCGGGAACTTGTTGCATCTCAAAGCAAATTGACAAGTTGCTTATTGCCGAATGGTTCAAAAGGCTGCTTCTTTACGGGCGAATTTTCCTTATCATAATCACCATCACTAATTTAATTATGATTTGGTGAAACATGATTTTGATTATTTTATTGAGAAGAGAATAGACAATAGAAGCTCCCAAATATTGTCAAAAGATGTTAGTCACAAAGCAATGGGAGAGAATATATAGGGAAAATACAATAAGAACTTCGTTGACCTTTTTTAAAATTTGAAGGATTTATTTTAACTTTTTGATCTATTTTTGAAATTTAAAGAACATATTTGATTTATTTTATCAGTTGAAGGGCTTGTTGGATATTTAAATAAAAAAAGTTGACTTATATGACTGTTGGCCCATACTTTAAGGGCCAAATAGGGGAGACATACACTTAATGAAAACTAGAGATTCATCAACTGGCCTCACTTCAGTATCAGATTCCCCACACGATTTAAAGTCCAGCTGGCAGACTTTATCATAGATTTTACACCTTTTAGACTATTAGCTATTAACTACCAACTAAGGACCTAAAGGATTCAAACTAAAAACACCAATTACCACTTGAGTCCATATTTCATTTTCATATTGCATTGTGATGATCATAAAAAACGATACCAGTCTGCGGAATAAGTAAGTCCATGTAAGATAATGCACAGCGTCCTCTTTATGGCAAATTGTGCCAGTAACTATCTCTGCATTGATGTGATCATGCAGATGCTCCTTTAGACTACTTTCAACAGGAAACGGTTCGTACAAAAACTGCAACAAAAGAACAGTTGTCATAGTCCCACATTCCAAAACACACCAGTTAAAGGTACCACAATACATTCAGAAGTTGCCAGCAATGATCTGACCTTTTTATAGAAGCTCTTCTTGGGTTCATGAACAAGAATAACAGCTTTTCCATGCTGATCATATTGTGGGCGGCCTGCACGACCCATCATTTGCAAGATATCTGTGATAGGAAAATCAACGTATCTCTTTGCCTTTCCATCATAATATTCTGTACCCTGCAAGAGAAATGCGTATTTTTCTGAAGCAATTTCATTTGTGCTTCTCATGAAGAGATTCAACACAGAGATAACAGAACGAACTTAAAAATTTAAGACACTTCCTATTCTCTCATAAGGCAACAGTATAATAATGATCTTTATGAGACTTGCATCTCAGATGCCAATCAATAATTCCGCAAGTCCCAGACCTATGTATGACTTGTGACCAATTTTACAGAGGACTAGTATGCTTATCAATTTATTGTATTTCTTCAAATAATTTTCTCCTCTGTTTTTTATACTATAACCTTAAATCTAACCTTAAATCTTGAGCCTTAAATCTAACCTTGCAGTAGGTAAAACACCTCCCCCAAGCTTGCCTTAAATCACTGCAAGACGCATAATTACTTAGAAAGCTCATACTGATTTGGGCAACCTTACAACAATGATCCATAGACCAATGGTATAACTACCTCCACCAAAGCAACTTTTAAGATTTGAATAATAAAATAAAGTGGAGAACTTATTTTTAAGATTTGAGTAATAAAATGAAGTGGAGAACTTAATTTTAAACATGCATATTGACACAGGTAAGGTAACAGAAATGATTTTGTGAACTGCTGGTGCTTATCTTTTTCAAGAAATTTAAAATTTTACTATGATTTGTTTTTAATTTAGAAATTACACACAAATTCTATTAGGAAGATGCTGGTTATTATGCAGGACTTATGAGAACTTGAAATCTTTTTATTTCACAATCCAAGTCCTCTAGGTTTAAGATTAATTTTGACTTTAATTACATCCTTCTAAGGATTTTAATCAATCACAGTTATTTGGACTTGTAATCTAATTATAATATTGATGACTGATGACAACAGTACTTTCAATTTGATGCAATGCAAGGAATTTAGGTAGGTAGCGTCATCAAGCCCTAGAAACCTTTCATTCAAACCCTGGTCAATTCCTTATCAACAAGGCACAAGCGTCACATTCCCCACCCCCAAATAATTGTTCATATATGAAACTATTAAAGGCCAATTGATTAAAAAAGCCTAAGGTTTGCACATATTTACATTGTAATCCAATTTTTTTAATTTTAGTTTTATTGGCCCAACTTTTGCATTTTGATGCAATTTTAGCCAATCCGTAAATTTATAAATTTGATAGTCTACGTGGCATTATTATTATTATTATTATTTATTATATAAACTAGTGACTAAATGATGGAAAAAAATCCAACATTTATATTATTTTGCATTCTAATCCAAACATTTAAATTTTGGATAAATTGACCCAATATTTGCATTTGGATGTAATTTTAGTCAATTTTCAAAAATCAAAATGTAAGAGTTCAGATAAAATGTCATATGTAATATTTTATTATTTTGTAAATATAAACTAATTCCATATATGAAAATAATATTAACTCATACTTAATTATATTTGATTATAGTTAAATGATATATTTAATTTTAAAAATAATAATAATCTAACTATTAAATATGCAGCAATAGTAGATAGAGTTTGTTTTACATTAATAATTATGAAAATTTTATAATAGATATATTATCTTTAATTATTTTGTATGCTGCTATTTTGGATTAAATAACATGCATGCTATAAAATATTCATAATTATTGAAAATATGAACTACATATTTCACAATTAGATTGTTTATCTTTAATTTTGATTTTGAAAATCGGCCAAAATTACACCCAAACACAAACGTTGGGCCAATTTATTCAAATTTAAACTTTTGGATTAAAATGCAAAATGACACAAACATTGAGCCTTTTTCGGCCAATTGGCCAATTAAACAAAAATACATGTGTCATGCCACCTAGACTAATTGCCACGTAAACTATCAAATTTAGAAATTTACAGATTAGCTAAAATTGCACCAACTATAAAACATCCCCAAAAGTTATCCTTCATTGCAATTGTTCTGCTGCCATTTAATCCATTAAAATAGTTTCAAAATTTTGCATTAGCTATGGAAGTATCTATTAAGCTTTCATTTGTCAACAATAACCAGTATGTCCAGATTTGTATATTGCTTCGTGTCTGTATCAGAAAATCCAAATTATTATCAATCCCAAATTCCCAATTCTTTCTTACATCAATAGCACAAGTAAAAAAGTGTGTAATTTCTTCAGCAAACTTGTGAACTTTGATATACATAATTTGACTTACCTTGATAATTACCAGATGAGCAGGAAGATTCACCCCCCAAGCAAGTGTGCTCGTGCATACTAGCACCTACAAGTCAATAAACAGAATCAATTTGATATTTAGATATATGTCCTTCCCAAATAAGCAAAATTATAGACCATGTAAGTGAGAGATGTGCCTGTATCTTATTGTTTGCAAAAAGTTCCTCAACCAGAGATCTATCTTTGTCGTTTAGTCCTGCATGGTGTAACCCGATGCCAAACTGTAAGGTGTGTCTCAAGTTCTGATCAGTGACCTGAGAAAGAACCATCTGCAGTGCATCTTCTGGCATACTTAAAAACTGCCTTGGATGCTCATCTGCTGCTGCAAACTACAAACACAAAAACACCTTGTTTAAATGGCGAAGATGTTATAGAACAAGCTATATTTCCAAACAATGCTACATCTCACCTGAATAAGGTCAAGTGCAGTAAGCCTTGTCTGGCGACGAGATGATACAAATATGAGTACTGGTTTTGTAGGCGAATGGGTGCATATTGCAGCATATGCTGGTTTGTTCATGCTATTCATCCTTGGGCAGTAATATTTTCCAGGATATCCCTGTTTAAAATTCCAGACATGAAGGGAAAAACATTAGGCATTCATCAAGTTCCATATCACCAGAAAAAAAGGGACAAAACCAAGAAATGCATCACTTGACTGTCAAAAGCTAGACCGGCATACAGTGGAAAGTATAACGTGCATGAATGAATAACACAGACCGAGAAATATCATCATTAATTACATAGTTGAAACAGTAATAAGTCAAATATTTACTAAAGGCCAAATACATATGTAGACACCTGAACTTTACAAAAAAAAGTCTTGTAACACCCTTAACTTTTAAAACGTCCTATTTCACACCTATACTCTTAAAAAGTGAAATTAATTAACCATCAAATGCACAGTCGCTTGTCGCGTGAACACACACATGCTGCTGACATGTTAAAAGGTCATTACGTGGACATTTGACAGAGTTTTTTTTTTCATGTTAGCATTAACTAAAATTTCTCACTCTTTGCCTTCATTCTTGATGCTGACTGTGCATCTAAAGGTTAATTAATTCCACCTTTTAAGAGTATAGGCGTGAAAGGGACGTTTTAGAAGTTAAGAGTGCCATGAGATTTTTTCTGTAAAGTCTATGGGATAACTATGTATTTGGCCGTTTACTAAATAAATGAACATGCGATAGCTTTACAAGTATACATTGCCAGCAGCGGACATAGAACATAGTAAAATTAGTTCCACATTATCAATTAGCTACACAAAATTTGTGCACTAAAATAACTGCCCAAGGGCATGGTATGAATAGTTAAATGATGTTCTCCACTATTTTGGGATAACTTGAAGTGAAGCTGATCATTCAATATCTTATTGTCATACTTTTGTTGTAAGAACATCTATTTGATGGCGTACATAGTACATGTCAGTAATAATATTATCACAGGCAGTGATGTGTCACGTATAAGAGGAAGAGATTCAGGAATAATGGTAGTTTGGGAAGAAATAATTAGATTGTTCTAGAAAGGCGAGAAATAGAAAATAATAGTTTGTTATTCTGCTGCAAGGAAGTATAAAAGGGAGCTAGAAGAGTCTGTTATGCATTCCTGCATTTGAATGAATTTAAAGTTGGGATGAACATTTATATCGGTATTCTTCGAACTTGGGATGAACATCTACGGCAATTGAAGTTGGTATTGCAGTTATTGAGCAATCAGCAGTTTCAGGTCAATAGAAAAAAGCGCATGTTTGGCCGGATGAGGATGGAGTATCTGGGAAATGCAATTTCTCAAGGAGTGGCTATGGACCCTTCCAAAGTGTCCTGTGGGATCAATTGGCCTATTCCAAAGTCTCCCAAATGTGTCTGTGGCTCTCTTGGGATAACCGGATACTATAGGAGATTCATAAAAGGCTACGGTAGCATTGCTCAACCATTAACTCAGTTACACAAGGAGCAGCAAGGAAGCTGCGATGGTCTTCAGAAGCTCAAGAAACATTTCAAAACCTTAAGCAAGCTCTGGTAACCTCTCGTCTTAGCTACACTCGACTTTACTAAAATATTCATTGTAGAATGCGATGCATCAAGGACTGGTTGGGAGCAGTTTTGATGCAGGACAAGAGGCTGATAGCTTATTTTTTAGCAAGGCTTTATCTCAGAAAAACCTTAATCTACATATGAACACGAAATGATGGTTTTGGTTCTTGCAATTAGGCACTGGAGGCCTGGTATGGAAATTTTTGGTACACACCGACCAAAGCAGCTTAAGACATTTGATGGAACAACATATTACTACACCGCTGATGCCTTGTCCCGGATAGAGGAAAAAGCTGAATTAAACACTCTCTACAGTTCGTAGTGGTTGGATTGGGACTTGTTTGAACAAGAAATTACTTCAGATTGTTCTCTAGAGGAGATAATTCAGAAGTTGAAGAAGGGGAAAAGTTATGGGCACTACACTTTGATTCAAGATGAACTGTTCCATAAAGGAAGAATTGTGCTACAAGCAACTTTTTCTTGCATTCCAAAACTCTTGGAAGAATTTCATGCGACACCTACTGGAGGGCACTCTGGGACATTCAGGACCTATAAACGTCTGTCTTCCAACTTGCATTGGCCAGGAAAGTTGAAAATGGTCCAAAAGTTTGTATCTGAATGCTTGGCCTGCCAGAAGCATAAATATGAGACCTTATCTCCAGCTGGTCTCCTTCAGCCACCTCCTATCCCTAGCAAAGTTTGGGAAGACATAGTCATGTATTTTATAACAGGTCTTCCTACTTCCTTTGGAGCTGGTGCACTATTGGTGGTTATCCGACAGATACTCTAAATATACTCATTTTGTTGCATTGAAGCACCCTTATTTTGCAAAGTCTGTGGAAGAAAAGTTCACTAAAGAAATTGTCCGACTTTACTGCATGCCTCGAACAATTGTGAGTGATCATGACCCTATTTTCATGAGCAGTTTTTGGGCTGAAATGTTCCGATTACAGGGCACTTAATCAAAGATGAGTACAGCCTACCACCTGGAATCGGATGGTCAGACAGAGGTTTTAAACAGAGGATTAGAAACATATTTATGATGCTTTACTTCAAAACAGCCAAAACAGTGGCATAAATGATTGAGTTGGCTGAATTTTGGTATAACACAAGTTACCATTCAGCTGCGGACATTATACTGATTGAGGCAACTTATGGCCGAGGACCTCCGACATTGCAACAACTTTTACCGAGTAAGACTAAAGCTGAAGCTGTAGCAGTAGAAATCAGTACTCGTGATGAATTATTGATGCAGTTAACTTATAATTTGAAACAGGCACAACAAAGAATGGTAAAAGCTGCTAACAAGCACCGTAGAGATGTGGAATTTCAAGTGGGGCATGTTGTCTTTCTCAAGAGAAGACCACACAGACAAACTTTCATGAGAGGGGTTATCCATACAAAATTGGTAGCTAGACATTTTGGCCCTTTTCACATTGTCCAAAAAGTGGGGATGGTTGCTTATCGTCTACAACTGCCTGAAGATGAAAGAATACATCCGGTCTTTCATGTTTCTCAACTTAAAAGAGTGGTGGGGAATCATCCGGTTGTTCAGGAATTTGCCAAAGACTTAATTGTGGAGGAGGATCCCATTGAACCCGAGGCCATCATAGACAAGAAAACTGTTTTCAAGGATGGGCGCAAATTCAATCAGTTGCTGGTTAAATGGAAAAATCATTCAGTTGAGGAGGCCACTTGGATGGACTTCGACGATTTTATTAATCAGTATCCAACCTTCAGCCTTGAGGACAAGGTTGCTTCTCAGGAGGGAAGTGTTGATAGAAGCAGCCCATCAAGTGCATGTTTGGGCCAAGAACGAAAGGCCCTGAAGGTTTATTTCAGGAGAAATGTAAAAGGGAAAGAGAGAAAGGGTTATGCAGAAGAATCCAGAATTTGCACTGCTGGGGAAAAGACAAAATAGTTGGTTATGCTGTTGGAGGATTCCTCGGGTGACAGGAGCGTAGGAATCTGAGAATGTCTATAAACAATTCTCTTATCAGTAGAAGGGACATCTTTTTGAGTTGTTTATCTACTTTTCAGCTTTTGTTGGGCTGGGTAAGGCTAGAAGATTATTGTATGGTTGTTATTCTTTCAATGAAGGCTTCTGCCTAAATTTTCAATAAAATCAAACTTCTATTTCCTGGGCTATTTCTGTTGTATTCTCTTTTTCTGCTCCAACAACTATGCTAGAAATCACAATCTCACAAAGAAAGTATGCACTATATATTGCAGGAAACTAGTATATCAGACTACATACATATGGCTACTCCAAAAACCAAATCTCAAATTTGTTCCTGGACATGGTTGTCAATGACAAATCCTGAAAGATATCAAAGACTTGCTGGGAAACTTAATTATTTAATAGTCACACAACCATATATTTCTTTTCCGTAGTTGTGGTGAGTCAAGCTCTCCAAGCCCTAGTCATTGGGATGTAATAATCCGCATTCTCAATCTCATGTATGTACAAGGACCTCCAAGACACAGTGACAGCATGAAGCTCACAAAGATGACATACACTCACACATGAGAGTGAAAATTGAGAGGTCAAGTGGAAATGCATAATACCAGACTATGGCTTCACCAACGTGTGAGCATATCTAACTAAAACAACTTCTTAAAGAAATGTAAGTTTAACTTCTTTTAGTTACTGTGCTTCGTCCACTCAGTCTCTATTTCTCTTTCTCTCACTCACTCCATTTCTTTCACTTCTCAAAATCCAAGCCATGCCCTTCCTCACTAGTCACTACAGAGCCAGAGTCACAATGTGCAGAAGCAAACCTCTCCTTTTAATCTCCATTCTCTTTCTCCCAATCATGAAACCCAAACCAACTCACATAAACACAATAGCAGAGAGCTACATTCACGGTGGCAAGCAGAAGCATATAGGAATCTGTTATGGATGCCTTCATGGGAAAGAGGAACCAACACGGTGAGAAGATATGGATTAGCAGCAGTAGAGATATGTTTCAAGCTGATAAATTCAAAGAGATGTGCTTTCAAGATCAAGGGATGAGGATAAGACAATAGATAGGATTTTATCCTTAATTTTATCTCTAATTTTATTTTTAGTTTTATCTTCGAATTGAGTTTGCTGTTATCGACAGTAGGATTTGAATTGTTTCTCTTAATTTAGAATTCTGATGTATTCATGGAACCTCCACTACATATATGTAGTTCTTAATTCAATAAAGGGCATCAGCTAAATTATTTACAAATCAATTGTAAGTTGAGATTCCTCCTAAAGAGTCTTGACATGTTAGACTTAAGAGCTCCCTCCAATGAGCTCCTATTTCCACTTACTTCAGCATTATAGGTTCAGCAAGGTGAGGACGTAACCAAAACAAGGGCAAGCGACTCTCGAAGAAGGTGATTTCTCTATCAATCGTCCTATGACTAGATCCCTAGTTCACAAGCTTCACAGAATCTCTCTTCCCTACATCCTTCGAAAGCGATTGTTACAAGAAAAAACACAAGGTTCTGAGGTTCTTGCTGAAAGATTGATTGATTTTGTCAACTTTGGTTTCTGGGTATGGATTGGTTGTGTTGTTAATTTTAGGCTTCAAGCTGTTGAGATTGGGGTCCAATCAAGCAGATAATAAGTGGGTTCTATTGGGATTTAAGCAATATGGCATACTTGTCTAATGCTTACAACTTAAACAACAATTATATATTCTCAGGAACTTCAAAGGACGCAATTTCTCTATAAAATTTTGTTGACCGTTAGTTTTACCAAAACATCATAATCAAGTCAATCCAATGGGGAAATAAGACCAATTCTCTTGCAACTTGAAAGTGATAGATTCATGAAAGCAAGCGCCCAAAACAAAGGGGAGTCAACTACAATGGAAGCTCATGAGAGCACCTAAAGAAGAAAACAATCCAAGAGCAAGTAGAGAAAGAAAAAGGTCCAATACCTACATTTGATACATAAAGAAACAGCAAGAATTACTTTCAAGGGAGACAAAATTACTGAACTTTTGCATCGATCAAGTGGCTGTAGAGTTTCTCTCAACCCTACAATGTCTCCAAATACACAAAGCAACCCACTGTCACATCATGAGATTGTGACGACTCCTCAACTTGTTAGATCCTCCTATACTGATTTAGGAACAACCTACTCAAACTAACCTACTTAAAAGCTAATGGGAGAACTACCAACGAACCCAAGCAGCCAGACAAAATTACCATTTTCATAAAAGAGTTATACTTGCAAACATCTTTTAAATATATTTTTGCCCGAGTCATGATAACCCTTAATCTTGCAAGAAGTTTGGTGAATGAATATACTTCTCCAACAGACTCTAATGCTGCTTTTTCAATTCCTCATGAGAAAATTAAGGTGTTAATCAAGACCTACATATTTCTTTAAAGAAATATTCAATTCACTTGTTGCATTTATATTTGTTTGACATTGTAATTGAGAATATACACAAACATAGAAAATTAAGGTGTTAATCAAGACCTAAATATTCTTTTAAAGAAATATTCAATTCATTTGTTGCATATACGTTTATTTGATGTTGTAATTGAGAATATACACGAAAAGATACAAACATATTTAACTAAGCTCATAAAGACTTGTGGAACTATCTCAATCATAAATACATACACAGCATGGGATGGGACAATAGACAAAAGAAGAGAAGACATTACCATTAAATAATAAATTTAGGATGTCATGCAGAGAAAAGATTATCAAATTAAGAAAAGCCAGTTTTTGTTATAAGAGAATAGAGAAATAATCAATGTCAAACACAGTATCCGCTTGCCTGGATATGTACTTCTAGAGGCACAGGCCTTACACTTGGCTTGAAGTTGAAAAGTCCCATTTCACCAACTCCCAACCAATCAGACAAGTCACTGGAAAAAAAAAATTAAGGAAACAAGCACAACAGAAAAAGCATCTCACTGTCCTTAAAATTTGTCAAACGATCATCTAAATACCCTTGTAACTACTACAGTGACACAACATGATCAAGATATAGAATTATTTAATATTCATTTATGTATTTATTTTATTTTGAAAAGAAGATAGAGGGGAACTCGTGAAAAAGTGTTTCACCTTGATATCATCCCAATCACCTCCTACAAAAGAGGAAAAATAAAGAAACAAGACTAGGACACCATCTAATTTATTTTTTTTTAAAAAAATAAAAATAAAAAACAGTAAGTGCTCGTGAGCAATATGCTTGACCAGTAGTTTACAATTATTACAATTTCAAAATAATATTAAACAAGTAAATAAACCAAATCAATTTCTTTTCCCCCTTTTCTATTCATATATGGGCATAACATTTTTTTTAACTTCTGTACGATGGCAGTACATTTAATAGTTTTGTCGTGCAAGCATGGGTATGGGATTACTGAAACTACTCTATTGTTAATCATACATGCATGCAATATTCTCTAAACTTATATGTATGCTAAAGTTCATTTAACAGGCCCAATTTCACCATTAATAAAATACAAGGAACATTAATTTGAAATATTTTACTATGTGACTAAATTCCACTCCAGTCAAATCAGAAATGTGCATATTTTAATGCATGTATGCACACTTTGAATCATATGTAGTACCTATGACACAGTTCGATTTTTATTATTCGAAACCTATAAAGAGTACTTTCAGATTCTAATGGAATGTGGATTTTTGTGTCAAAAGAAAGCTATTTTTAAATAGAGCCAAAGCAACAACTCCAAAGTAGTTGAGCAAAACCTGAATTTCAATAAAATCTAGCTTTTAGTTATTTCTTTATTTGTAACATATCCCATAAATTTTTATTATTTTATCTTATTTATTTATTTATTTATTAAGGAATGAAACTCTAAGTATGTGTCAACAGGTAGTTAAAATTCACGTCCTTCCATATAAAACATAGCTGGAGAAAAGAGATAGAGTGAGAAATTATTAATGACAAGATAGGCTGATGTCAGATCCTTGAATTGTGCTTCATACAAAACATACCCTGCATTTGCCAAAGCTGTTGAAAGACCTACGAATCGCACTGCCCGCTCTGTTTGGGATGATATGTATCTCATCCTTGAAACAATAACCTGGACAAACAAAGTTCTCAGTTAAAAATATTAACGACGCTAGAACAATTTTGGAAATTAAGGAAACAAGGCGAGATAATTAATGATTGTGAAGGGACAAAAGATGCAAATATGCATACACCCTTAGTTCTAATTTCCATCTTAGTTAACCAGTCAGGGTAATGTGAATATTTGGACACAAGTTTCTTCTCATTCCAACCACTTCATTACGCCCAAACAATTTAACATCCTTCTGGCTGTTTATCTACTATCTAGCTAGAACAAGAAGTCCTAAAGATGTCATAGTATAATCCAGAACAAATGACATTCCCCTTTGTTGACTTATTTGCTGATCCTAGCTGATTCTAGGGATATGATTTGATATGATTAGGATCCTTAATTATCTTTGTAATTATTATTTGATTATTTGCTTCCTATTTAGATATGATTCTTTGTATATAAATAGTCATGTAGACAGATTGTAAAAATTAAGAGAGAAATATAAGAATACTCAAAATTTTCCTAAAATTCTTCATGGTATCAGAACCTTTTCCTGATTTTTGGGTCCAAATTCAATTTTTCCTCTTTAGAGTTTTCAAACTCTAGATCTACCTTTTTGAGTACTAACCCATCTAGGAGCCTCTCCTCCTCTCACCGCCGGCACCAGGAGAACCGCCGGACTGCCGCCGACCAATCAACCAGCTCCGACGCCGGAAAAGCCCGCGCGTGAGGCTCACGTGCCTCCACTTCCCGGCACGTGACCCATCGCCTGTCGCTGCTTCGCCGCTCCGATCACTCTGGCGACGATTCCGACAATCTTTTCGGCCTTCCCGTGCTATTACCCGGTCTTTTGGTGAATCGATTGGGCTCTCTTGTGTGTACAACCTTGGGTACCTCCTATTCTTTCACGGTTCATAAATCTTTACCATGGCAGAAGGTAAAAAGGTCTCAATTCCTAACTCTGATAATCCTTCCTTGCAAATTAGTCCCATAAAACTTGATGAAACTAATTATCTTGCTTGGTCAAGGTCTTGTTTGTTGTTTATCAAGGCTAGAGGACTGCAAGGCTATGTCACTGGTAATAAAAAGCAACTGGATGAGAGTGATCCAGATTTTCCTCAATGGGACTCGGATAATTGTCTTGTTATGACATGGTTACTTAATTCTATCAAACCTCATATCTCTAAGTCCTATTTGTTAATTGAATGGAAGGCTTTGTCTTTAACTTATTCCAAGATTGGGAATGATGCCCAAATTTATGATATTCGGAATAAGATTCATAGTACTAAGTAATGAGAAATGACTATCTCCCAATTTTATTCTGAGTTATGTGACTTATAGCAGGAACTTGATTACTATCAAGACTTCCAGGCAGACTGCACTGGAGATATAGTCAAATTTCGGAGAATGATGGAAAAGGAGCGGGTCTATGATTTTCTTGCAGGGGTGAATAACGAATATGATCCAACTCGGGTTCAAGTGTTAGAAAGAAATCCTTTTCCTTCTCTAGAAGAGGCCCACGCCCATGTTCAACAAGAGGAAAGTCATTGACATGCTAAACATCCTATGACTTAGATAAACCTATTGCACAAAGAAAAGGGGTCAGATCTTGTACTAAACATCCTATTTCTAACTTTCCTAAATGGAAGGAAGCAATAATTCAAGAGATGAAAGCATTGACTAAAAATGAGACTTGGGAGCTTATCACTGTTCCATCTGGAAAGAAACTCGTTGGCTATAAGTGGGTGTTCACAGTGAAAAGCAAAACTGATGGTACAATTGAACGATTTAAAGCCAAATTGGTTGCTAAAGGATTCACCCAAACCTATGGAGTGGATTACCAAGAGACATTTGCCCCAATTGCAAAAATGAACTCAATCAGAGTTCTATTATCTTGCGCAGCTAACTTGGACCGGGACTTGCAACAGTTTGATGTGAAGAATGCTTTCCTCCATGGAGATTTAGAGGAAGAAGTGATCATGGAAATTCCTCCTGGATTCGCTGATGAGAAGACACAAGAAAAGGTGTGCAGGTTAAAAAAGGCTTTGTATGGGCTAAAACAATCTCCCAGAGTTTGGTTTGACAGGTTTAGCAGAGCCATGATGTCCTTTGATTACCAACAAAGCAATGATGATCACACTCTGTTTATCAAATATCATAAGAGTAAAATCACCCTTCTTGCTGTGTATGTTGATGATATAGCGGTAACAGGAGATGATAAAGAGGAAATGGCTCAACTAAAGAGGTTATTGGCTCAGGAATTTGAAATAAAAAATCTAGTAAAACTGCAATATTTCCTAGGTATCGAGGTGGCTAGATCAGAAAAAGAAATTTTCATCTTCCAAAGGAAGTACATTCTGGATCTTTTGGAAGAAACTGGTATGATGGGGTGTAAACCAGCAGAATCTCTCGTTGAAAGTAATCACAAGCTGGAAGCAGGAACTGGTGAGTCCGTGGATATTGGAAGATATCAGATATTGGTAGGAAGGTTGATTTATCTCTCACACACTCGACCGGATATAGCCTATGTTGTTAGCTTAGTCAGCCAATTTATGCATGACCCTCGCGAGACTCGTATGCAGGCTGTACTTCACATCTTGAGATACCTAAAGTCTACGCCAGGGAAAGAACTCTTTACTCCAAACATGGTCATCTCCGAATTGAAGTTTTTACAGATGCAGATTGGGCAAGATCTCTCGATGACAGAAGATCCACCTCTAGCTACTGCACAGTTGTGGGAGGGAACCTTGTCATCTGGAGGAGCAAAAAACATAGTGTTGAAGCAGAATACAGAGCAATGGCCCAAGGTGTATGTGAACTCTTATGGTTGCAGAAGTTATTGGAAGAGTTGAGATTGCCCGAGAGAGACAAGATAACCTTGTGTTGTGACAATAAAGCTGCTATAAGTATAGCACAAAATCCAGTCAAACATGACCTGACGAAACACATTAAAATTGATCGGCACTTCATTAAAGAAAAATTAATAGAGGTGTCTTGAGTCTAATTCATGTGCTTTCTACTGGGCAACTTGCAGATGTGTTTACTAAAGGGCTCAACAATAAGATCTACCCTAATCTGATTTGTAAGTTGGGCATGTGCGACATCTTTGCACCAACTTGAGGGGGAGTGTTGACTTATTTGATGATCCTAGCTGATTCTAGGGATATAATTTGATCTGATTAGGATTCTTAATTATCTCTGTAATTATTATTTGATTATTTGCTTCCTATTTAGATATGATTTTTTGTGTATAAATAGTCATGTAGACCAATTGTAAATATTAAGAGTGAAATACAAGAATACTCAAAATTTTCCCAAAATTTTTCACCCTTGATAGTTGTGTTCAAAGATAAAAAAAAATAAATAAAGAAATAAAAGAAGAGCACATATTGCCATCAGAAACTAACCCTTCACCCATGCATATTTGGACATGTACATAAAATGAAAGAACGAAAACTTATAAAAAATAAAAAAAAAAAAAGAAAAGAAAAAGGAATAACAAATGTTACAATTTAGAATTATAAAAAAGAAAGAAGAAAAGAACAAAATAAGGATTACATGTTCGGCTATGAAGAGTCTATATCCACAAACATAAAACCTCCAAAGAACTAAATTATATTCGCTTGTGTATCTTTCATAGTACATAGAATTGATATTCATAATGAAAGATACCAATAACAAATCATCCTTAAGATTTTGATAATCAAATTCATGAGCTTGAATTCATAAAATTCTCATAAACAAAAAATCTCATTAATTTTAACATTCCCCCTTAATGAGACTTCTATAAAAGTCATGGATTTATAATCAAGCACTCTCCCTCCTGTTTTAAATATATATATATATACATACATATATATATATATATTTTTCCGTTTTTTCTCTTTTCTAAAACTGTAGAGGGAGGAGGTCCTCTATCCTTGGAGAAATATTACTCCTGAAAAAGCTGGTAGGGCCTTGGGTCCTAGGTTTTCAACCCAGATCTACATTCTTTCCAGCCTTTGGGACTTCAACCCAAAAGGAGAAGAAAAAGAAAATTACAATCAGAGGAAAGAAAGATAACATATAGAGTAGGGACTTCAACCCTTGGCCCTGATAAAAAAGTAGAATAGATTCGGGACTTCAACACTTGGCTCTGATGAAAAAGAAAAATAGCAAGAACTTACACCCAGGCTTGGATGGATACCATGTTAAAATTTGGAATTAGAAAAAAAAAAAGAAAGAAAGAAAGGAGAAAGGAGAAAAGAACAAGACACAATTTGGCAGCAGAGAGCCAATATCAACGGAACCTCAAAAAAAAACTACAATCATTCACATATGTACCTTTTATATAGTATATAGAACTCCATATTGATAATGAAAGATATACAACATATATTGAATGCCATCAACAATAAATCACTCCTAAGATTTTGGTAATCAATCATGAGATTCTCACAAATTATTCCTAATCCAGTCCCACCTTTCTTCAAATAAACATAAACCAGAGAGGACAGTCATGGAAGATTATAATACAACTGACAAAATAAATTCTTCATCTTACTGGGAAAAAAAATAGAAACATATTACAGTTACCAGCATTTAATAACTAATACCTCAAGGATAGGTCCACGATCGGCACCTAACAAATGAATCTCATCCAAAATCATAAGCCCAACCTATCAATCAAAAGGCACATGCTTAGAACAACATATGAAATGCTAGCACATGGAAAAGAATAAATTTTTAAAAAGATATCCTTTAGAAATGAAGACAAAACATCAACTAAATCACCTTTGTTACATAGCTGCGAGTATGCCAATTACGACTTATACCATCCCACTTCTCAGGGGTAGATATAATGATATCCGCAGACAAGAGGGCCATCAAATCAGGTGTGTAATCTCCAGTCATCTCAACCTGATAAAACATCCTCTCAATTCCAGGTGAAGATACACCCACATTATATGCATGCAACATCACAGACAAAAAACATCTAATGAATAAATTTTGTCACCATCTCTTTTCCAAGCTGAGAGACAAGGCGTTTTCTCCAATCGTTCATTCTCTCCCGTACAATAGCCTTCAAAGGTGCTATGTAAATAACCTGTGTTCATATAAACAATTAAGCAGAGTTCACAAGGATATGAATAGCCCAACACATTTGCTAGAACTACACAACTAAACTAGATACTAAATACCACCAGAAGTCAATAAACAAACCAAAATTTTAAGAAAAGACTGTCACCATTAAACACAACTATAACATACTTTTCATACATACCCTGTAGCAATAGTTCACCCATTTTTTTATATTCTTCCATTCAATATCGGAGCTATAGCTCTGATTACATTGTTTTCTTCTGCTGGACCTCTAATGCCAGCAGGTAACACAGTGGGCCATTTAATAGGGAAGAAAACCCCTGCCCTTTCATGTTTTGCATTAGTTTTTTTAAAAACTATTTTTCTTGAAGTCACTTTCACCTTTTTTGTTATTTTTTGGTAAATAAAAACTTAGTAAGAGCACCACCAGGGTGCAACCAAAACAAAAGCTCATTGCCTTTTGTATTGCACACAAGGGGGGTGGGGGTGGTGGGGGTGGGGGTGAGGGGGGACCTTCATATCAGGTTGAGTATCGAAGAGACGAAGCATAGCAAGTTCAGCTGATATAGTTTTCCCACTACCAGTGGGAGCTCCTAACAAAACATTGTTGTCCGTGTGATAAAGGACGTGAAATATCTGCAATTTCAAAACAAAAGCATCATGTAACTAATGCAGTATAGTTTGATACAGCTAAAAGCCATTAAACATAAGCCAACAAAATCTATATTGAAACACACCTGCGTTTGTATAGGATTAAAATGAGAAAAGTTGTATAAAGCTTCATATGTAACATTGCCAAGTGATGAGACAGGGAGTGGTTTCAAATCTAGAAGTTCTGTATGTGTAGTACGAGCCTGAACACACCACATATTTGTATGAGAACACCTGATACTTGAAAGTGCTAAGTAAATGGGAAAGTGAGGAAGGAGAGGGCAGACAAAAAAAAAAGCATTGAAACAATCTTTGGAAACAAAATATTAGACAAAACACAAGTACCTCTGGCAGTGCTAGATTATGGAATGAGATAGTGTAGAGAGCCTCTGCATGCAACCATGAATCAGAAACAGCACGGATGTAGTATTGTGGTGGATGTGGTTCAAAAATTGGCACAGTGAATGTGAGCTTCTGAGGATCTGCTCGTGCCATTCGCTTTGTCAAAGTGAAAAGCTCTGAATGGTAGATGTGATCATTCTCAGAATCCTGTATAAACTGTTGTCAAGTCACCAGCAACTAATGAAATATAAATGACCATCTAACTTATTACAATTATTCAACTTGGCACAAGTATGCAATGTGCATGATCTAGTTCGTACAACACAACTTCAAAGGAAGCATAAAATTTCAAAACTACCATTACTGCAGGAGTCAATGAGAGCAACTTTCAGAAAAAAGATAATGTCAACTTGAATGAAAAACCTGCACATTCATTAGTATAAAAAAAAAGCACTTAATTAAGTCAACAATACAATACATTCCCCAGATAATCTTATCTTTACAAAAAAATTATGGAAAAAGAAAATAAAAGTATTTGACAAGGCTAAATTATGGATTTATAGACAGACACGTTGATTTTATGTTTCAGGTGAGCATTGTCATGCATCTGACTGCACTCAAGAGACCCAGTTATAAACATATTGAGTCAACAAGAATTAATTTCAAAGCTCCTGCTAGCTTTCAATGAGGCAATTTTTGGTTCAAAAATTTTCTTATCTAGAAAGTGTACCATGCCTGCTACCCCTGGAAAACAAACATGTAAGAATGTGATTTTAAGTCAGCACCTCAACAACAATCCACCAACGTTGTGAAGCACCATGAAAACGATCTTTCCATGTGAATTCTGGTGTTATGAGCAAATCCACCTAAAAAATTGAATAACCATCATAAGTCCACTTCCAAAATTCATTTCAAATTCAAACGGTTAAACAGAAACTACATTTCCAAGTACCTAATATAGAAGTCATTCAGTATGAATTACCTTCAGAACAGTTCTGGTGATTGGACTTACAGTTGCAGATAACTGGATCCATGGGAAGTACCCTAAATATTGCTTAACCAACTTCCATCGACCCCACAATAAATGAAAATTAGAAAAGGGGAAGTGAATAATCAATTTAGAATGAGAAAGTTCATTATTTACAAATATCTATAGATACCTTCCCTCCATGGGGATAACGGATAAGTGCTCCAATATCTTTTTCCTCCATCTCCTGTAGACGATCTAAATCAGCCCCTCGCTCTTCAAGCTTCCGCAGAATCTGGGTCAATTAAGACAGAAAATCAAAGAATGCTCTCCATGGGAACAGAGAGCAAATAAGTATACTAGACAAACTTCGGCCGAAAGATCCTTGTCAAACTGCCTAAGTGGATGTTGGTGAGGCCAAATCTGGCGATCTACAGCCTTGCAATACTCTAACATGAATAAAGACATCTCACTCCAGCCTCTGCGTAAACAAATTTCAAATAATGCACGCATGATTCGAGCTAAGCTTGCACTTATATATGCAGCATCAGAGACCAACGAAAAAGAATCAATCGAGCCGCGAGATATGTACAACTGCAGAATTACAAAAGCAACAGATCATACATTAAATGCTACGCTTCTTTCCCCGGAAGATATCATTAAGAAAAGTTAAAACCTGAATGAGAATTGAAATCTTTCCATGTTTATTGGATGGACCACCCCTAACTTCTAGAGGGCATGCCATGCGCAACAACATCTCAAGCTCATTCTGCTCCTCCTCTCTAAGAACAATATTCTCAAATTCAGAAGAATGGGCTACCATATCAATAACCTACAGTAGCAGCAATAAACCATCAAGATAATTGAATAAGCAAACAATGAATAACAGGGCTAGAGGGAGGAATTGAAAATCCTAAAGCATACAGACAAATCTATATAGCTTTCTAAAGCACTTATGACAATCCTCATTCTCTAAGTCATCAGGTTATCTTTCTCCAGGGAAACCCGAATAATCCAAGAAATACCCTAATAAACTAAACCACCAATTAAACTGATGTCAACAGCAATTTCAAAGTTTGGAATCACCTCGCTATCATTCATGTGGCGTCTCAACATCTCATTGTAAGTTTCAACACTAGAATATTGGATATAAAAGTGGCTTGCTATGCGGCCAAGCTCTGTACAATAGAAGTTTCCACTTTTCTCATCAAACCGCATCATTTTAGCTTTGTCAAGTGCACGTGCAGCATCTGTTATGAAAGATCTTTGCTTTAAACTCAAAGAAGGATCTGCAATAACCTGAAAAATACAAGATGTTGTGTAAGCATTCAAAAGAAACAAGGTATACATCCAGAGAAGCCCTTGAGAATCAAGACCATCCAAATTCACAATTATAAAATAGGCAAAAAAAAAAAAGGAAATATTCCAAGTCCTGTAGATCTGAGGCTCAATGTTCAACAAAAAAAGAGATCTGCAAAAGCAACTTGCACTTGCCAGTTAGGAATAGCTCATGGCACATATGGAATCAAAACATTTAGTTATTTCATGCTTCTGTAATAGCATTGAATGGAAGGATCCCTCATAGCAAAGCAACAATACCAACAAACCCAATACATCACGATACTTCATAAATTATGGGGCTCCCCATTTCTGCAGAATGGTTAAAACACTTCATCCTGCAACCAGTTGTTCTGATTTTTAAGGAATTAAGAGTGCGGAATGTGAGGTAAAACTAATTGAACAATGTTGAATAGGACAAATTCTTTGTCAGTTAAATAGGTCATATCAAGAAATTAAAGGACTGCAAATCAGCAAAAAGTATGATACCTCATCCCATCCAATGCCATATGCCAAGGGATTCTGCCTCATCCTGATGAAAAGGTAGGTATACCCTAGCCATGCACAGGCTTCCTTGACATTAGTGACAGTACCCAATGCTACTTCTGCATTTAAATTATCTTTTAAGGAGCTAATAAACTGCAAAATCAAAGGAAACACCATATATAAAAAATGGGGAAAATGAAACCTCTGTTAACAACATGGAAGTAATAGGAAGTTGCAAAGCACAATCAATGAAATACGCAATAACTGTAAAAATGTACAAGATAAGCAAAAGATTAATGTCATGATTAAAATAACAAGCTATTTTATACTCTGAATAAGCTGCAACTCATTTAGAGCTGTACAAATCTGAAACACACTGATAAGCAATTCCACCAATGCAGTAACTGAACTTTTCCGAGAAATTGAGAGATCAAAGCCTTTATTATACTTGGAAAAATCCAATATCAGACACAATATCATAATAATTCAGAAAATAAGTTCATCACACATAATGAATATTTGAATAGCAGAAAACAAAGAGAAGGCTTCAAGCATCAGAGTATATCATAGACCATAATTTGTATTCAAGCCGTCTAAATATTTTGATCTCCCTTCAAGCAACCAAATAGATCATTCTTAATTAGTATTGAGAAATCTAAATAGTTGGTGCATTCCCAGGAATAGGAGAAGGCATCAAAACTTCAAAAGATAGATGGTCCTCCTTGAAAAGGGAAAAGTCAAAATCTCTTAGTAATCCAGCTTGACATTCAAAAATATTTTGTAAATCAAACTCTGCAGATGAAAAATATACATCTAACACTCTTCAGATTTCCTCCCAAATTCAAAAACTAGTAATTACCTGACTTTCAATGGGCAGTTGACTTGTCAGCAATCTAAGATAGTAGGCCAGTTTGTCATGAGATGTGATTATAATGCCTTCACCACTCTTGTCAAATTGAGGTCTCCCAGCCCTCCCAAAGATCTAAACATTAACATGATAAGAACAGTGAGAAAAGCCCAGCAACAAATATAAGTAGGTGTTTAGAAGTATTCAAAAAAAATTTAGAGTTCAACCTGCATAACATCAAGCATGCCTAGATCTCGCCACCCACCAGCCTTAGGATCATATAATTGGGTCCCCTGGAGGATTACAACAGATGTAATGAATTTAAGGAGAACAGCAAATTAAAGCTTGTCCGTACTTACTACGTATCTGGTTATGAAGACAATTTTATGTGCTGTTGCTGTTTCTGAAACTAATCAGCATTCAAGAAACAATCTTAAGCATAATCCAAATATGATATCTAGATAAAGATACATTAGTTAAGATCTTTTAAATTTGTTGAAAATCCATTTTAACAGATCACAATTTTAGGTGTTTCAGCAACAGAAGGTCAAAAGTTTTAGTCTTCCACTGGAGTACCTTTTTTATTTTTGGCACAGGAAAATACTACATACTTCTTACAGTCTGAAGAAAAGAACCGACAGTAAAATTGTGAATTGCAAATGTCAAGCAAAAAAGCACTGTGAGTATGAGGGTAAAATATGTTAATAACTAATCCATCAAGCATTATTTCGGCTTTTTCTATACAACATTAAAACAACTGCTGTAATAATTACCCAATCAAGATATTTCAGATCCAATACTATGAACCAACCTTAATCACAACGGTGTGAGCAGGCAGATTCACACCCCATGCCAAAGTTGCTGTGCAAACAAGCACCTGGAACAGAAATAACATAATTTAAGGAAAATGTGCAACCGAATGATAAGCCATTAAGCTGGATAAGCGTTACCTTCAAGAGTCCATCAGAGAAAAGTTGCTCAGTCAAAACCCTATCAGCACGTAACATCCCCGCATGATGAATGCCAACAGCAAATTCAAACAGTTCAACAACATCCTTGTTTCTAGACTTAACAACCTCTTTCTGAAATACATAAATTTGGAAAATTATTGATATCAATAAACAGTAATTCCACCAACATATCTTTTATATTCCAGGGCCTGAACAGAGGAGGATAATGTCACCTTAATCAAGGAAAATTGTGGATGTGCATCATTTTTAAAGAGCTCCAAGTCACTATACTTCCGAGCAATCTCAACCTGTTCAAAGAGAAAATGCCAAGAACTATAAGAACAAAGAAAACCATCCCCATAAAACACTCTCCACGTGTTTGTGTTGGTGTAGCATTGTGCAGGTGTGCAAGTGTATCAAGCCTTCTGGGGACACATATTGATAAATACAATTTAGAAGAGTATTGAACCATTAAAAGAATAGT
Source organism: Manihot esculenta (assembly GCF_001659605.2). Lineage (NCBI taxonomy): Eukaryota > Viridiplantae > Streptophyta > Magnoliopsida > Malpighiales > Euphorbiaceae > Manihot > Manihot esculenta. The sequence goes on along the minus strand of NC_035166.2, from coordinate 22,076,437 downwards.
ACTTCTATTCCATACATCTAACAGAACCTTGCAAAATAGAAGAGTTGAAGGATTAATGTTCTAGCAAAATGATTAAACTATACTCTGAAATCTCCAGTTACCTATAAGACCTTTTGCTATCGTCTCTGCTCATAGTTATAGGTCAAATGATTAAACCACATAAAGTTGTTCAATGGCCTTAAAATTCCTCTTGATTACCGTAAAAAGTGATAGCAAAACCCGAAGGTTCATAATTGGGATGAGTATGGATACGGGATTTGTTTGTGAGTCCAACAGCTGCTACCCCTGTGGATAGAGTTGTGTGGTAACTCCTAAAGAAAAGCAATAAAGGGAACTCGTGGAACCAGACTCCTTGGAGGAGTGGTAATTCTTGGTTACAGCATCACTATGAAAGAAATGAATACTTTTGGATGAGAAAGGTCTTAGAGGAGATGGAGTCCTTGTTTAACACTAGTACACTACAATATTATAATTGCAAAAATGATTTCCTTCCAAATGAAAAAACATGAAGGAATAAATCCCTTGTCTTGACTCAGTTTAACCGAAACAAAATAGAATTTTTCAGGATGGACAGGATATAAATCTAGATGCAATTTTGTTGAATTTTGTGTCTTATTCCTATTTAATTTTAGTTTTCTGATTGAGGTTATTTACTTAAATTGATTTTAGAGACAATTCATCACAAAATAAGAACAGTAAATCTCTATAAATAAATGTTAGAAGCAGAGATCGGTAACTTTCATTCGAAAAAATACAAGTGAAAAAGGTATTCTCAGATCACAAATATTTTGTGTACAATTATTTTGGCATTGGTTTTTGAAAACTGAAGTACCCATAGATCCTTTCTGGTGCAGATCAGTCGAAGGGAGACAATGATAATCAGCCAAAAGCACAAACTTTCAAAAGCAAGTATTCCAACCCTTTGCCTCTTGCATGGAAGATGTGGGAAGCACTACCAAGCAACATGTCAACTTACACTGCAGTCCCATTTATTTTATTACTTTTTAACAATGGGTAACCTATAAAAAAATTTTAATATATTTTGCAAAATATTTAATGATGCATATTGATATCAACCTCAGTCTGATTGAGCTGAACCTTTGATCTTCTCTCTTCTATATTTTGGTGACTATGTCAGCTCTACAAATATTGAAGTTGCTCGATGATTAAATTTTTATACAAATTTCTTCTTTGTTAGTCCTATGTTATTTAAATTCTCTCCATGTCAATTTGTTCTTATTTTTCAGTGGTAAGAACACATCAACAGCATATGCATTTTACACACAATAACACATAAATATCAAAAGTTAGGATGTGTGCCAAGAAGCATACTAATTTGGCAGCCGTTTTAGCTGTATCTTTTCGCGAATGAACAAAAACCATTGCCTGATGGCCTTGCCTCAATGAATCTACAACCTAAAACGGAAAGGGGGAGAAAAAAAAAAACCAACAATATCATCACTCTCCAAAAATGCCAATCTAAGACACATATTACATAAGAAGTTGTCCAGATGGAAACATTTGTGTACCTTCCCGTAACAAATCTCATTCAATAACTCATTGCGAGCTGCAAAGTTCGGCTCACTAATTCCAATGTACTGTTGTGCAAGGGGCACAGGACGATAACTAGAATCAAAGAAGAAGAGGCCTGTATCTGGGTTCACTCTAAGAAATTGAGCAACCTGGAAACATTCAAGAGGAAAGGCATCAAAATTTAGACATTTCAGTTTAAAAAAAAAACAAAACAAAAGGGCAAATGTGATTTATAATAGAGAAAAACCTCCAAATAATTGGGTAAAGTCGCTGAAAGTCCTACAATACGTATCATTGTCTGTGTTGACTCTACCTGTCATGAGAGAAAAAAAGTGCAAGAAGTGAAGAACTACTTAGTTCTGCAACCACCGACATATTTAGGTAAAATTTAATTGCAAGGGATCATGCCAGTGGATCTGACTGAATCTAATGCAAATCCTGGCGCATGCATTCAGAAGACTTTACCTGGCGCAGAGTCCTGGCAACAAGTGCTTCTATCACAGGGCCTCTATCATCATTCAAAAGATGCACTTCATCAATAATTAAGAGCTTCACCAGCATTGAAAGTGACATGTCACTGCTCTTACGAGTAATGACGTCCCATTTCTCAGGTGTTGTCACTATCATCTTATTCAGATAAATTGAAAAAGGGAAACCATTAGTTGTAGCACACATGCTGTCATTTCATGATAAGAAGGCATAACTAAGAAGTGGGAAGGCGGAGGTGAGAGTGAGGCAACCTGAGTTTCTTCAAGTTCATTCTTTGAGAGCTGCATGTCCCCAGTAAGTTCTCTCACAACCATATTCAGTGGAGATAAACGACGGCTGAATGTTGTAGTGACCTCCGCAGCTAATGCCTAGCAAGAACATCATAAGAGATGGGCAATTATCAAATCAAAAACTCATAGACCGGGAAATAAAGGAGGTGGGCACCATAATGGATGAAAAGTTTACCTTCATAGGAGCAACGTAAACTATCTTAAATTCATCTTTGTGCAAGTAACCATCCTTGAAGTGCTGTCCAATCTGGAAATTCCATTAACAATATAAATTCCTAAAATTTTAACAATATGAACTCTAGTTTCTATTACTCAATATTATAGAAGCAAGATTTAAAACAAAATGTGTCTCTCGCAACAGGAGCGAAAATTTATATCAACAAAACCATGGGTGACATCAATAGGATAAACCATATTTTTTAAGCAGACACCATAAGAGAAACTGTACCAAACAACCAGAAAATTGCAGTCAGAAAATCCGAAATTCATAAAACAAAACACTAGGGATAGTTTTTCACGCGTATATAACAATATTAAGCATTGAAATTAAAAGAGGTGTTATAGGCCCATAGTTGTTATAAGCATCAGCATCAACAAGCCTTAGGTCTAGCACCTCTACAATTGTCAAACATACGACCTAACTGAGGAGTGCACTCTATTGCCAAGCACACTGTCACAAGAAAACCCTAATCAGACTATTGGAGAGAATGAGAGAAGAATAGAGAAGATAAGAGGAAGAAGAAAAAGAGAAGAAAAGGGAGAACAGAGATAGAAGATTCAGGAGGAAATTGAGAGAGAATAGAGAGTACCATGGATTGTAATTCTTGGATGATATTACAGTTGCTTTGCTCTCTATTTATACAGCAATTACTCTCTCATAAGTCAAAACTGTCATAACAGTCTCCTCAACTTCCCCTCCCAAAACTAACTAAATAACTGTTCCCTCCAATATTAACCAACTACAGCTGTTGGCTTCTTTCTTCTCCAGCTAGATGTAACACCCAAATCCCTTTTCCAATGCACAACAAATGTTTCAGGTTTACATGTTGCTTTATTATATTTTAATTGCCACAATCTTTTTTCATATGTTATGTTTTTTGATCTAAATATTGATATATATCATTGCGTATTAACTATTAACACTTGTTGAATCCCACATCGATTGTGGAAAGGGGTAATGTGCCCCTTATATGGGCTATAGGCACTCCTCCCCCTTGAGCTAGCTTTTGGGGTGAGTTAGGCCTGGCCCAAATTTAACATAGTATCAGAGCCTCCCCATCCGATGTTGAGCGCCCCATAAATGTGCCACGCACCAGTAAAAATTCTGGGCGTGAGGGGTGTGTTGAATCCTACATCGATTGTGAAAAGGGGTAATGTGCCCCTTATATGGGATATAGGCACTCCTCCCCCTTGAGCTAGCTTTTGGGGTGAGTTAGGTCTGACCCAAATTTAACAACACCCAATTAAACTGAAAGCAACAAAGAAAGAAAAAGAAGGACAAGATATGTGTTGCAAATATTTTTCAATTAAAAATAAGGAAAAAGAGAAAAGAAAAGAAAATTTAGAGAAAAGAACTGTTCCTCCTGTTTCTTTTATATACCTCAGTATGGATTACTGAAGTTAAAAATTCCAGTACCTAGATCCTAAATGAAGTACACATTGATTAAGTTGTATTAACTTTTGATGTTGTCTTACAACATATGGTAATCCTGAGTTTCTATGAAGTTCATTTAAATTTTATCTCTTTTGTTCTTCGTTTTTACCTCTCAAAGGCACTAGGCTCTAGGGACCCTTGTGCCTGTAACAACTATGTACATACCATTAATTCTAAGCAGTATGCCTAAGGTCTCACAAAAAAATACAGAGTTACACACAGGTTTATGATTAGTAGTTTAGCTCTCCATTCCATCCCAAAGCATCTCATACATGGGAGAAGTGACCTCACAAAAAAAGGAACCAAAACATAATCCATTTATTGCATACCTCATGCAGAATAGAAATCATAGCTATATTTGTTTTGCCAGCTCCTGTTGGTGCACATACCTGCAAATACATAGAAAAAATTTAAGACAAGCTAAAAGCTTTCCTTTTACCCAGAAGTTCACACACATATGGTGATCTGAAAACAATTGCATGCATGATAACAAGTAATCAATCTGGCCAAATTCCATTGTCAGCAAAATCAATCCAGCACCAAAACATTCAAAAATTATAATAAATCCATCAGGATTCTCAACTTCAGTTACAAATATTTGTACATGCAAATGCAGCTGCTTCATCCTTCTCTCACCATTACTAAGCCATTTGCAACTGCAATGGCTCACAAACTTTTTGCCTTTGCAGCTGTGATCTCTTAATTGCATAGTCCCCACTGCCACACTACTTTTTCTTTTCTTTTCTTTTCTTTTCTTCTTGTTATAATCAATGAGATTTTTCCTTAACAAAGAATCTCACGGGTGATTTTCGTGAATCTCATGATCATGAAAAAAATCCTAAGATGATTACCAAAATATTAGGACTGATATATTCTCGATAGCATTCGATATATATTATGTATCTTCTATAATAAATATGGAGTTCTGTGTACTATGGAAATATACACAGGTGAATATAATATCATCTTTTTGAGGTTTTGTGCCCCTCAAAGAAGATCACCGTAGTCAAATCATATTAATCGTTCTCTTGTTCCTTCCTCATTTCTTCTTTATAATTCTAAATTTTAACATGTTACCAGAGTCTAAGTTAAAGTTCCTGCTATTCTTCTTCTTCATTAGAGCCAAGGGTTAAATTCTCTACTCTATTTTACTCTTTTATTAGAGCCAATGAATGAAGTGCCTGCTATATTCTACTCTTTTATCAAAGTGAAGGATTAAGTCCCTACTCTATATGTCGATCTTCTTGTCCTCCTCTGTTTTGCTCTTCCTTTGTTCTACTTTTGGGCTTCAAGTCCCAAAGGCTTTGAATAACCTAGATTTGGGTTTGAAAATCTAGGACCAATGACCCTCCAAACCTCTTCAAGCGGAATCCCAATGTCAAAGAACCTCATCTCTTCACTATAGTAAAAGAGGAAAAAGGGAAAAAGAAAAAAAAAGGGGGAGAGTTCATGACAATAAATCCATGATTTTTGAAAAATATTAATTATGGGGAGTGTTAAAATCAACAAAATTTTTCATAATGAACAACCTTACAAGTGACTTATGGGAATCTCATGATTATGACAAAATCATGAGATTGATTACCAAAAGATCAGGAATCATATATTATTGATAGCATTCCATATATTCCTACATCATAAATATAGAGTTTATGTACTGTAGAACATACACAAGTGAACAAGACATAACCATACACAAGTGAATACAATGCAACCCTTTTGAGATTTTGTGTCTGTGGATATAGGCTCTCTGCAGTCGCACCATGTAAATCCTTCCCTTGTTCTTTTCTCTTTTCTTTTTCATAATTCTAAATTTTAAGACTTTTTTTCCCTGTATTCAGTTGACATAATTTAATTTGCACATCTAAATTTTTTATGCTATGGTAGGATAGAAGAAAAAAAAAAGCAAACAACTAGATTTGAAGCTGTCATCATAGGTGTAAATGCCAATCTACTGCTTGGTAGTTAATATAAAAAAAAAAAAGTAGAAGACATAATGGAGATTGAAAAAAAGATAGATTCATCAACTACTTGAAATCATGAAAACTTGATGGGGTAAAGCATAGCTATTTGTAACTCAGCAAAGAATATAATTTTATGGATCATTCATACATGATTCAGACAATTTATTCATATAGCGAAATGCTAGTGCATTCACAAAATAGAACACTTACAAGTATATTCTCATTAGTGTAATAAACAGTTTGAAATATCCGGCTCTGGATTCGGTTCAATGATTTGTATCCATGAAATGCAGCTTGAGCAAAATCATCCAACTCCTTTATCTCAATCTGACACATATCATAAGAAAAAAATATAGCACAAAAAAAAACGAAGATTAACTAGCATAGTAATTGAATAGCAACAGCCTTCCCGGAAAGGCAGCCTGCAAATAAACACAATGTGAAGACAGAGATAGAATTTGTATACAATGATAAAAATAGACCACAATAGCTAAATATTTTCATCAACCAAAAGTAGCTTTTTATCTGATTCAGAGGCCCCTTCTGGCAGAGGGATTAACCTTCCCTGTACATGTATAATGCTTCTTCCATATGACAAATAAAATATGAGGAGACTAGAACTTCAAACTACAGAAATTTTGTACGACGAAGGCTTTTAAATAACTGAATAGTACCAAATTGACCACTGTTTTAATGAATTGCTCTACAGAGTTGGCATAACTACTCATTAACTGAAGAATTTAATAGAATATCATTACAATCTTGTATATCTAATGAGATAAAATTTCTTTAAGTTGTGTTTAAAATATATGCACACACAGACATGCATATAGAGAGATATATTAAAAATACACACTTACATATATATACGTTTATATGCATATTCACGCATATATATATATATATATATATATATATATATATATATATATACACACATAGGTTACCCTATACTAGTTGGGATTAACACAAGTTATAATCTATTTAATACCTGAACTAAAATTATAATCTATTTAACACCTGAACTTATAGAAATCATAACAATTAATTTAGCCATATTATCGATAATTTATTGGAAAAAAAAAAAACTAATCACATATTATTGACTGTATTCTAAATTTTATTGATTACACTCTAAATTTTCATAAAATGATAAAATTAACTTCACTTAACTTTTTCAATTTATTAAAATTTAGAGCTCATTCAGCAAAATTTAGGGTGCAGCTAACAATATGTGTACTCTTTTCTCGACTGGAATTTTTAAAATTTTCCAACAATTGTTTGGACAAGTTTTGAAGCTAAGTTTCATTTCACAAATTTAATTGTGCAGGCCTAGCCTCCATACATGACTCAAATTGGGCAATTTTTCCCTCAATTTGTGCTTGTGCCTCTCACAAATGAGATTATATATAATCATGTGCTTCTGCTGACTCACCCATGACGATCGATTCTAAATTTCTAATAACAATTTTTTGAGCTCACATGCAAGAGATTCAGTCATAGGTCAATTAACACGGAAATTCTCCTGCTTTGAGACAGCCTCTCCCTTGTTGCGATTTTGGCCTCGCCTAGAAGAACTTATGGTGAAAGGATGGAATGAAAGAGCTCGAAAGAGGGAGCTCTTAACACCACAAGACTCAATTGCTAGAGACAATCTCAATCTCGATTTAGTGGAGATAAACACTTTGCTTACCTTTATTTTTGATACATACATTGTACTGAGAGGATCCTAATACTTGTGTAAGCTATAACTAAATAGAATGATACAATCAGATTGGATAGCTACTGAATTGAATTATCTACTCCTACCGGATATGAATTAAAACCCTACTTGATAAAAATAAATTCCTAATAGATAATAATGTTGCAACCAACTTGATGTGCAATCAGATTGATGCCAATCCATTCTCATTGCCACAAGTCTTGCACCTCCTTTGATACGTCTTTCCTGTAAATGCACCTGTAAGACACTCTCTCTCTCTCTCTCTCTCTCCTTTACTTCTGATACATACATTGTAATGAGAGGATACTGATACTTGTATAAGCTATAACTAAATAGAACGATACAAGGATATTGGATAGCTACTGAATTGAATTATCTACTCCCGGATATGAATCAAAATCCTACTTGATAAAAATAATTTCCTTATAGGTAACAATGCTCCAACCAACTTGATGTGCTATTAGATTGATACCAGTCCATTCTCATTGCCACCGAGTCTTGCATCTCCCCCCTTTACTTCTGATACATACATTGTAATGAGAGGATACTGATACTTGTATAAGCTATAACTAAATAGAATGATACAAGCATATTGGATAGCTACTGAATTGAATTATCTACCCCCGGATATGAATCAAAATCCTACTTGATAAAAATAATTTCCTCATAGGTAACAATGCTCCAACCAACTTGATGTGCTATTAGATTGATACCAGTCCATTCTCATTGCCACCAAGTCTTGCACCTCCTCTGATACATCTTTCCCATAAATCTAATAGCACATCAAGTGGTTCCCCCTCTCCCCCCCCCTCTCCACCTTATGCCTCCCCTTCTTGCCCATATGTCTTCCTCGAAGTAGCAAAGATCTAGAAATTCAAATATTGTCACTCCCTTTCATCGAAAGACAGCCCCACCTCACCTCTTTTTTTCTTATTGATCTCCGACCTCCCACCATTCTTTTTTATTCTCCTCCACTTTTGCTCCACAGTTGCACACTTATTCAAATAGACTGTAATAGCGATAATATGCATTGCACCACAAACACTAGTGTCCTCTAACAATTGCCAAATCACAAGGGTGTATTGAAAAAAACTGAATCAACCCTTTGAAAATCCATCACAGATCAACCAATAAGATATGTAATGTTGATATTTAGGCTCAGTAGGGATTGTGGTTGGGAGAACAAAAAGTTTTTTGTAAAGCACCATTTTAGATGTTGAAGAATTGCAATTTGAAAAAGTCATTTCCTATGACTAAAATATTTTACTTTGAATCAAATTTTAATACCCCCTCAAACTAACATATATAAAAGTGTGTTTTTTATTTTCTGAATAGGAGATCTAACAGCCATTACCCTAGTCTATACTCAATGTTTACAGAACTCTATACCTAATGAAATCATACAAGTCCACAATTTACTCTGAGTATGCCAATAACACTTCTCCCAACGAATATTTTATTTATAGCAATTAAGACAATAAAACTTAACCATCCATCATAAAATATAAAACAATATTAGCTTATATGAGATAACTGATGTTCAATACCTTCATATAGTTGGCCTTTGAAAATAACAAGCATACACTCTTAAAAACTAGCTCAAGCACACATGTATAAATCAATTATTTGACTTCTCCATAGCATATTTGAATTACCAAAAAAAGGGGAAAGATGGACTACTCCTAACCCTAATTTGATGCTAGAATCTCAAAATGCAAATCAACAGGGCAGAAAGTTATTAGAAGGACAAAATAACAAAAAAAAAGCAATTTGACTGGAAAGGAGATTCATTCTTGGCATGCATCTGTTTTTCCTCCTTAGTCCTTATGAATAAAATAATTTTTCACTTTAAACATGATTCTAAACAATTAATCAACAGAATTTTTTCCAGAAACAATGAAAGAAAGTAAAAGCAACAAGCATCTTATTTTGCCACCAATTCTATTTCTTCTTTTTTTTAAACATTTACCGGGTCAATTTAGTCATGTATCACGATATATGTTTGTCCGTTTTCAAAATCAATATAAATTGCAAAATATTACACAGAATTACTGGGTAATCAATCATGATTGAGATAAATTTATATCACAATGAATTACCAGCTTTTCCCCAGGTTTCATTTGTGCAGTTGGTGTTGGAGGGATAACAACTTCCTCATAGCCCTTGTAATGTTTCCTTATAGTACCTTGAGGAAGAGCAGTTATTGATAATGAATGAGATCCTGCGCCAGAGCCAATCAGATCATCCAAAAGATTTTTCCTCTCGCTGGCTTGAAGTAAAGAAGAAAAACTTGCAGCTGAAGCATCATTATCAACCCCATGTTCTGTTCCACGTCTATGTCTCTTCTCCTCCTTCCGCCGAAGTTTATCGATTTGCCTTTCAGATTCTGTTTGGACAGTAACCTACAACAGAAGCTGGGATGTGACTTCTTGGTGAAATTTAGAGTTCCTAGAAACACGCAAACAGGACTATATTGCTAATACCTGGGTGCCATAACTAGGCATACGTGATTGAATGCTTGACACTGTCATATCTGATTTCAGTACTGACCACCCATGACGGATTGCATCAACAAGTTCCTTTCGATGCTGCAAAACAAAAGAAACCTCAATGATAACACCTGAAATATAAACACTGTTAAATTTGAGAAATTCAATAATCAATATGTGTCTGTGCACACTGCACATGCATGTATGTGCACCCATGTGTGAATAACAAAGAGAAATGAAAATAGTTCAAGAAAATAATGACACTTCAAATATTTGTTAAGGAATGTGAAGTTCTGAGGACGAAACCATCAGTAAATCAAAAATAATTTATTGAACCTTTTGTAAGATTCTGAAACAATGAAGTTACATCCCTCAAAATAGCATCTCAAATTACAGATCAGCAAAATAAGACTCCATTAGCTGAGTAAACTTGATAGGTAGCACATCAAAAAGCTACAAGCAGCTATAGTAATTAAATCCTTACTGATATAAGGTCTTGAACGATCTCAAACGCACTATCCCCAACAAGATCCAACAAGTCACCGGCTATCTTAAAAACAGAAAAAGAATAAGAATTAAGAAACTGATTCTGATAATATACATTATCAAAGTTGACATCAACAAATTCAGAGAATCTTAACTATTAACCATTACCTCCTCGCCAGGTTTATTTGAATCAAGTACACGGCATATAGCCATCGCCAGATCATCTTGGGAAAGCTGAGAAGTACTTTCTCTTACTATCTGGTTGCATGCATCTCTTAACCAACTTAAATTGAATTTCCCACCATCAGCAGCAGAATGATTATGGCCATAGTCATTATGATCATGCCATCCATCCTGAAACAAAGAAGGCCCCGTGGTTTCTGCATCCTCCTCGTCCTCCAAAGTAATGTCCACTAGAAATCTGGCTGGAGTTTGGAAAGCAAGATCAGCACCAAACTCGAGATCCCTGTCGCTTCCATTCACATGGCTTTCTAAAACAAGTGCAGACTCATGGCTGGTAGGTTGCAAACTGGAAAGCCTCTGTGCTAGAGTGGCAACTCTCTGGATGTTAGCATCTAGAACTGCATGACCAATAAGTTTTTGCAATTCTGACCTGCATTCAACATTACTTACAGCAATCATAATTCCTGAATACTTGTCACCATCTTACCATTTATCTACTGAAAACAAAACATCCAACAAAAGCAAAATGTCTTTACATTCAAAAGAACACTTTAACAAACATAAATTTGACATATAACATAACTATATATGTGCTATCATGCTATGTTCCACTAACACATAGTTTGATCAATATGAAAAGTTAAATCATAGTGATAGGATCAACATCATAACATTCATTTATCAATGGCAACATTACAAATATCGAGGTATTGAAACTCGATAGTTCTTTGAACTCATGTCCTAATGCCATCTCAATTTTCCTTTTTTCCCCTTTTTATAAGGCCAACGGCTCAGTTTGGATAAGAAGGAAAATTAAGGGAAGGGAAAATGGGACATGTGATCTACATGACAATCATGTTTCCATTTTCACTTGCCATTTAACTCCCTCTCCTAAGCATATCCTATAGGGAGACTTTAACCCATTCCATATAGTGAAGAAGCCAACTCTTAACTCAACTTCTTTAAGTTTTCAACAGGGCCATAAGTAATTCATATCACAGCAACGAAAATTTCACTCCCAATACTGAATCCAATATGCATCAAAACCAAAAGATGATAAAGCATCCAAATGGAAATCCTTACTTCCTTTTGAGAATACTGGAATCATCATTATCTTCCTCTACTGGTCCTGGTCCACCAAATAGACGGTAGGCAGTGAGTGCCACTTCACGGAACTCTTCAGAGGGTACCTCTCCATCTATTAAGTCCACTACTCCCCCAATGAACTGCTTGTAAGCTTGTGTCACTTCAGTTGATGCTGTTTTACAAGTTCTGACTAACTATAAAATCATTTTATTAAACAATACAACGAATGATTGGGTATTTTATGTGTTATATACCTTCTTCCCATCGATAGACTATCTTCCTTGCAAGTTCCGATTCATTAAGTGAATTTGCAGTACTAAATCACCCAATAAGTAATAAAAAAAAAAAATCAACTAATTAGCATTTTAGAGAGATTAGCAGGCGAAATCAGTAAGAATTCTTGAACTCAGTAAATGCTGAAGCGCTACATTGTTAATGGAAAAAAGAAAAGTACTACAGAAAAAATAATAACAGCCTTCGCAGCTGGTAAGCGGGGGGGGGGGAGGGGGACGGCTTGGCATTAGCACCATAGACTAAAACCTGGGAAAAGTAAAAATCCTACCAACTTCCGCAGACTTTTGAAATCAAAATTGCGAGAAAATGGTTATTATTGTCTGAAAAAGTGTCTAAACATCACATGTTTATAGGGAAACTTCCTGCCTATAAAGAATTAGTTAAGGATTACATAAATCCTACGGAAATGGAAGATATATCTTTAAATAAAAATCCTGGAATTTTGATTAAACGAAAATATATCCGCAGAATATAGGAAAATAATCCAGCAAAATCATTTGGCTAAATTTTCTGCGCTGTAATTCCTGCCTCAATAATAACTCAATCTCATAAGTCTTTGAGTCCAATAAAAGTTTTGTTTTCCAAATTACGACTCTCTCAACTAATCAGAACCAGTGTTTTAACTATATTTTCTAGCGTTTTCTAGCCAACCAACCGGATGACAAAAGAATGAAAGGCTTTCTTTCTCTAACTATAATTACTTGCGATGCTTGAGGCGGTTCTGGAGGATGATCTTGCGCTGGAGATAGGCTTGATCAACGTCGAATGGATCTCTGAGAGAGTTTGTCAAGCGAGGCAACTGCATTAACATTTTTCCGTCTGTGAATTGATCCTGCAACCCTAGAATACGACGTCAAGAAGACGAGATGTATACAGCAGCGAAGCGGGCGCCAATACGAACCACCGGCTGTACAAATTATGCAGGTCTAGTGTTTGTCTAGAGTCAGATAAGTTTGGGAGAAAATAGAAACGGAAAGGTCTGACCGGATTTATAAAGGGTTGGGCTAAGCCCGTGGAGGTAAGGGACTTTGTTGATCTCGCACACTAACTACGAATATTTTCTATTTATAATTATTATAGTGCCGTTAAGTTTTTGGTATTACTAAATAAATTAATTTTTATATTTTAAAAAATTTATTAAAATATTTTTATTTTTAATTAATGAAATATTTTTTATTTTTTTCATTATAAATAAATAAAATTTAAAAAAAATTTAAAATTTAATTTTATTCTCAAATAAAATCTTTTATTTAATTTATAATATTATCATTATTATTTATTACAAAAAATTATACTTTATTTATATTATAATTATATTTTATATTTTTATTTTTTTAATTAAATTATATTATTTTAATGTTCGACCAAATATATTTATTATTATTATATAATTAAAAGATTATAAAATTATCATTTTATATTATTAAATATATTTATAAATTACTATTTATATTATTATTTAATTTTTTTACTTTTATCAATAATTTTATAATAATATATTTTTTTTAAGCAAAACTACTTAATAAAATTTTATCAAATAAAGATAAATTTCATTCCAAACAGAAAGATAATTATATATAATAAATTCTCTAGTCAAAATATGAGCAGTTATAGTAGCATTACAATGAATTTATCTAACACAAATATCAGTTCTAAAGTCTATCAAAATTTTACGATCATTCAAAATCAAATCCCTGCATAAAATAATTTAGCAAATGTACTTCTTAAGTGTCTGTCTAAACACATGCATAAGATAATTTGGCAAATATGCTCTTTTTTATTTCTCATCTCTCGGGCATAAATCATTAAAGTCTCCCGAACAAAACCACGAAAGAGAGCTTCTATAAGATAAAACTCGAATAAGGTTCCAAAACTGACGCTGTTGTTGCGATTTCAGAAACTCATAATAACCAGTAAACCTCCATTAAATATTACCTTTCGAAACAACCGAATCAATAAAATTTGAAGAAAAGTCAACCACATAAATAGACACATGACTATTCCACATTAACAAAAGGCCTCATCCAAATCCTTGTCTATCCTTATCTATTGACCGAGAAGCAACCATCAAAATGTAAAAAATTACGAAAAAATTCCGAAAAAATTATATACGAGAACTAAGAGTTTTTGTTTTCATCAAAAATAAAATGTTCGACTTGTAACTAGTAACCAAATCCTTCATTGCATTAACTGTCCGAGGATTGCTGAGTCCTCGACAGTTCCAACACAGGACAATCATTGCTTTCGGCTATCCCGACCTTTAATGGGATGAGCTGCTCATATTCTGCATATTCTGAAAATTGATTGAATTGTATGTAAGAAATATCCCACCATACAGAAATCATAAGTAACGATCGAAATATCTCTAGAGCTCTTAATAGGGACAATATCTTCTTCTTCATCAATAGTTAATTTAAAAAATATACACTTATTATATATGCAATAACAATACAATTTATTTTGATTCTCATCCAACTTTTAGATTTTCACCCTCAATCCTCATATCCATCTATCTCACTCAAAAGATTATATTTTTTATTATGGTTTCCTATTTTGCACACCTACACCTTTTGACTATTGATAGCTATTGAAACGTTATGCTCACCAATACAATTGGTGAGACATTCCTTCACGCAAATCTCGATATATGCAGAAAATGAGAGACATATAAATGCTAAGAGATGCAAGATAATAAGGAGAGTAGGTAAATTTCACTCATTATCTCTAAGTTTAGGTATTGTACAATATGGTCTTTAAACTTCATTTTATAATATAAGACTTTTCAAAATTTAGTATAATGAACAAAAAAACTCATTCCCACCTAGTATAGCCAGTTTCTATGTTATTTTGCTTATATAGTAATGTTCTGAGATTCAATAAAGAGTAGGCTCAAGGTGTATATTTGTGAACTTAATCCGGTTGGCTCATACCTTCCTTTTATCCTCTAGTGATGCATAACCATCGTCCTATACCTATACACCCTGTCATTATCATGCAGAGCTGTACGAACAAACGTATTGTGTGCTTTCCTATCGCCAGACAATCATTTAATTCCCTTTGGCACCGTGTGGATACGATTCCGTATATATAGGGGTCTATTGTCCCACTGATCCATCAAGTCAGTTGAGCTGAATCTCCCTCTAATGGGCCCGATTCCTGCTCTGTCCGGCCTACTTGCACAAAGACAGGGTCACGCGCTAGTGGATGGACCCACTTAGCAAGCTTTGATGAGGCTACAGTCCGGCCTTCCTACATGGGCTTAACTATGGCCAGGAGATCCGAGTCCCAATAGTTATCAAGTGCTCCCTTACCCGCTTGTTAATTATTCCATAATTAATAAGGGGATAAATCCGGAAGTTTTAATTATTACTACGCGGCTCTATGAGTGCTTTTGTCAAAACGTCTTCTCTTCTCCTTTACCCATTTCAAATTCGCACTTTTGATTTCACTCGCGGTTCTTCCTCTTGCGCTACCTCTGCTATCTTGCTCTCCTTCTTCTCTATAATCCCTGCTTTCTCTATGGCTTACTCTTCTAATTACTTTAGTTAAAATCTCTGATGTCATGGGTCTGGTGTCCTCCATTATCCTTTCTTCCCTTTTTGACTTTTTCTCTAGCGACTACACTGATACCGCGATTTATAGGATCAGAACTCTCCTTCCTAATGAAAGGATTGTCCTTCCCAATCCACCTCCTGCGGTCATAATAGATGCCCAGCAAGGGCGCAACTTGGTCTTCTTTGTCAAGCAGCGTAATTTCGGGCTGACATTTCCTTTTATCCCTTTCCTTTTATCCCTTTCTTTATTGAGGTCTTCCATCACTTCAAAGTGACTCTCCGTATGTTTTCTCCCAATTCCATTATGTTTATGTGCTGCTTTGAGTCCGTTTGTCTGTGTTGGAGTTTTGTCCCCTCTGTCACTTTGTTCTCCACCTTCTTCCACCTCGTCAGGTCTAATCACGGGTTCTACTACTTTAGTCCCCGGGTAGGATTATCCATATTCGTCGGATACAAGGACTCTATAAAAGGCTGGACTGAGGCCTTTGTGGTAGTCGAGCTGAAAGAGAGCTCGAGGATCAGTTGGGATGTTGATTTTTCTTGGGGAGAAGTCCCTCAGGGCTGCAACGACTTTCCCAGGTTGACCCTGTTAGACCAAGTTTGCCTTTTTTGACTGACCTTTGTAAGGAAAAAGTATGATGTTGAGAAATGCATGTTTATGTCCAGCCTTCAAAATTGTTGGGAAACTGGTATTATTATTCTTCTGTTTTTCTTATTTGTTGCATTTTCTTTTTGTTATTTTGAGTTCTAATTGGATTGACATCTCTTTTTCAGTTTTTGTTGTTCCTACGGATAACATCAAGCTCCCAAAGAACTTTTCCCTATCTCAGGAAAGCATGAGGGCGACCCTGGCGGCCTTTAAGGTTAATAAGACGGTGGCCGACGTAACTAGGGAGGTCTTTCAAGCGATGGACCCAACAGCTGCGAACCGTTCTACTGCCCCTGCCCCTACTTTGGCATTGGTGCCTGTAGCAGGGGGTTCTTAGTCTGCAGCCTCGAGGATGTTCATTCCTGCCAAAGCACTAGCTCTAGCCAAGACTCCGGCTGCTCCTAAACTGACTTCCAAGGAGCCTATTGCACTCAATGAGTCTACCGAGAGCAGTTTGGAGGAGAGCACTGGAGTTGCCCCTTTGGATGTCCCACCACTCCAAGCTGTGGGGGCCATAGTGATCAGAGGGGCAGCCAACAAGTGAGCCCGGACTTTAGAGCCTGCTACTGAAGGTAGGGCTGTCAAATGGGCTCGTACTACAGAGCCTACAAGGATAGCCCTTCTCCCCTCCGCTGATAAGGGGAAGAAGGTTGTGGAGCAGCTATTGTCAGCTCCAGACAACGAGCTCTTAAATGCTGCGGAGGTGACTTGTGAGTCTTCGCCGGCTTCGGTAACCAAGATGCTCTGCAAGAAGATGTTTGGGGGGATTTCGGATGCCTCAGATCCTTATTTTCTGGCCCTCATCAAACCTTACCCGCTCTACTAAGCAACAGGCGGTGTTCAACACTCGCTTTCTGGATTACCACGGGGACAACTTGAGGGAAATGTTCCTTATGGTAAGCCATCTACCATTCTCAAGGATATTTCTAACTTCTTTAGCTTTTTAACTTTGTTTTTATGTGGTAGACATTCAGAGTATTCCTAGAGATTGATGCCCAAAACCGGTCTTTTCAAAACTCAGTGGAGCAACGCATAGCGGATGAGCACCAGGATGAGAACATCGTTGCCACTGGTGAGGCCGCGGATGAATCATTGAGTTCTAAGGGGTTATTGAGGACCTCACTAAGCAACTGAAGGAGATGAGGGTGGAGGTTGCCCCAGGCCTCCCAATGAGTTTCTGCAGCTGAGTCTCAGCGAGACAAGGCCTTAGCACAGCTGTTCTCTTTAGAGGGGTCCTACCATCAACGTGATGAGGCCAGGGCCCAGCGTGATGAGGCATTAGCTCGCACTACCATCCTCCTGCAGGAGCTCAATAAGCGCATCGAGGACCTGAAAGGCATGGCTTCAGCAGCGGAGAAGTCTCGTCTCCAGCAATAACAACTCCGTCAAGAGGTCACTGCTTTGGAGGAGAGATGTTTTGCGTTATTAAGTGATGCTCAAATTGTAGAGGATAGGGTCCAGCAGGCTTGTGAGTAGCATTTGCAGAAGTATAATGACTCTGTAGAGCTAAAAGTCAAGATCCAGTAGGCCTGCGAGGCGCAACTAGAGGAGTATAAGGCTTCTGTGGAGATGAATGAAAGAGTATACAAGGAGGTCTTCCATATGTTCACTTCGGTCTACAATTAGGGCCTTAAGGCTGCTAAGGATGCCCCCTCCACTCAGTTGGCAGACCTGCGAGCCCCTGAAGTGGACTCTGACGGCAAGGAGATGTGCTACGAAGAGGATAATAACCCTTTGCCCAAAAATTCTCCTGGCTTGCCTTCTGGACCTCAGGAGAAGGATACTTTAAACAATCCTGTAAATGATTTACTTAGTTCTGCTCCCTCCTCCCCTACTGCCTCTGTAACTCACTCCAACAATTAATAAAGATTTGACTTTTGTTATTTTCCCTCTATCTTTTATTTTTCATATTTATTGAATTTACTTGTATTTTTATACTTTGGCTGTTTTTTTATATATATTGCCTTGTGAACTGTACCGGGCTAATAGCTCGTTAATCTTGTTTTAACTGTATGGCGTATTTCCTGTTGTGTTATTTTTCCTATTTATTGAATGTCTTAACATTTTTCTCGTTTTGTTTTCTTTAAATATTTATTTTGTTTTCTTTAAATATTTATTTGAACTGATTTCTTTTTTTACGGCTCTTTTCAACTTCTACTGCCCTTTAGCTAGCTTAACTATTTAATTTCCATATGGCTCGACCTTTAGGTTTCTAAATTGACAGCTCTTTGTTTATGAATTTAAACCTAAATTCAGAAATAATATATGAAATTTATCTATTTATTTATTATAAATGAAATAATTTGGATATAAAAATAAATATTCTCACCCTCAACCTAAAGAGAAATAAATGACTGAGAATAAAAAATAATAAAAAATTAACAATATTCTTTTTAATTAATAGAATCAAATTATAAGTAATTTTTAATGTAATTCTAAAAAATATATATAGATAATTTAATTGGTTATGCTAAATTAATATGATAATAATTATTTTTATTTTATATTTTCAAATATTTTTATATATCTCTCAAATAAGCGATTAAAGAAATAAATATAAACACTTAGATATTAATAAAAATAATTAATTTAAATAATTAATTTATTAGTTAAATATAATTTTAAAATTATATTATAATTTACTATTATTATTTTTAAATTCAATTTAACTTATTGATTAAAATTGTGGCTGATATTAAAATTTTAGTTTTATTACAAAAAATTAAGATATTAAATTTTGATTTTATTATAAAAAATTAAAATATAAATAAAATTTGTCACAAAAATTTAATATTTCGTAATAAAAAATAAAATGATTAAACTTTTCAAATTATAAATACTAAATCGCTGACTTAAAAGAATACAGAGAGAAATTTGAAAAAAATGGACAATAATCTAGCGTTACGAAATTTGAAATCTCTGTTAATTTTACTAAGAAATTAGTGATAAAAAGGTAGCATAGGAATTCAAAAACATTCAATTTCCCCATTTACTTTTTTTTTTTTCATTTGCTTAGTAAAATGTTAATTTAGAAAATTACCATAATGTTTGATGGGTTACATCATTAATATTAAAATTAGGAAATATAAAATTTTTAAGTTTAAGAGAAAAATTGCCTATTATGAATTTAAAATATAAAATTATAATGAATATATATAAAACTTATTAAATTAATGTCTTTAAAATAAAAAATTAGATATGATGCAATTAAAAATTCTTCATTTTTTAAATCTAAATTAATAAAAAATACGTACAATTAAATATCCATACTTTTATTTAAAAATTAAATAAATTTAATTTAAAATTTTAAATCAATTAATCACTATATTTTTATTAAAAGTCAAATAGATCTTGATTTAATATAATATTATTTTTTATAATTTAAAATATTAAAAATTTAATATTTTAATTATCATAAAATTTTAAAAGATATATAGATATAAATAATTTTTAAAACTATAAAAATAAAGTTTTATTGTATAAAAATATTTTTATTATTAAAAAAATAATATTATATTAGATAAAAACTTATTTCACCTTTAAATAATAGTATATAGATTTAATTGGCTCAAAATTTTAAATTGAATTTATTTAGCTCTTGAGTAAAAATATTTAAAATTAATTGAATTTATATTTAAAATAATAAGTTTTTCGTTTGTTTACATAAAATAATCAATATTTTTAATAAATTTTTTATTATTTATATATAAATAAATTACTATAATCATATTTAATTTTATCTTGTTTCCAATACAACATTTAATTAATATTTAGATGGGTATTTAAAATATCTATTAATATTTAATAAAATTTATTATTTTTAAAATAAATATAATAATTTTTTTAATATATAAAAATAAATAAAATAAAAATTATGAAATAAAAATAATATATTTTTATAAATAAAAGTTACCATGAGTTTAATATACCTAACATGTTTTGATTTAAGCTAAAGAATCTGATTTTGCAATTTAAACCAAACGGTACAGTAGCCAAATCGAAAGAGAAGTTAAGCCTGATATTTTAATCCATGGTTAGCCCGACTTTTATTCAGAGGGGAGAAAAGGGAGAATTGAAAAAGCACCCAGAAACCGACACTAAACTGGTCCACCTTCGCCCCACATTCTTCTGAGACTATTTTTGTTGTTTACAATGCTCCCCGGCTGCCCCCATTTAATTTCTCACTGCCTCAAACACTCTCCCATTTTCTCTCTCTCCCTCTCTCTCCCCAGTGATTCTGCAAGGAACCCTTTTATTTGTCTGGCCACCATTGACATCTCCAGAACTCCATAACACTATTCTCTGTTGCCCTTTGCCTGAACAGTGATGGCTGTTATTGTGCTTTTAATGCTGATGTTGGCCATGACTGGCCATGCTAGTAAGCTCCTGCAGCAACCTTTTGTCTGAGTAGTGATGCTGCTTTTTATTTTTTTTCCCTACTCCTCACAAGTGAAGATACCAGTCATGATATTGGCTTCAGCTTAACATTTTTTATATATATATTTTCTTTTTAATTTTTTCAAGTGCAAGTGTGCTACTAATAATTACCTTTTGACCTTTTGTTTTTTGGCTAAAATATGTTATTTTTACTCCTGCATATTTTTTAGGCACACTATTTTTTCTTCTCATAAATATTTTTATTCAACTGATTTCAGGAAATGCTCTGTTTCCTAGTGTTGAATGCCCTGTTTGTTTTTTCTTTTAACAGGATTTTTTCCCCTCTGTGAGCTATTTATGGGGGCTGAAAAATCTCAACTTGTTTCTCTTTTCAGAATCCTCTCGCTTCTCTCCTATTCTCTAATATATTTCTTCTCATTTTATTTTCTGTAGCTCATATTCTTCATTTGAAAAACTCACCTTCTTATTCTTTGTTCTAACTTCTAATATTTTTTATTGTTCTTGGTTAGGCTGCACGTGGTGTGTTTGCAAGGATATGTCTGATGCAGTCCTTCAAAAGACTTTGGACTATGCTTGTGGAGCTGGGGCTGATTGTAGACCTACCCATTCAAGTGGTGCTTGTTTCCAACCTAATACTGTCAAGGCCCATTGCTCTTATGCTGTAAATAGCTATTTCCAAAAGAAAGGCCAAGCTCAAGGCTCTTGTGATTTTGCTGGCACTGCTACCGTTTCTGCAGCTGATCCTAGTGAGCCATTCCTTAAATCCCTTACTTCCCAGCATCTAAATATTTTTCACATTTTTTCTAATCCTTCAATTTTTGTGTGATTCACATTATAGGTTCTAGTGGCTGTTCTTATCCCGCTACCGTCAGGTATATTGCTATTATCTTGCTTTTGGGTGCATTTGCTGCTACGTTTCTTTTCTTGTTTACTGCTTTATTTTTTCCTTTTAGCATTTCAAATTTTAGTGAATAATATAAATGTGGTGTCAGCTCAGATCTGTCACTTTTCAGCATAGCGATTGAGGGATGCTCTTAACTTTTTCGTAAATGGGGCACTCTTTCTTTGTTTAGGACTAGATGCCAAGACAAGGCAGGCTTGGCTACAGGACATTAACTAGTTGGCTTTCTTGAAGCCGATTAGTTTATAAGTATTTTTAGATTTGGAAAAACATACCATTTTTGTAGAAGTGAATTTCTTGGTAGGATCACATTATTCTTTGTCCCTTTTACATCCCATGGGGCTCTCACTGATTTCATGTAAAAAAAAAAATTAAAATATTGGATGTTGAATGAGAATCTATGGCACCATTTAGATCCTACTCTGTGTTTGAGGTTAGTTCACATTGAAAGGAGTAAAGCAATGAAAATGTCTGCAAGCTCATGGTATCTGTTTTTGTGCAGTTTGAAATTTTGGTGGAATAACTTCAAGATAGTTACACCTATCAAATTAGTATTTAAAAGAAGTCTAGCTTGCTAAACTGGATGGCTAACTAGTACTGTTCAAGGCCAGTTCAAAACTGTCAAGGCTGGATTGATACAAACTGGCATTAAAGGGACCAAAAAGCAGACAAGACTTCTTTGCTTTTTCTTTTTAAAGTAAATATAAAACTTTAAAAAAATTGCAAAAGTTTGATCTTGATCAATACTAAAACAGAATTGGAACCCTTATGGGTCAGTTCCTGTTTCCTTAGACCCTGAACCTGTCTTTTGCCGGCCCTTTTTGTACTTTGGCTTTTCTTACATCTATAGTTCACCACCCCCCCCCCCCCCCCAACCCAGCTAGAATCAAAATAAGCTCTTTTTTGTCATCTTCACTCATTGCAACTGCATTATGATGTTCTTGATCATTTGGCAATTTGCTAGTTGGTTATGAGTTTCAATTTGATACAAAGATGCTGCAATAATTAGGATGAATTGCCTTCTAATAAAGTTAAAAATTTTACTAAAATGAATAATATAAAGGATGGCACCTTATATAAAGACAATAATGTGCCTTATAAGACATGCTATGTGACTACCTTTTGAGCTCCCTCTATACTGCTAGCAGTAGCATCTGATTATTCCAGGTATTAATATTTTCTTAGCTCTTCTAATTGTTGATTTGGACATGAACTTTGAAATTTTTTGAAATATTCATTAAAAAATGCAAGGATAAAGGCATCACAATGCATTTATTGAGGATGTGTCTTTCTTAAAAAGGTAAAGCAGTGGCAAGGGAGAGAGGAGTATGATGGCAACACGACTTCTTTACTTCGAAGAAATGTTTTCTGCCATTTTCATGTTGGGGCTTTTTTCTTTTTTCTTTTTTCTTTTTTTGAAGTTTAATAGTTACCTCAAAAGCCTTGGGATGAACGATTTTGAGATATGAGCAATCTTTTGAAATTTGGAGGCCTAGAAAACTGTGCATTTGTG
The DNA here is from genome assembly GCF_001659605.2 of Manihot esculenta. Classification (NCBI taxonomy): domain Eukaryota; kingdom Viridiplantae; phylum Streptophyta; class Magnoliopsida; order Malpighiales; family Euphorbiaceae; genus Manihot; species Manihot esculenta. Next base: position 22,053,231 of record NC_035166.2, on the reverse strand, counting down.
GTCCCACGATTCCAAAGTTGTCTCTTCATTTATTGGACATTTTACTCAAGTCACTCTTCTGGTATTCTTATTTTTGTTTTGGTAAGCCACAATTTTAGGTTGCTTGAACTATGGTGATCTGGCAGCAAGGGCCATCTGGTATTGCCAAATTCTCATAACAACCAGACACAACAGTGGTATAATAGATTGTTATTGGATATTGAACCTAGTCCATAAACCCGTTTCTTTAGCTGATGCAAGTCTTGTGTCTTGATTTCTAAATTTTGCTGATGAAGTTGCTTTCTATTTGTTGTAATTGTTACAAAATTTTCAGTTTAGGTAGTAAGCTACTCTGCATGAAGTTCACCTGCTAGTTCCATAACCATCCATTTGGTTACTGTGTTTGCAATGTCAAACGAGCTGATTTTCTCCAGCCTACATAAGGCAGATTCCAAACTGTACAGGTCGAATCAAACTACTATATGAGTGTGACTAGACGAAGCTATTCCCCCTTTAACATGGATGGACCTGATAGAATTGGTTTGGTAATACAAAACTAAGGACTTGTAATGTTGGATGATTTGCTTTATGAATTTGCAATTGTGTTCACTCGCACATGCATTATTGTAGTGGCGAATTTACTTGTAGCAGACCCGTTTGACTTCGTCAACATCGTGTTTTTAACATTTTAAAGAATTGAATACTGAAAAAATACAGTTTGCTAAGTTATGGAATTTTTGGATTCTAAGATTGTTTCTTGATTCTTGCTTTGCTTTCTTCAGTGCTGCAGGGACTAGCATAACTACTCCAACTCCGGTGACCACAAACCCATCTACCACCAACCCGTCCGGTACCACACCAACCACTACTACGCCATACAATACAACGCCTTCCAATGGAGTATTGGGAGGCATAGGCAACGGTGCGAGTCCAACAGGAACTGGAATAAACACAGACATCAGTGATGGTCGGTTCAGAGTTCCAATCACTAGCTGGTTCCTTGTCTTTGTAACCCTCTTGATTTCAAGCTTGATGCTTTTGTGGGTTTGAAGATGCAAAAGTGTGGGCAATGGTGTTTGATTATGTGGGGTAGGGTGCCGCGATTGATGCTGTTATAATGTGTATATGCATGCATGTGATTCTGCTGTTCGATTATAATCTAAGAATATGCTAGCTTTGTTTGTTTTTCTTCCCCTCTAGGGGAAAAAAGATGGGCTTCTTATTCCTTTTGGGTAGTTCTGTGGTCACAGTGGAACAACCCTCTGTATTTCTTCACGCCTCCGTCTGTACATCTAGATTTGGATCTAGAGAAAAGCAGTTATTTACTAGTCTACGAGAGTTTGGCACCCATATTACAGTTGCTACTACAAGACTTGGTTACTTATGATACTATGTAAGGTTGTTTTTCGGTTGGCTGTTTTGTCCCTTCCTGGTGTTCTTAATTCTACCTATTACTATTACATCAGTTGCTTCAGACACCATAGCTTAAACCCAGGAATGCTGTGTCCTGGTGATGTAGATGTTTATTTTGACAGATCATTTCACATTTGAGCAAACTGTGAATGTCGCATACATTTCTGATTGGTCGAGTCATGAAAGCAATAGGGTGGCATGAACGGTTCACTCGCTCCTGGCGGATTCTTGATGCTATGATCCGATCATGGGCGAAATACATCTCAATCCTTTGGATGTGAGGAGAGGGTCCACGCAATAATTCTACAGTTTTTTTTTTTCTTTTTCTTTTTCCCCGAATTGGCTATGGAATGTTCACTTTCGGTCAAAAGCTGTTTCCTGTTCTTATTATAGAAAGAAAGACGCGATAGCATAGAGAAATTATGCAGCTGCTAAGCAGACTGGCTTCCATCACAGCTGCTCCTAGTATTCGTGTTAAATGCATGGGGCCAGTTGTTGGATTGGAGATACTGTTAGCGGTGGGTGATATTAATTGGGCATGGCTTGATGGTGTGTTTGGATCTAGCGAAGGGAAGTTTTTAAAGTGAGCTAAAGAAAGGTAAAAGGAGGTAAGACTTTAAAATTTTAGTAATTCACTAATTTAGTCGGATAAAAAAATTGAGGTTTTTTTTTTTTTTTTCTTTTGTTGAAATTTTAAGATGTCTAAAAATCGTTCACTTCTTAAATAACTTCTCGTCCAAACAAAAAGGTTATTTAAAACTTCTTCATAAATATAATGTAAATATTTTCTTCTTTATTGAAGCCTTTTTTTTTTGGTTGTTTTTTCAAAAGTTTTTATCTTTGGTTAAATTTTTAATCCATAAAAGGAGGTCTGTTATCATCTTTATTAATTAAAATGTTAGATAGTGAAATTGTCAAGTCAATGATGAAAGATTATACTTGTTTCTTATTTTCTGTTACGTAACAAGAAAAAAATTTTGACAAAAACAATACACTTTGACTCTATTTCACATAAAATATATTTCATAAAAATATTTTACATAATTTTAATATTTAAAATATTAAAAAATTTAGTTAATAAAAAATATTTTTCCTATTAAAAAAAATTTTAAATTATTTAAAAAAAATGACTTCCTCTCTTTAAGATTAAGTTAATTTTTTTATATTTTAAGGATTTTATTAAGATTCTATTTATTTTTAAAAATAACTTATATTAAAAAAATATATTTTCTGTAAAAAATATTTTTTATATATAAAATATTTTTCATAAAAAATATTTTTTAATAAAATAATTTATTTTTTATTATTTAATTTTAATTTAAAAAAGTAAAATATATTTGATGATCTGAGATCCAATAGAATAGGGTTTTATAAGGGTTTGTGTATTTCAGAATAAGGCTTAAGTTTCTTGAGGAGAGGACTCCTCTTTTATACATTGTCTTGCTTGCTGGTGACGTGTAAAGGCCTCTCCAGGATTGGGCCACGCGTCTCTGCCATGCGGATTCGGAGGTACTAGGGTATCAGCCGCCTGCTCCATGCGTAACGGCCTCTGATTCTCCTCGTGCGTACGTCTAAGCGGATCTGCCAGGCTGTCTGGTGAATATTATTCTGGATCCTGGGTTGGGCCGAGAGTCGGGCCGGACGTTAGGCCTGAGAGGAGAGAGCCTGCTTCGTGTGGGCTGGGCCGTTATGAATGAAGAAGCTGGGCCGAGCCCGGTCTTGAAGGTTGAATGAGCCAGGCTTGTTGGGTATATCAGATACGTGGACCTCTATGTTATGGGCCTTCGGTGGTTAAGCCCCTGGTCCGGGGTGAAGAAATCCATCGGTCATCAATTGCCCCTTCACCTTCTCGGGAGTTATTGCTCCAACTGCCGAGGGGTGAATATCAAGAACCATTATGGCCGCGTCTGTTCGTGTCTAGGTGTCTTTATAATACCCTTTCCTCTTTTTATCGTTGCGCAGTTTCTGAATCCTATCTGCTCTTTCCTCTTTTGGGCTTTTCTTTACTTTCCGCGTTCTCTGCTATCTTTGCTTTCTTGTCATCATTATCTGGACATGTCCTTTCTTTCCTTTCCCATGAATACCTTTTAAGGACTCTGACGGCATTAATTGAGAATTCGGCTCCCCTGTCTTGCAAAATACAAACTTTCGGATATATATTAACATCACCTCCTTACCAGTCCCAGGCATTTTGTTGGAGCAAAGGGATTTTTCTTTCGAATTTGTCAGTCTGTTTCCTTCTTCCGGCGGGATTTTTGTATTGCCCCAGGAATTTGCTTTAATCTCGCTTTTATCATCTCGACGGAAGATTATCCTAACTTATCTCTGTTTTGGGACCCTTTTGCAGTACCTGAGATGAAGATGAGTCAATTCAAAATTTTTGAGGATTGAAGGTTACCTCTAAGGAGTTTGAACGTTGTTTCGGAGATCCTTCTGGTAGGGCGGTCGATGGGTGGGACCATTCGGCAAGTTGCTGAAACTACTTCGCCCAGGACTTCTGGTCGACCTCCCCCCCTATTATCTTCTTTTGATATAAATGGAAGTGGCGCAAATGCTCAGCTTATTGTTCCTTTTGATGTGAAGTACCAGTATTATGCAAGACTTTGGTGTGAAGTACCAGTATTATGCGAGACTGAGATCTGCTGCACTCAGTCAAGCTTCTGGCGATGCCTTCGAATGTATGCTCTGCGATCTCCCCCGTGCCGTAACTCGAAGACTCATGTTTTTCATGTGTGGTGCACGGCCGGCATACAATATCTGAGCTTGTTCGAATGTACCGTGCATCACACTCGGGTAACCGAACGTTTGCCCAGGGGGACAGTGAGAAATGCTTATGGGGATCAACTTGTTCAGTTCCCCTATAATAGCGAGACAGATCTTGGCCTTTTCTGAAAAACTCACATTCCGAGCTGCGAGAAGTCCTCCGAACTGAAGACTAGAATAGTAGGGTAGGTGATAATCGTAGATGATGAAGTATCCGGATATGTAAATCCTTTAAGGGTGGTCTTCCATTCTGTAATGTAGGCCTTTGTAACGTGCTGTAATGTACTTTTCCTTTAATGAAATGCTTGTTTTTCATACTTGAGCTTGTTCTTTTCTCTGTCATGGATGAAGTACTGATACTGTTTTCTTCATAGCCTTAGCCGATCAAACTTTATTTTTTCCGATCTGACCGTATTTCGTGAACTCTTGCTTTTGATCGATGGGCCGAGCTCCGGGCCTACTTAACCAACTGGGCGGTTGGTTTACTTTTCCGAGCTTGACTAACCGACCTGTGAGCTCGGTCTGTACTTGATTGATTGAGCTTTGAGCCTCCTTTAGTCGACCGAGCTCTAAAGCTATGTTTTCCAAGCTGGACTGGTCCGACCTGTGAGCTCGGCCTTTTAATCCTCGAGTTAATTTCTGAGTTTTCAGTTCTGTATGACCCCGAGGTGCTCTTGTCGTCTTTTTCCGATCTCACAGCCTCTGTTCGATAAATCAAATCTTATAACTTTTTAAGTGATAAGCAAGTCTGACTTTTATCATGTTCCCATTATCATGCTCCCTTTTGCTTGTACTTTTTGAGTCTTTTCTTGACTTGCCCCTCTGTTTCCTTGGTATTTACCATGGGGATGGTAAAGTAGTAGGCTAAGTTGCTCTGAGTGATGAGTTGGGCTTGTATTATGTGGATGGCGAATGGGCTTTTAAATGATGGGCTGTCATCGTGTACTTGGCCCTTGATAGATGTAGATAAGCCCAACGATCATCCTTTTGCCCCTTTACCGTCTCGCCGGTTATTACCTAACCGTTGAGAGGGTAAACTTCGAGAACAATTAATGATCGCGCCGCTCCAAGACAAAACTGTTCAGTATCAACGCTCTGCCTCATAATTGCCTTTCTTTTCGAATTCCTTCTGTCTTTTGAAGAACTAGCTCTTGTCTGCTCTCTGTCTTCCTGCAACTCCTTCTACATTTTTTTCATCCCATCGTGTTCTCAGGTACGCTTCCTTGTTCTTCCATGGCAAGTTTAAAGCTTCCTGATGTTTTTGACCTTGAGTCGCATATTACACCTTTCAACATAACTAAGCATATTTCCCGGAGGCTCTTAGATACTCCACTGTATCTTATTCGAGCGCCTCTTCCCAATGAGAGGATAGTTCTTCCTTACCCTCCCCCTCCTGGTTTGATCGATCCCCAAGAGAATCGCCGTATAGTGTTCTTTCTAAAGCAAAGGGAATTCGGTCTGCCATTTCCTTTTTCCCCTTTCTTTACTGAGGTCTTCGAATACTTCGGGGTAACTCCTCGGATGTTATCCCCAAACTCTATTTTATTCATGTCTTGTTTTGAGTGTATCTGTTTGGGTTGGGGTTTTACACCCACGGCCTGTCTGTTTGTCACCTTTTTCCGCCTGGTTAGGGCGAAGCAAAACTTCTATTACTTTTCCCCCCGTAATGGGTTATCTCTTCTCACGGGTTATAAGGATTCTATAAAGGGCTGGGTAGAGAATTTCCTTGTGGCGGAGCTGAAATTAGGGTCCTGCCGATCGTGGGAAGTAGATCTAACGTGGGGAGAGATCTTTCCGGGCTGTAACGATTTGCCCCAATTGAGTCTTATTGAGCAGGTGGGGCTGCTTCGACTGACTTCCGTTGAGAGGAAGTATGACGTCGAAAAGTGTATGTTTGCTTCCAACCTTAGGGATATCCGTGACACGGGTATAGTGCTTTGTCCAGTTATTCTGTTTCTTCTTTGCTCGTAATATCAGAAAATATGCTGACTCTTTATAACTTCTTGTTTTTTGCAGCTTCTGAGGTTAAAATGGATGGCATCAATTTCCCCAAGAACTTTGACCTGTCTCGGGAGAATATGCATGCAATTTTTGACGCCTTTGGGGATGGGCGTTCGGTAGCTGAGATTGCTGCGGAGCTGGCTCAGACTGCTTCCTTCAAGAAGGTTAGCCGACCTCCCGTCAAATCTTCTTCTCGAGCTTCCAAGCCGAGCTCTCGCAGCACCAAGTCAGCTCGGCCATCCAGCCGCGGTGGGTCGAGCTCAACTTTGATGCTTGCTGAAGGGTCTAGATCTGTTCCAGCCTCCTCAGAGGTCGTGAGGGAAACTTCCCTAGCTATTGTGGAGCAGACCCAAGTTCTTGAACAAGTGGAGCGGGGTGCTGCCCCTTCTACTGAGGGGGTGTCAGGGGGAAAGTCTGAGTCCCCTGTTGAAGACAAGGAGACCTCTGGGATAGGGATGGAGATCATCTTCCTAGAGGATCAAAGCCCAGAGGTTTCTGCTGAAGGTGCCCCTGCCCCTGTGAGGGCTGAGCCTGAGGGATCTGAGGGCGTCCCATCAAAGACCGAGGGCAAGCGTCCAACCCCTTCTGGAACGCCTGCCCCATCTCCTGCTCGGAAGAAATCCAGGACTGCTGCGGGTCCTTCCCCACCTCTTCCTCCCATTGGGAAGGGGAAGGGTGTTTCTGCTGTTCCTTCATCGTCCCCTACTGACAACGTTCTGAACTTGTCAGGTATTACCTCTGAGTCTCCGGCCACTGCTGTTGCCGCACTTCTCCGGGAGCGGATGTTCGGCGGAATAACAGAGGCTTCGGATCCTCGTCTTCTGGCCCTGACTGGTCACTTGGCCAGTTATACCAAGGAGCAGGTGTCCTTCCTATCTTGCTCCCGTGAGGAGCTCGGATCCACGATTAGAGAAATGCTTCTGATGGTAAGTTATTTTTTCACTTCTCTTTGAGTTTGCTTTGTTTCTTTTCTTGACAATTGTTCTTTCGTACTAGGTGTCGGGCCTATTTATGGAGGTGGATACCCGTGACCTCTCTCTCCGGGAGTCCGTGGACCGCCGGATCGAAGAAGCGCGTCGCGATAAAAACCTGACTGCCACCAGTGACCGAGGGCCCACCTGGCAGCCGCCCGGGAGCAGATCCAGTCTCTCCAGGTGGAGTTGCATTCTGCGTTGGAGGCCTCTAAAAGAGCTGAGGACAGAGCGGTTGAGGCGGCAGAGCATAGCAATTCCCTGGAATCAGAGCTGTCTCATACTCGCAGGGTTCTCCAGGAGTCTGATGAGAGGGCAGCTGAGGTGGAAGCTCGTTGTGTAGAGGTTGTAAAACAGCTGTCCTCTATGACAACGGCCCTTCAGGAGAGGGATGAGGCTGTAAGCCAAAAAGCTGAGGTCCAGCGCCAATATGAGGCCTTAAAGGCTGATTTTGAGGGGCTTCAAGCTCACCTGAATGAGGTGAAGGCTCAGAGGGAAAGTGCCCTAGCCCGGGTGGAGGTCCTTGAGCAGGAATTGGGCACAAGTTCTGAACGTATCAAAGATCTGTCTTCATCTGCTGAAGAGTTCAACCTTCGCCAACAACAGCTAAAAAATGAAGTCAGGGCTTTGGAACGTAAATGTTTAGCCCTGCTCGAGGTGGTAAAGTATGCCAAAGGGAAGGCTCAGCTAAAGCGTGAACAGTATATAGCGGAGTATCAGGAGTCTGATGATCTGAAGGTTAAAATTGAACAGGCCTGTGAAGCTCATCTTCAGGACTACAAAGACTCTTCTGAGTTTGAGGAATTTGTAGCTGAGGCTTGTGAAGAACATCTTGATGAGTATAAAGCTTCTGGTGAAATGAAACAGGCTATCATTGATAAGGCCTTCCGCATGTATGTAACTGGCTAGAATCGCGGTTTAAGAGAAGCTAGACAGGCTCCTGATATTCCTTTGGCCAAGCTTCGTAAGCGCGAAGTTGACTCAGATGGCGAGACAGTGCTATACGGGGAGGATGATTTCCCTTTGCCCCGAGGAGATTCCCGGAGGAACATAGACCGGCCAGCTGAGTCTTCTTCAGGGGAATCCGAGCTAGGGTCGGAGGAAGATGACCCTGATTCTGAGAAAGAAGGCCTCCACCCTGGGTCAGAAGTTGCCCCTACTATTAATGTTGAGAGCTCTGGCCCAAGGGACACCGAGCTTCCTTCGGAGGTGACTGTAAATAGAGATAATGCAGGCGAGGGTGTTCTTATTGATGTAAGTCCTTTAAGGACTATTTATCCTCCCACCTCGCCGGAGAGATAAATTGTAACAGTCATTAATGAAATATCAGTTTCCTCTTTTTTATTCTTGTTTTTCATATCTCTTGAAATTTATCTTTCGTATTTGTGATGTAAACTACATATTTTCATTCATAAGCTCTGAAGTAATCTTAAGTTGCGAGCTCAGCTCTTAGCTGATAGTCTGAGAGATCAAATCTCGTACCTTTTTAATGGCAACTATCATGTCTGTTTTTGGCTTTTAGTCCTTCCTTCTTGGTTGTGACTTTGTATATTTGTTCCATATAAACTGATTTAGGCTTTGATTATAGCCTTTTTATCCTCCTAAGGATTTCTTCATTTATGAGTCCTTTTGGAGAGAGCTCGGCCTCTTTCATTAGCCTTTATACCTTCAGCTTTTGAGGATGTAAGTCAGTCCGAGCTGGGAGCTCGGGTTTTTTTTTTTTTTTTTTTTTTTTTTTTTTTTTTCCAGCTCTGGGCTCTTCTTTTTCTGAGGTCGGAATTGGATTTTATAAGTTGTCCCTGCATATGGTGTGGGGAAATTTTTCATTTCGGGAGGCTCTTAAGTCCTGCACCGACCTATTTTTGGTTCCAAGAGATCTTACGGGATCCTGGTTTTCTTTGAGTTCCCGGGACGACCTTGGGGTCTCGCCGGTTGTTTTTGATTCCAGGAGATCTTATGGGATCTTGGTTTTCTTTGAATTTCCGGGACGACCTCGGGGCCTCGCCGGTCATTTTGGATTCCAGGAGATCTTACGGGATCCTGGTTTTCTTTGAATTTCCGAGACGACCTCGGGGCCTCGCCGGTTGTTTTTGATTCCAGGAGATCTTACGGGATATTGGTTTTCTTTGAATTTCTGGGACGACCTCGGGGCCTCGCCGGTTATTTTTGATTCCAGGAGATCTTACGGGATCCTGGTTTTCTTTGTATTTCCGGGACGACCTCGGGGCCTCGCCGGTTGTTTTTGATTCCAGGAGATCTTACAGGATCCTGGTTTTCTTTGAATTTCCGGGACGACCTCGGGGCCTCGCCGGTTGTTTTTGATTCCAGGAGATCTTACGAGATCCTGGTTTTCTTTGTATTTCCGGGACGACCTCGGGGCCTCGCCGGTTGTTTTTTATTCCAGGAGATCTTACGGGATCCTGGTTTTCTTTGAATTTCTGGGACGACCTCGGGGCCTCGCCGGTTGTTTTTGATTCCAGGAGATCTTACGGGATCCTGGTTTTTCTTTGAATTTCCGGGACGACCTCGGGGCCTCGCCGGTTGTTTACTTTGGGGTTTTGTACAAGATTCAGGCTCATTGGCCTTACTGTCGCTTCGTCATCTCAGCTGGTTTTGTGCCTAACTGAGGCCTTGTTTCAGGGGATCTTATGTAGAACGTTATTCATGAAGATAATCACATTGTATAAACAATTTTTATTTACTCATGTCTGTCAAAATACAACATTTTTTCTTTACGAATATTTCAAGGAAAATACCTTTTTAGGTGCTGGATGTTCCAAGCGTGGGGCTCGGGGTTTCCTTGCATGTCTTCGATTCGGTATACCCCTGGCTTGGCCACTTTTGTTACCTTGAAAGGTCCTTCCCAGGTTGGTGCTAGTTTGCCTGCGGCTACTCTTTTTCCTGTAGCTTCCAGGTTTCTTAAGGTCAAGTCCCCTACCTTCAAGCTTCTTTCCCTGACCTTTTGGTTGTAATATCGTGCTGCTCGTTGTTGATAAGCAGCAGTCCGGACTTGGGCTTCTTCCCTGACCTCTTCAAGAGCATCCAGGTTGCTTCTTAATTTGTCCCCATTAGTGTCCTCACTAACAAATTGGACTCGATGAGTGGGGATCTGCAACTCAACTGGAACTACGACCTCTGTGCCGTAAGCGAGTGCGAACGGTGTTTCTTTAGTGGGTGCTTTTGGAGTAGTTCGGAGTGCCCATAGGATGCTATTGAGTTCTTCTGCCCAATTCTCCTTTGCACCATCCAGCCGCTTCTTTAATCCTTGGAGGATTGCTCTGTTAGTGACTTCTGTTTGGCCATTAGTCTGAGGATGAGCCACGGAGGAGAACTTATGCCATATGCCCATGTTCGTCGTGAAGGTTTTGAAAGTGTTGCAGTCAAACTGTCTGCCGTTGTCTGAGATAAGCACTCTGGGTATGCCAAATCTGCAGATGATATGCCCCCATACAAAATCTATAATCTTTCTGGCTGTGATTGTGGCTATTGCTTCTGCCTCTGGCCATTTCGAGAAGTATTCCACAGCCACCACTACAAATTTCCTTTGCCCCGTAGTCTTGGGGAAAAGTCCCAGGATGTCAATTCCCTATTGTGAGAAAGGCCATGGACTGGATATGCTTGCTTGAGGAGTGGCAGGGGTCCTGATGGCGTTAGCAAATCTCTGACATACGTCGCACCTCCGGACAAACTCTTCTGCTTCTTTTTTAACAGTGGGCCAATAGTATCCTTGCCTGAATATTTTGTTGGCTAATGTCTCTGCTCCCTCGTGAGCTCCACATAGGCCTCTATGTATCTCTTCCATTATCCTCGTAGCCTCTTCCGGGCTCACACATCGGAGCCATGGGCTGGACTTCCCTTTTCTGTATAAGGTTCCCCTTATTACTTGGTAATTGGCAGCTCGAGCTGCTATCTTTCTGGCTTCATCTCTATCTTCAGGGAGCTCACCCTTCTCTAAGTATTTTAGATAAGGACTTATCCATGTTAGGCTCTGTTCCACCTGCAATGTCGTGTTTGCCTTTTTGAAAGCAGGTGTACGGACATGCTGTATATATACTTCATCGGGAAGCTGTTTTAGTTCTTCTTTGGACAACCGACTAAGCAGGTCTGCCTCCTCGTTTTCATCTCGAGGTATCCTTTGAAATCTGACGATAACTCCCCGACCCGTGAGCTCGGCCTCTATAGTTTTGACTTTGTCAAGATAGTTCTGCATGATAGGGTCCCTAGCCTGATATACTCCCGTCACCTGGTGATCACCAACTGAGAGTCGCTGTTTACTTCGAGGTCGGTTACCCCTACTTCCAAGGCTACCAACATCCCATTCACCAAGGCCTCATATTCGGCCATATTGTTGGAAGCCTTGAACTCCATCCGTAAAGCATAACATACTTTAAAGCCCTCCGGCCCTTTAAGCATTACCCCAGCGCCACTGCCCTCAGCGCCTGATGCTCCGTCTACGTATAGTTTCCAGCTAAATTCTTGGGAAGGCTCTCCCTCTCCCTCCTTTCTTGGTGTCTCCGAGGATGATCCTTCCTTCTTCTCATTGAATGAGCATTCTGCTATGAAGTCAGCCAGCGCTTGAGATTTTATAGCTGTCCGAGGTCGGTATTCCAAACAATAGGGGCTATCTCTACGGACCAAGCCAACATTCGCCCTGAAGTTTCCGGCCTGCTTAAAATCTTCTTTAGGGGTTGATCTGTCATCACAACTCCTTGATGGCCTTCTAGATAAACTTTGAATTTCCGGACTGCCAACAGCAGGGCATAAGCCGATTTTTCTATGTTTGAATATCTGACTTCGGTATCTCTGAGCACCTTGCTGACGTAGAAGACAGGCTTCTGCTCTCCTTCTTCCACCCTTACTAGTACTGCGCTGACTGCTTGCTCTGAGGCTGCCAAGTATATCAGGAGTTCTTCCCCTTTTATGGGGCTGCTGAGCACGTGAGGCGAGCTGAGGTATTCCTTAAGCTCTGTGAAGGCTTTTTGGCAGTCTTCTGTCCATTCAAAATTCGGAACCTTCCTCAATTTTTTAAAAAATGGCAAACACTTTTCTGCCGACCTCGACTTAAATCGGTTAAGCGCCACTACTCTCCCAGTTAATCTCTGGACGTCCCTTATACAGGTCGGCTCCGGCATATTCAATATGGCTTCTACCTTCTCCGGATTGGGCTCGATGCCTTTTCCGCTCACCATGTGTCCCAAGAACTTTCCTCCTCTGATGAAGAAGGCACACTTTGCTGGGTTCAACTTCATTCTGTACTGATCTAATACCCCAAATACTTCCCTTAAATCTGCTGTGTGTTGTTGGAAAGTTGAACTTTTGACCACCATGTCATCCACATACACTTCCACGTTCCTGCCGATCTGGTTTCTGAAAATTTTATTCATCAACCTCTGATAAGTTGCCCCAGCATTTCTTAACCCGAAGGGCATAGCCCTATAACAGTATGTTCCATCTTCAGTTATAAATGAGGTCTTGTCCTCATCCGTCTTTTCCATTGGGATTTGGTGGTAACCAGACATAGCATCCAAAGAGGACATATAATCAAATCCGGCCGTTGAGTCGACCATTTTATTAATGTCAGGGAGGGGGTAACAATCTTTGGGGCAGGCCTTATTCAGGTCAGTAAAATCTATGCACATCCTGTATTTGCCATTTGCTTTTTTAACTAACACAGGATTTGCCAACCACTGCGAGTACATAACTTCCCTACTAAAACCTGCCTCTTCTAGCTTCTGCACTTCCTCCCGGGTGGCTTGCTGCTTCTCTCTTCCCACTACTCTCTTCTTCTGCTTTACAGGCTTGGCCTCGGGGAGGACATTCAGTTGGTGTGTCATCACTTTTGGGTCAATTCCCGGCATGTCCGAGGGCTTCCATGCGAAGGTCAGCGAGTGACTTCGGATCAGGGCCATGGCTTTACCTTTTTGTTCTTTGGTGAGGCCGGCATTGAGACTGAAGACCTTACTCGCTTCTTCTTCTGATAGGGAGAAGGTCTCCAGCTCTCCAACGGGCTCTGTCCGGGCTTCCTTTGTCTCATCCCTGACCTCCAGAACTTCCGAGTCAAGCGCTTCTCCGTTTGAGCTCGGTTCCGTCACTGTGGCCAAGTATACTGCCCTTGCTTCTTCCTGGCTGCCCCGTACTATCCCCACTCCTTCCTCTGTTGGGAACTTGAGTGCCAAATATCTGATGCTAGTAACAGCTTCAAAGTTGAACAACTCTCCCCAAAATCGCATTGTAACTCAGTGGGAGCTTGACCACCAAAAACACCTCATGATGGGTGCGAGCTCTGGGCGCTTCTCCTAAGGTCAGAGCCAGCTTCACCTTTCCTTCTACGAGTACCGGTGCTCCTCCGATCCCCTTGATTGGTGCCTGGTCTCGGACTAGCTGCTCTTCCGGAATCCCCATCTGCTGGAACACTCGGTATGGCAGCAGGTTGACCTTGCTCCCGTCGTCTACCAAAACTTTCTTTACCCGATAATTATGAATGACGGCTTCAATGACAAGCGCGTCATCATGGGGCATTTGAATGCCCTGAGCATCTTCTGAGGAGAAGGTGATGGTCAGGGGAGAATGGTCAACGATCTGCATGACTTCTGCACTGCTGGTCTCTCCTTCCCGGTTTCTTTTCTTGCCTCGACGGCTCATCCGTCCTCCCGTTCCTCCAACAATCATGTTGATGGTCCCACTGGACCCATCATTCACTGGACCACCTCCAGTTCTTCTCGGCGTCTGAGCTGCCGGACCGGGCTGAGGCCTCTGCCCCTCCGATTTCTTCACAAAATTCTTTAGGTGCCCCCTCTTTATCAACCTCTCGATTTCTGCTATCAACTGGAAGCAGCTGTTGGTATCGTGGCCATGCGTCCGATGATATTGACAATACTTGTCAGGATTCCGTTGGTCTGCTTCCGACTTCAAAGGTTTGGGCCACTGGAGAAACTCCTTATCCTGGACAGCCATGAGCACCTCGGCTCTGGACGCATTTAATGGAGTCGGTTTCTCCGGGACCCAAGGAGGGAGCACTCTTGGTTCAAGAACCCGAGGAGGAGGAGGCCTTTGATCCCTTCTTTCCCAGGCCTGCTTGTACGGCTCAGGCCTCTTTCCATGCTTCTTCTCGTGTTTCTCCGGCCTCCCCTCCTCCGGGGCTTTCTCTTTTCCTGCCACCCCTTTGGCAAATCTACTCGTTACTAAGGCGTCATCCTGCCTTATATACTTTTCTGCCCTCTTCATCAACTCGGCCAGTGAGGTCGGAGGTTTCCTGCTCAGAGAACCAAAGAACTCGGCAGAGGTTGTTCCCTTTTGCATGGCCTCTACCGCCCTTCCTTCGTCAAGCTCGGGAATCTGCAGGGCCTCCGTATTGAAACGGGCGACATACTCTCTGAGGGATTCACCAGCTTTTTGTCTCACTGTTTCCAGATAGCTCATCTTCCTATCTGCTGGCACCCCGGCTACGAACCGGCTGATGAAGCGGGTGGCAAGATCTCCGAAATTTTTAATGCTTGCGGCCTCCAGGCTGTTGAACCATGCCCTCGCTGGTCCCGAGAGCGTTGTTGGGAACACCTTGCACATCAGAGCATCTGACAGAGTTTGCAACTCCATGAAGGTCTTATAGTTCATGACATGCTCTCTCGGGTTACCAGCCCCATTATAGGCCGCCATCGGCGGCATCATAAACTTCTTGGGAACGGTCTCCTGCTGCACTAACTTTGAGAAGGGAGAAGAAGTAGGCAAGGAGGTTTGACTCTGGTCTTTCTTACCTAGCTCGGCTAGGAGCTGCTCTTTCAACCTTTTCAGCTTTTGGTTCATCTTCTCATCTTCAGGGCTGGAGCTTTTGCCCAAGCTGCATTCCTCCTCCTCCGTTTCAGTTCCCGTTTCCCTGGTTGTTTCGGCGGAATAGTTGTCCGCCTCCTCATTTTCTATCAACTCCCTTGCCCTTCTCCCATGGATTCGGGCCTCCGGTTCTTCTTCTTCCCTGGCGTCATGGCTGTTAGTTTGGAGGCGGTCAGAGGTGGGTCGGGGCTCATTGGTTCTGGGTTCTTCCACCACTGGGAGTGTATTCATTGGGGTGCTAAGTCCCCTCTGTTGCATTATCTGCCCCAACCAGTGAGCAGTAGTCTGTAGCTGGAGGGCCATAGTTTGAATGTCCTGGTTGGACAGGATCATGGTGGGAGTATTCCCTGCCAAGCTTAGCGAGGGATTAAGAGGAATAGGCGTTTGGTTATTCAGCGTTGTAGGGCTAGAAAAAGAGAACTGCTGCCCTTCTAGGGCAGAGCTCAGGTCGTTTGGAATGTTAAGGTTACTTTCTTGGTGGTTTGCCATCGTGGATCTCAGTGGGTTTTGAAAGTGAAAACTCCAGTGATAAAAAGATCTCCGTCGTTTCCCACAGACGGCGCCAATTGATGATCTGAGATCCAATAGAATAGGGTTTTACAAGGGTTTGTGTATTTCAGAATAAGGCTTAAGTTTCCTGAGGAGGGGACTCCTCTTTTATACATTGTCTTGCTTGCTGGTGACGTGTAAAGGCCTCTCCAGGATTGGGCCACGCGTCTCTGCCATGCGGATTCGGAGGTACTAGGGTATCAGCCGCCTACTCCATGCGTAACGGCCTCTGATTCTCCTCGTGCGTACGTCTAAGCGGATCTGCCAGGCTGTCTGGTGAATATTATTCTGGATCCTGGGTTGGGCCGAGAGTCGGGTCGGACGTTAGGCCTGAGAGGAGAGAGCCTGCTTCGTGTGGGCTGGGCCGTTATGAATGAAGAAGCTGGGCCGAGCCCGGTCTTGAAGGTTGAATGAGCCAGACTTGTTGGGTATATCAGATACGTGGGCCTTTATGTTATGGGCCTTCGGTGGTTAAGCCCCTGGTCCGGGGTGAAGAAATCCATCGGTCATCAATATTAATAAATTTATATATGGTAGTCAGATACTTAAGTCTCGAAAATGATTTTTTCTTAACAAAATTATTTATTTTAAAATGTCTTAATTTATTTTAAATAATAAAATATTTTTCGTTAATTAAATTTTTTAAATACTTTAAATATTATAAAATATGAAAAATATATTTTTCTGAAACAAACGGAAACTAAAAACTTTATATATAAAATTGTAAAATAATTGTAAAATAAATTAAAAGTCTTAGATTCTATTTATTTCTAAAAAGATAACTTGTATTTAAAATAAATTTTATGTGAAAAATGTGTTATATTAAAGATAATTTTCAACAAAATAATTTATTTTTTTGTTGTTTAATTTTAATTTAATTAAAATATATTAACAAATTTATATATAAAGCTAGTATATAAAATGACTTAATTTTTTTTAATAAGATTAATGTTTTATGTTAATTAATTTTTCTGAGTATTTTAAATGATATAAATATAAAAAAAATATTTTTTTGAAAAATATTTTATATAAAATAAATGGAGTCTTAAAAATCCATTAAGCTTACTACGAGTTAAATTTAAAAAATTTGACACAATCTTATATTTAACTAAATAAAAAACCAACTCTTCTTTCAAGTGCTTTAAATAATAAACAGTAAAAAAATATCTAAATTAAGTTTATATAGATTTTTAATGTAAAATAATAATAAAATATACATAAAATTTTATACATTTATATTATAAATTCATACATATTCTGTTTAGACAAAACTTACTCAATACTGAGAGCATGTTTTATTTAGTGGTTTTGCCCCCAAGCAAGTGCCAACTAATTCAATTGCAGATGGATGTATGGATATCAACATGATTATGCCCTTCGCATTGCAATTCAATAATTTTTATTTATTTTTTATTTTTAATTATTTTAAAATTATTATCAATTTTTTAAATTATAATAATATATAAATAAATTATTATAATCTTATTTAATTTTATCTTATGTTTAAAATAATTTATTATTAATTATCATTTTCTAAAATATTTTTTAATATTTAGTATAATTTAATATATTTAAGATGTAAATAATTAAAAAATTAATAAAAGATTATTTATAAAAATAAATAAAAATTATGAAATTGAGGTAGAATAAAAAGTTCATTAAAATAATTATTTTGTTGTTATTATTACTTTTCTTTACGCACTCGAACTTCTCATGTGTAATTTTATTACTGAGTTTCGTGGATATTTATGTCTAATTTTATATCATTTAAAAATTAAATAGCAAATTTATTTAAAAAATAGAATATGATATTTTAAGATTTAATCAAAACTATAATTTCATCTTTTTTTTTAACGAAAAACAACCTAGTCCTAATTTTTTATTTTATTAATAAAATTGTAGTTATTTTAAAATTCATAAATAGATTGCCCTTTAATCTCTGTTAGTTTATAGTATATATAATAATTTAATTTTTAAATTTTGAATTAACTTATAATTTCTATGGTTGATTAATGGCAAATTAAAAAAGTTAATCATTTTATTAATAAAATAAACTATAAAAATTAAATAATTTATTATTAAAAAGTAAAAAATAAATGGTGCTTTTTAACAAAATTTAAAGACCTGTCTAAAATGCCTAAAATACACTTAATTTGTCCCATAGAGATAAGTGTAGTTATTTTTATTTGGAATAAAAATGTGTAATTAATATAGTTAAAATAATAAATTTTATATATTAATACTTAATTAGTAAAAAAATTTTATTTAAATAAATAAATTACTATTTATAATTTGCAATGGATAAAAATCAAAATAAGCTTTTACTTTATTTTTTAAAAATAATTTTTATTTATTTTAATTTTTAGTAGGAATGGGTATGGGATTCAAACATGAAATTCAGGTGAATTATATTATTTTATTAATTAAATAAAGTCTGGTCAGACTTTATTTCTTAAATTAGGAGTAATATACTATCACTCGTAAAAATTAATTTCGAAAATGTAGGAAAAAGGCGAAAATTACGATTTCTTCACTGCTGAGTGAGACAGGGGTCAATAAAAGTTCAACTCCTGTATTTTTTCTCACTCCTCTGTGCTCTCCACTCCTCACGTTCTTCCCCCATTTTTTTTTCCCCAACAGTTCTAGCTCTCTAAGAAGATCAAAAAAATAATGATAAAAGAAACGAAAACTACAAAGAATTAAAGAACCCACTGCAATGAAGACCCAACTGGTAAAGCAAACCCTAACTTCTTTTATTTTTTTCCTAAATCTTTTCGATTGCTCTCTGTTTTGTCTGCTCTCAGTGTGTTGACTTGTTGTCCTTTTTTACAACCCCATTCTTTGCTCACAATGCATTCATTGACAATCTACTTCATTTATTAACTTTTATGAAAATATTTTCTTTAAATTTGGAAATTAGTTTATGATATTTTTTGGTGTCTCATTTTGTGTCTTCTGGTGAATGTTTGTATGGCTATTTTATTTTCTTTTATCTTCTCTCATTTACACATCGTGAGAAATGTAAAATTTGGGTATTTTTGTCTCATTTATATCTCTTTTTTTTTTTTTTTTAAATCGGAATGGAGATGCTTGTGGGACCTTCCCTGTGCTTTCACTTTCTTTTTTCGCAAAAGGAAAGAAAGAATCCATTAGTATTTTTGCCATGCGCAGTTAGTCATACTAAGCTGAAATCTGATGCATCTTCATCCAAATTTTAATTAGTTGTTTTTTTAATGGCATCGGGATTTAAATTCTTATTTGATTTTTTATTTTCAATTTACAGGAAAAACCTTGCGACATATGTGGTGATCTTGGTTATAGCGAGTTAATTATAACTTGCACTAATTGTGGAATAGCTCGACAGCATGTGTATCGACCTCCTCCCATATTGCTTTTAATTCCATGTTTGAATTTAGAAAATTGAAAATTCAATTGATTTTTGTATCAATTTTTTTTTATATATTTAAAAGGTGATGAATTTTTACTGTTAATTTTTTTCTTTTATTATAGAACCACTATATAAATGCTTGGTTCAATTATTCTTTTCTTGTGCTTAAATCATATGGCAACTTAGGTTTGTTGATTCTGCTATATACTGTCATGCCCATATTTGAAACCATGTTTATGTCTAAGTATGACTGGAATCCTTATTTTCAGTTATTGCATGCGGGTATGTCGCCACGAAGTCCCTGAAGTTTGGATTTGTGAAGACTGTATACCAGAGGAAGGCACATTTGGTAGAAATGAAAATTTTAAGGACTCCTGCATTACAGTCCGCCATGATGTGGCGATAGGGGGAGGATCCGCCAAAGTTTATGGTGATTCAGGATGGCATAGGGCTAGGCATTGTAAAAGGCTAAAGCCTGTAGAAACTGGCAAAGTGAAGTTTCTTTCTACTGAAGAAGTAATTAAGCTGTCATCTGGAGCTGCAAAAACGGCATTTTCTTCAAAGGCTAATTTAGGATACAGACCTAATTCTTCTTCTGCTGTCTCTCCTGTAAAGTTGAAACCAAACCCAAGAATTATCTCTTCAGGTCTTATGAAGCCTCCAGGATTTGGTAGAATCCAAGTCGATTCATCAACTAGTCAACAGGCACCCATAATATCCAAAGGTGATAACTGTTTTAACAATTTCAGTTGTCGAGAGCACTATAGGATTCTGTCTGTTTTTCAGATTTCATAAAGTATTTATAATTTCGTAACTTTTCAAATTTTTTAAAAAATTTATGTAGGGGTAAGCCTTTACCATTGCATTACAGCCTTCACAGGCTTATTTCTAGAATAATATGTCTTATTATCTTGGCTTACTTCTAGCCATATTACCAGTTGTAGAATACTGTTTTGCTGTTTTCTGTTTGAAAACAATGTTGTAGTCACTCTAGCCCGTGCAGGAAATAACTTAAACAATGGACTAGTGAGTCGACTCACTTGCATGATTATTCAGATAAAATATCATTTGAGACTTTTTGCCTTTTTAGGCTTTAAAAAAAAAAAAATTCTGAAACCCTGGTTCGGGAAAATACTCTACTCTACCGTGCTTATAAGGCGCAGTAGAGGGCGCTACTGTCAGTTTACCATGCTCAAAGAACGCGGTAAACATTTAATTAAAAAAAAAAAAAAGAGTGTTACTGCACTTCAAAAATACGGTAACATTTATAGAAGTGCGTGCGGTAATGAATACCGCACATTTGCCGTTATATAAATATAGTTATAAAAGTGTGGTAGAGTCATATTTTACCATGGTGGGTTTAAGAATATTTTTCTTTTTTAAGTCTGAAAAGGCAAAAAGCCCTGAAAGAGCTGGCTTGAAAATATTTGTTTAGATGAGATGTATTATTCATAGCAATCTTTTATTCATTCCATGCTAGTCTTGATAGTTGATATCACTTATACACTTTTTTCCTACTTCTCTGCTCAAGTGGCTACTCAACTGTTCCACACCAAAGAAGTGGGGAAAGCAAAATGAAAAATATGCTACTTGAGTTAAAATTTTTTGTTGCACAAGCCGAACCTGTATATGGTAAATTCTGAGAGAGAGGGAGAAAAGAACAATCACCTGTTTAATTTATTTTGCATTAGCATGTGCAGGATTATGTCTTTGTGTTATTTGCAAGCATTAATATGAATGTTTGTTTTATGGTTGCTAATTGTTGCTCTTCTGTGTGGTGTCCTAGAGAAAAAGCCTATTGCCAATCCTGTGAAGGAACATGATTGCAAGGCTGCAAGCAGTTCATTGAAGGAAAAATTTTGCCTGGAACAGAAAATGACTTCCATCAGGCCTGATGAAGAAGTCAAAACTAGCAAGGCCAATTTGCTTGCAAAAGTAGTAAAAAATTGCTATAGCAATGGGGCTGTTAAAGAAGTGAACACTTGCAATGCAAATGCACAGGAAGATGCAAATAAACAGTTAGGTACATGTTCAACCTCCACAAAGTATCCTCCAATTATGGGTATGTGATAAAGTTTTTAAGGTCTATCATACTTCTATTCAATAAGATGCTCTAGAGATTTTCTTCAAAATCTACAATGGAGTATCTTATTTCTAATTCTAACACTTGAATTATCCAAAATTTTCAGTTGTCAACTCAATTCACAAAGTGTTGGTTTTACTAGTTGTAGTAAAGTTGCAAACTCACTATATATTAGAACTAATAAAAAATGGTTTGATATATTAACTGATGGTTTTGTATTTCACAAAATTTTGTGGCCTTTTGTTTGTAATAGTGTAATACTAGTAGGTTTAAACTTTTTAATTAAGCTAAAATTCATCAGTCCATAGTGCTGGTAAGCAGTAGTTTTCTCAAGCAATGCCAAGTTTACATACCTCGTAATACGACTATTGGTTCGCTTAGTTACTCTGTATCAATATGAGTTGAGTTCATTTGAGTTTTTAAATTATCACAATTTAACTTGAGGTATCAAATGATGAAATTCACCGAGTTGCATAATTGGATTGAATTAAAAAGCAGATGCTAAGATACATATTTTTTCCTTTTCTTGCATGCCAATGCCTTCATTTTTTTAGCTTGTTTCAGTTGTGATATGCACGCTTCTAATCTTTGTTTTCGAAAGAAATGCCTCTCATAGCTCCCACGGAGGGTCATTTTCGTGAGAAAATGCATGCCCTATGCCTGCTAAAGAATTTGAATCTGTATATTTGAATGTAAAGAATGCTACAAAAGAGCATCTTGTGCTCCTCTCCTCTACCATCAAGTTCTTCCCCACCTACATATTGTTTGGGAAAGGCACATTAGGGCCTTTCTTTGTTGTAAACTTACCTTTTTGTTTTCTGAATCTGTTGACTGTATATATGAGACCGAGTATAATGTTATTTTGAAGTATATAGACTGAAACATTTTGCTTGCTATTTGCCATTTTGCAACCAGTGATTAAAGTTAACATGATAAAATGATGAGATCAGCTGATGGAATCAAAATTAATTTTTTCCTGGGACAATAACTATTTGTGAAGTAATTTTTACTTATCACCGAAACTTAGTTTCCTCTCTCTTTTCCATCTTTTACAGGCAGTGACAGTTGTCCTGTTGCTGAATTTAAGACGACTGATGAATTAAGAAGTCCAAGTACAAAAATTCTTCTGCCTAATCTTCGTTCTTATTTCCCTTCTCTGTGTGCCACTTGGAAGTAAGTACTCTCTTCTCTTGTGGAAACACGTAAAACCTGTTCCATCTGATGTTAGAATATTTACCTCATTTCCTCTTTGAATATCACTCAAATTTCTTCACTTCGTGTTAACTGTTACCAACTTTGGAGTAAGCTGAACATCTTCATTAACTGCTTTTCTGCTTTCATGCTTTGATGTTTTGCTTGTCATATTTGGCCAATTCCACGTAATATATAATGACGTGGCTGGGATCATAGGCATGAATAGTGTTATGAATCTGGTCCTTTTTAAGCTATCCAATGGACGTGTTGAAATTAAAATCCAACCATTTGAAGAAAATGCAGGTTCCATTATGAAGGTGAATTATGATTCCACTATGGGCAATCATAGCAGCAACAGTTCGTATTCTTTTAAAGCCAAAAAGATGACCATGGTAAAATTAACTTAAATTATTTGAAGAAAGTATTTCAATTATGGAGATGATTTGTCGTTCCACCAAAGCCGCAACCTTTTTTTTCTTTAAATAAAGAAGATGGATATATATGTAATGAATCCATTAATTATTGTAAACAGCACAATCTTTAGAGTCTTTTGATGAAGATCCTAATTATCATCTCTAATATTTCATTTCTTAATTACTGTCTCATTTTTATGCATGTGAAATGTCACTAATTTGTGGCTCTCAGTGCAACCTGTTTTACGTACTGTCTTGATTTTTTTGCCTGTAGTATAGATTTTATTTCAGCAATTTGCGGTAGTAAAATGCTTTACACCTTCCCTGTTCTATGAATTTATAGAAGCAGCACATGCTTGCCTAGTAACTCATATTGACAAAATTTCCATTACTTTCTTTATTTTCCCTCTCTTTTCGAAAGGGGAGGCTTCAAGTTTTTTGATACTACAGCCCCCGGTAAATATTATGGTGGGTTCCAGGCTCAGCCTCCATGCATAGTAAATCGGAAAGCTTATGACTTTTCACAAACAATGCCTATAGTCCTTCAAGTTGAGCTGCTTCCACAGCACCGTGTTTGGGAAGATCTATTCCAGAATGATTATCCAGATTTTCGTGACATTGCACTTTATTTCCTCCCTTCTGCTATTATTCAGAGGTATCTGTTTTCTAGGTTTATATCTTATTTTTGTGAAAATATGTGGTTGAAATTGTCGAATTCTTCTTGTAGATCCAAAGATAACTGTGCTAGCTTGTTCAAACTTATGGAAATCCGAAACTCTGTTATGAGAAGTTGCATTAATGATGTGGAGTTGATTATATTCACATCAAACCTGCTTCATGGAGACTTGCAAAGTGAGTTATGAGTTTCCTGTTTCTTTTCAAAAACGTCACTTGGCTTTGAGTTTTTCAATAGATGAGCATGTTAATTAAGAGCCATTTTTAATTGCCTTTTTGCTTTTTTTTTTAAAAAAAAAAATCATAAAAGTAGTTTTGTCATTAATATTCCCATCTCTTTTAAATCTGATGGCAAGCTGGGGTTGCAAATCCTCCTTCAATAACAGTTCTATGAGGAGGCAAGAAAGAGAATCCAAACAGAGAAAATGTGTTACTAATATGGCATAACCGGTAACTACAGATATACTATTTTGTAACTAACTTTTAGGTTGGTCAGCCAGCAAATGGAAAGTTTGTCCTATCAAAGAATAATTTGAACATAATTGAGAGTTGAACATTTTACTGCCCAAGACAATTTGCAGTCGCATAATTTTTGTCATGGCTTTAATTTTTTCAGCTTTGGGGGCTCTTGAAAGAATATCAATAGATAACAATCGGAGAGTACAATATTTTTAGGTTTACATGAGTAGTTGTGTACATTGAGAGGGCACTATCTTATCCTCATTGTGTTTCTACTTTCTGAAGTATTCATCTCTAAAAAGGACAACTTATTAAAGCTTGGTACGTTTCCTTTGGCTCTGGTTTAATCTGCTCATTCCCATAAATGACTTCGTTTTTGCAGAGGTGAAAGAGTAGATTAAACTTGAAACTTTTTGTTGACAGGTGTTATTGAAAGGTCAAGTGCAGAACATTTCTTATTGGGAGTTTTTCGTCATGTAAAAAGTGATACAATTCCTCTGCAGCATCATTTTGCCAGCAAGGAATGTAGTGAGACTGTTGATATGGAAATTGACATGGAAGGTGGGCAGGCTTTGGGGAGAGTTGATGTGGTTGTTGCAAAAGAACCGCACCACTTGCAAAGCTCAGCAGTGAAGTTATCTGATGCTGCAGATAAGGCTGGTGACAATTCCCCTGGTTTTCGAAGACATGTCGAGCCATAAATTCCGGAGGGAGTCCCAAATGGGAAACTTTGCTCTTCAGGTATAAATTTGTATTTGATACAACAGAATTTTCCATCATAGGTTGAGTACCAAGTTACTAGTTTAAACAGAGCAACATGTGAGAGTCCTCATCAGTCTTAGTTGGAATTAGCCCTCCAGAGCACAGCATGGAACTTGAATGGAGGAAAAAACTTGTGGATACACATTTGGAGAAATGGAAGATCTAATTGATTTTGCTCCTTGACGTGGCTTTAAAGGTACAGTATACGTTAACATGGCTTCAAATGTACATTGACATATTTTGTAAGTATGCTAATTGACACGGTTCTGTACGTTCAGAGTAAATGAAAATATTACAAAAGTTAACTAGCACTAACAGCATCCTTCAAGTTTATGGGTTAATTTTCATAATTTTCGGTATGTTTTCATTGTAAAGTAGTATTTGATTTCAGTATTATTGATTATTATAAACCATTATATGAAAATAATTTACAATTGTCTAATTAAATATTACTTAGTACTGATTTCAAAAATAAAATAATATATAATAAATTTATGAAATAAATTTGGAGACTTTTAAAATGCTCCACTTTATTTATTTATTTAAAATTGTGTTATATACTATGGTAAATAACACAACTTGCTGTAATTAAACTAAAGTTGAAATAGGTTTTTTTAAGAAAACATGGAAATTGAGCTATCAAGTTGAAAAAACATAAGGAATGGTCAAAATCAGACGAAGTTCTTGTTAGCCGTGATGAAATAGCTTTTGCTGTAGTAGCTTGGAGGTCGTTTGGTATTGAATTTAGAGGGTTAGAAAAGTTGTTTTTGGAAAAACACCGGTTAAAAAAAGGAATTTAAAAAAAAAAATTTTGTTATTTTAATATTTTTACTATTATAGTATATTTAAAATAGTTTTAAATAATTTTTTAAATAGTATTTTTAAAAAAGTTTTTTTCATATGACATCATAGTTCTAACAGTAATGCAAACACCTCCCTTCAACCAAACCATTGGAAGACTCGCAGTTTTGCATCCGTGCATGAAAGCTGGTTAAGCATGATATGCATTTGAGCATTAATGTGTTCAAATTTTTTGAAGCATGATTTCAAGTTGCAATTTTTCATTTTCTGTTTTGCTTTTGAGTTCTTAGGTTCTATTTTTGATTTTAATGTGCTAATATTAAAATCAAATTAAAAATACCGATGTAAATTTTCTCCTTTATAAAATTATTTTATCAAAATTCTCAACTTAGGTGGAATATAGTTCTGCAATTATCACTCATTAATATAAAAAATAAATTGAAGTAAAAGACGATAAAATTTTAGTATTTTGAAAAAAAGACAAAAAAGGTGAACTAGATCCCACCAAAGCCTGTAAGCTCTTCCCTCCAAAACCCTCCAACAAAGAAGGCAGAAAAAGAAAAAATAAAAAAAAGCCCAAAGGGAAGAAAGTAAATAAATAAATAAATAGATTCCACCAATAAAACGAGACATCGCAACCCAAGGTACTCACTTCACCCCTTGCGTTCCTCTCTCTCCCTCGACCACTGCGACTAGAGATCGAAAGCATGCAGCAGCTTGAATCTGGTGAGACCATGACCATTCAACGGCGCGTGGGGTTACTGTACGATGAGCGGATGTGTAAGCATCACACTCCTGATGATGATTACCATCCTGAGAACCCCTATCGCATCAAGGCTATTTGGAACAAGCTCCTAGCCAACAACATTCCTCAAAGGTTGTATCTTCTTAATTGTTCTCCTATGAAGTTCCAATTTGTTTCACTTCGCTGATTGTTTGGCTGTTGAGAAAAAAATTGAAGGAAAGTTGAATTTGTTAGGTTTTAGTCGACTGAATTCTATTTCTTTATTTGCCTCGCTGGCGTAATTTGAACCTTTTTTTTATTGCAAATGTCAATGTTCGTTTCTTTTATGAATTTTCTGACCTTGCAACTGATGATTCTCTTTTTTTACTTCATAAACATATAGACACACATAAAATTAGCGAGTCCAGAGCTGAGAGCTGAATTCTGGCTCCATTTTTTGTTTGAAGTTTCATGCTTATTATGTATTATCGACTAGTGTCCTCGGATCAGAAATTTTGAATAACTTCTAAGGTTGTGGTGTTCAAATGCTTTAAATGATAATTAGCCGTTACTGTTTATAAAAAATTTTGCAATTGGCCACATTTGTTTATTTGGTTTATTAATTTTTTTTTTATTTTGACTTGTTCTCTATCTGTAAATGATTAATTTAATCGCTTATGGTTCAATGTAGTTGAACTATTTAAAATGCAAATGTTCATGGGTCTTTTGTGATCTTGTTTGTGCCTAGACAATGCTTTTTCTTTCTCTCTTCCTGTTATTCCCCTTTTAATGTGCAGACGTGACTTTGACTCTTTCAGATGTGTTGTTCTAAATGCCAAAGAAGCAGAAGATAAATATCTACTGGCTGTTCACTCCAAGAATCATGTTAATTTGATAAGAAATATAAGCTCCAATCAATTTGATTCTCGAAGAAATAGAATTGCTTTAAAATTTAATTCCATATACTTCAATGACGGATCATCAGAAGCTGCCTACATTGCTGCTGGTTCTGTTGTGGAGGTACTGTGTGCAGGCTATTTTATGGATACTTGCACTTACCATTTGGTATTCTTTCCTTTTAATTTTATATTATCTGCCTACATCTTAATGCCTTTACTTCAGGGTTTCTTTGACATAATTTTCAACTGTGTTATTTTAGCTGAAAGACATTTAATGAGAAAATATAAGCGAACTTGATGGGTTTTGATGCCATTAAATTTCAAAGCTTTCTTAGTTAATAGGTGTCATGTCTTCAAATCTTGGTGAAATATTAATTTTAATTTCCATCAAATTTTCAAGTTTAGGATAATTGAAGTCAGTGATGCTTCTGGAAATGACTGAACTTGTTCTACTGTTTGTAAATTTGGCCTGTGAAGGAAACTTCAGCAGGATTGTGTATAAATTATGCAAGTATTACTTGATCAAGTCAAGGAGTATTGTAGATTTATTTTAGTAAAAATTCTGTTTCGAATTTATCTAATTATACGTGTGTTTTCAATTAGGTTGCTGAGAGAGTAGCCAAAGGGGAACTGCATTCTTCTGCTGCTATTGTTAGGCCTCCTGGACATCATGCTGAACATGATGAGGCAATGGGATTTTGTCTATTCAATAATGTCGCCGTTGCAGCAAGTTATCTATTAGATGAAAGAGTGAGTGCTTGGTTATATGTATATGTATGCTCCTTTGCAAATTTATGTTACTCTTTTTTAAAATTTTCATCCCATAAAAACTTTTAGTGAGGTTTGACCTCATTAACTTTTATTACTTTGTTACAGCCAGAACTGGGTATTAAAAAGATTCTGATTGTTGACTGGGATGTTCATCATGGTAATGGCACTC
Organism: Manihot esculenta; assembly: GCF_001659605.2. NCBI lineage: Eukaryota > Viridiplantae > Streptophyta > Magnoliopsida > Malpighiales > Euphorbiaceae > Manihot > Manihot esculenta. The sequence continues at coordinate 22,025,393 of NC_035166.2, read as the reverse complement.
AAAAGATGTTTTGGAAGGACCCTCGTGTTCTGTTCTTCTCTGTTCATAGGTACGGTTGGAATTCTACTTCTCAAATTTCTCGTGTGTAATCACTTGAGGATGCCTTCTCTTACATCCTAAAATGTTGTAAATACAATCATTAAACTAAGGTAAACCTTTCTTTTTTCTTTTTTCTTTTTTTTTGTCAAGGATTTCATAGTGATATAACTAGCTTTGGCTTGTAATTACTGTTATTTATGTTATTTTTTACGGATGCTTTGAGTTAGTTTTTTCTTCTTATTATATGTTCTCACAAAGAATATTTTGATCACTGGTTCCTAGTCATGGTCATTTGTAGGGTTTGTAAATTTATTATTATTATTTGAACTAAAAATTGTAAATTTTTTTGCAGGCATGAGTTTGGGAACTTTTACCCTGCAAATGATGATGGTTTTTATACTATGATTGGGGAAGGGCCAGGTGCAGGATATAACATAAATGTTCCTTGGGAGAATGGAAGATGTGGAGATGCAGACTATCTTGCTGTTTGGGACCATATCTTGATCCCTGTTGCCAAGGAATTTGATCCTGACATGATTTTAGTGTCTGCAGGGTTTGATGCAGGTTTGATGCTCACTGTTTATGGAGGTTTATGATTGTATCCTAGATGTTTCTTTTATGCTTTTAAACATTTCACTGAACTCAGTAGCGTTGACAAGCATACCATACGGTCATGCTGCTCATGCAAACATATTAATGCACAAATCTACATACTCCATGTTTTATTTGCACCTCAACATGCATTTTGCAGCTATTGAGCTACTCACATTTAATCATGATGCTATAGAAAGAAGGATAAAGTACAAAAAAGTGTCATGTTTTTCACTCACTTTCACTCGAGAGTCCGTGGTTCATGGTATCTTGTGGTGTCACACCATTAACAAACAGTTGCAATTTCTAGACACCATCAAAAAAATATTGACGTAGCAAGCAAAATATCATTGTCCATTAATATTTTTCTTAGCATTTTTAAGGCAAAAGTACAAAAAAAAAGCATCAAGTTTTATCGGTTTTTTATTGTAGGGTATGTGGATTGATTTATATCAAAATAATATCTCATGATATGATTTTTCATGTTAATATTTCTTGACAGCGTTTGGAAATTGCATATGTTTGCTAATGCAATATTTTGATACAAATAAAACCACAAAGTCTAAAATGAAAAATTGATGAAACTGCATGTTATTTTTGTACTTCCCCTAAAAAGAATTTGGCCGAGCTACATCAACTCAATAGAGTTTCTATTACAAGCATTTGGGGAAAAAAATGATTTTATGGACAATTTTCATACCAAGTACATTTTTCATTTGAAAGAAAACAATAGAAAAGAGAGGGTTGATAGTGTTGATACGTGTATGACCACATATCATAACTTATTTGTTCAAAAGTTTAATCCCAATGAGCAATTAATCAAGATTGTGCCTGAAGATGAAGATTGCAGAAATAGTCAACCTGTGAGAGGAAATATATCTATTTATTTTTGGGCCTTGATCTAATTGCTTTTTCAAATATTCTGGACTTAATGGCCAATACAAAAACAAGCTAAAACGTGCACCTGAAACGTTGAGATGTGGGTTGCCCCCAAGCCTAGATATGTTCTGAAGATGCTTTAATTAATAAGGTCTCTTGAAAGTAGCCAGTTCTACAAGGCAATACGTTGCATGATGCATGGGGTGCTTCTATCTACATGTGACATGCTAATATTGTAAAGTGTGTTGCATTTTTACAACTTACATTCAGTTCTACTAGGGTAAATTTTTCTGTTATAATTCTTGAAACAGCTATCGGTGATCCTCTTGGCGGCTGCCGTGTCACACCCTATGGATATTCAGTAATGTTGAAAAAGGTTAGCAATCAATTTGATCTTGATTTTTGTGGTATCACCTTAACTGTGAGATAGAGGGTCATTGACTAGCATTGGGAACATACAAGTGACATTTTGTGTAACATTCAGGGTCTGAAAATTGCATTTTCTACTTTGTTATTTGATTTCTTTTTCCTTGAGTTGCCATTTAAAGTTGACTTGGATTTGTCTAGCATCTTTTAACTTTTCAATTCTTTCAAACTCTATTAGTTCATGTTTTCATTTTTCCTATGCGTTCCTTGCTTTCAGTTAATGGATTTTGCTCATGGTAAGATTGTGTTGGCATTAGAAGGAGGTTACAATCTTGACTCTATAGCAAATTCTTTCCTTGCATGCATGGAAGTTTTGCTTGAAAGCAAGCCTATTGCTGGATCTTCAGAGGCCTATCCATTTGAGTCCACATGGCGTGTAATACAAGCGGTAAAATACATTTGTCATCACATTCTTTGTTAGGTTATCCTCTTTTTTCTGTGTTCTTGTTTCTTTGTTGATCATGTGCAAAAATACTTTTGTTTTTGCTTGTCATGCATTTTCTATTTCTCAGGTTCGAAAGAAATTAAGTGCTTACTGGCCTTCACTTGCAGACGAAATACCCTTGAAGTTAACTAGTCAGAAAGCTCCTCCTGCGGTGAGTCCTTTTCTGTACAAGTTGGGTCTTTGTCTCATAAAATGTCACAGCAGTTGATTTATGGGCAAATAGAATTGAGGAGTCATGCACACACACGTCAACAAAGTATAAGACTTAACATCAACCTACCCTGAATTTTTAAATTGGTTTTCCCACTGAAAAATACTTGGATTTATTTCCACAAGCACACATAGATTTAAAAGGGGTTACCTTGTCAGTAATCCACAAATCATTACGCACGGTTATACATGAAATGATTTTTTTAAAAAACTTTTGTACATTGATAAAAGCCAAAGCTTAATGTGTTATGATCACTGAAACATTACTAGTTACTAAACATAGGTGTAGCTCTAAAGGAAAGAATTTCGCTTCATTTTATCTTTCTTCTACTTCCGCTATGTTTTCGTTAACATATGATGCCATCCTCTGGAAACAAATACAGTACTAAGATTGAAGTTTTGCATTCCAGCATCTTTTGATCTCAAGCTCTGATTCTGAAGATGAGGATGAAAAATCTCCAAACATTGTGTCAGATAATATGGTGAAAGTTGTTCAGGAGATTGTTGAACCTCTTTCAAAGCTGAAAGTTGAAGATATTCATGGCAAGGGTATAAAAATTTTTACAGTCAAAAGTTGTCTAATTTCAGAAAATCGCTCTCTTCCTGTTTCATTTTCAACTCCACACTGAATGCAGATCAAGTGGCCAGAGAGTCTGTCCCCTGGAGATCAGAGCTTTCAAAGATGGAGATTTGGTATGCCACTTATGGATCAAATATGTGGAAACGAAGGTTCCTTTGCTATATTCAGGGCGGTCAGGTAATATTTTAATTATTGTACTTTTATCCTCAAATATTAAAATAAAAGATAAGTTTCAATGGAATGAATATTTCCTTGTGCTTTGATCACCCAATAAGTGGGCAGGCTAGTTTAGAAACAGTCGAAGCTCCTAAAGTAAGCATAAGATGGCAATTATTCTTTGTTTTTTTTTTTTTTTGAAATTTTTAATATTAAGAAATGGCTTGCAGGTGGATGGTATGAGGAAGCCGTGCCCTGGTTCAATGGATAAAAACCCTCCAAAAGAGATCTTGTGGAAAACTTTCTCCCGCAGATTGTTCTTTGGCCGTGAATCAACACGTACATGGGGTCCTGGAGGAGTTGCATTCCTTAATCCTGAAACTAGCGTTGATGAAAAAACTTACATATGCATGTACAGAATCACGTATGTTGTTTCTTGTGATTGCTTACATTTCTTAACAAAACGTGATATAATCTAACTGGCTTTGAAGTTTCGCCATTGACACTGAATTGATGATCTGACCCTTCTTTTTTCTCTTTTTTCTTTTAACAGGTTGGAGCAGTTCAATGATGTTTTGTTTCAAGAAAATATAGCGCTTCAAGAAAATGTTTCTAGTTGTGAGATGGGTTCTCCAGCCTTTCATTTGGCAGATCTAGAGTCCGTCGAAAAACATGGATCTATGTCTTTGGAGGTTTTTAAGGTACGTTATAGGCTGTGAATGGCACATTTGTTTGATTTATTATACATTCCAAGCTTTTTCACTTATCAAATGGGTTTCTATATCTGTTTTCATGCAGAAGGGTTGGTACCATAATGTAGTGTACTTGGGGAAGGAGCAGGATATTCCCATACTGACTATGACGTATGCACAAAATACCCTTTTCTTGTCCTTCATATATTTATATTTATCTTTCTAACCTGTGCTGACATGTTTTTGATCGTTCAGCTGCTCACTTTCAGATGTTGAGAGGTTTAAATCGGGAAAAGTTCCCCTTTGTGCCCCTTGCAAAGAATATGCTAATACCTTAATACAAGGCCTGATTGAAGGAGGGCAGTTCTCAGAAGAGGAAGCCATTACCTACATAGAAGAAGCTTCTTCAAAACCAATATGATGGCAACTGTCTGGCTGTCACATTTATTCTCGTAAATGTCCAAATTAGCAGCTTTGGTTGTACATTAATTCCAAGTCTTGCTCATCACATAAGCTTTAGGAACTGGGACCACCAGTAGGCTTGGGTTATTGCGTATTAGGTTCTAGTTAGGGTTAGCATCTATCAAGGATGCAGCAGCTAATTCTAACGCACAGTAATATATTCACAATACGAGACCGTTTCGACTTTCAAACTGTGTGCAGAACATGATGTTATATGGTATGGCTAAAATTTGCGATAGATTATGGCTATTTGAATTTTTTAGATATGTTTATTTATTTATTTACAAATACGACCTGTACCTGATGCATGCTAAAGATCGAGATTCGAGTCCCTAATGCAAAAGCTTAAATGCAGTTATTCTAATATTTGAAAAAAAAAAGGAGCAGACTTAAAGACAACTTTTACAAGTAACGTTTCTTAAAATTTGAAAGAATTCATTTGCAGATAGTTTAGTAACTCTTCAAAATTGACATACAATTTGCAATTAGCAACAAAACAATGATAAATATCCCACCTCAATAGGGTGCAAGCACTTTCTTGCTTTTAGATTGAAAACGAAAAAGCCTGCACCTTCAACAGGCTGTGTCTGGTATTCACTTCTGGTTCTTGTTATTTTGTGTATATTGAACTATTAGCTCACCACCTCTTCTATCTCCCCCCAAGCACCCTCCCAAAGAAAAATATTAATAAAAAAAATCATCTGAATTTTAGTGAAGCATGTCCTGTGTCGCTCAAATGCTTATGTAATTTATTCCTGCCATGGTGAAGGAATTAAGATTAAGATTTCTTTGTTTCTTCTAAAAAATGGGAGTGAGGAGTTAGAGAAGAAGAAATAACAAAGCAACAAATTAAAAAGCATATTAGCAAAGAGAATGAAGCACCACGCTGACCTTGATTCAAATTCCTCTCCGCATTTCTCACATACATTGCCAGAATTATTCGCTGCTGCCTGTATTAGAAAGACACCCCACAGAATTAGACAAAGACAAAGTTCCCAAAACTAAAGCTAAGACTTTGTAGACATTTGGAATTGGAATGATATCACTAGCTAGCATCTTGATAGGTAAATAAAAAATTACTGTATCCCGTTGGAAAAAAATATAGAATGTCAACAACAAAGTAGCTGAAAACAAACCTTCAAGAACAGCATTTTACTTCCCTATTTCCTCTCAAAAAACTTTACTATTATCTGTATTCTCACAAACATGGAATACAACAGTCACCCTCACCTCCAGCCATATAACAGGGTATCTGGAACTACACACACAGTTTAAACACCACTAAAAACTGAACCATATATAGACATATATTTCACGGAATAACTAAAAACACAGTGGCATAACTAAAGTTTATCCTATCTATAGTGTTGGAGACCTGGGGCTAATAATGTTAAAATAATGGCCATTTGTATCCAGCAACCTGCAATTCCACATCATGGACTAACATCTGCAAGCAAATATATACACTAATTAATAAAGTTTTATACCTTCCCTTTCTTTCCTTTGGAAAGGCTTTTGGTTTTGTTATTTGATTCCTTCTTTGCAGGCCCTTTATTGTTGACAGGATGGTATGAATTTTTATGATTCTTTCTCACATTATTGTTGTCATTACCAGCATCATCTTCCCCAAAAGAATGAGAAGGGGACTCCTCCGTTGGCCTGGCATCATCTCCATTATTTTCACCATCTGGACTTCTTTCAACAAAATCACCCTTTTCAGACAAGCCCTCATAATTCTTACCCGTCTCTTTCTTGCCTCTCCTCCTCCTACTTTTCCGGTTGTTATATTCCATAACTTCCAACTCCTCATTCACATCCTCAACACGAACTTCCACGGGAGAATTCTCATTCACGTGCCGTGAACCCCTACTTTTCCTACTTTTGTGCCCAGTTACCATTGCTTCAAGTACACTCATTTCCCCATCACCATCATCAGCCTCATCGTCATCAAGATTCCCATCTGCCACATCAAATCCTTCAACCTCGTCACCGTCCTCAACATCAAAGAACCCATCTTCCTCATCAGACAATTCTGGATTCTCAACCCCATTCTCCTCCTCCCTTATCTTAAAACCCTCTCTAAACCTCTCATCTACTGCATCCACATTGTTAAGAATTTCCCCATTGTTTTCTTGTTCATCCTCCTCAAAATCTTCCACCGTCTCTTCTTCTTCGTCTCCAAAAGACTCCCTGAATTCAGCCACCTTCTCCTTGTGCTTTTTCGACTGTTCGTGATTCTTCCATTGCTTCTCACTCTTAAATTTTTTTCCACAAACCACGCAATACAACTCTTTCCCTTCATTCCCCTTCTTACTCTTTCCTTCATCCTCAAACCCCTCCACCTCCTCCACATCCTCTTCATCAATTTTTGCCCACTCCGGCTCCTCATATGCTCTAGCTCTCTCCATTTTCTCTCTCTCCAACTTCTTCTTCCTCTCCCTGTCCTCCTCCTTTTTTTTCTCCAATTCTGCATTCTTCTTAACCATCATATCAATCACTCTTTTATCCCTCTTCTTAACAAACTCCGCCAGTCCCCTCACCGTCTCATTATACTCCCTCCTAGCCTTTTTCCTCAGCTTCTTGTTTTCCTCCTCCATCACCCTCCTTGATTTCCGATTTGGTCCGGCCATCACATCGTACTGATCCACCCAACAAAAATCCATTACGGTACAAAACCCCAACCAGTAATTATAAAACGCTGTAACCTGCCCATACGGACTTGCCAAATTCCCCATTACCGGCGCCTCCCTCAGACTATCCAACCTCAACCCTAGTTTCTTACAAAAGCTGATCTCATTAGCATAGATTTTGTTAAAAACATCCGAATACACCTTGTAAAACCCTTTGCCCGTATCCGTGTAACCCGAATATACCGTGTTAGAGAAGAAAGAAAATAAATTAGGGATGACAGAGCCAGGGACCGAGTTAGCTGAATTAGGATCGGAGAAGAGGATCTGAGAGCGGTGAGAATCGTACCAGGCGCGTTCTTTAGGGTCGGAGAGGACCTCGTAAGCCTGTGCAAGCTCCTGAAATTTAGCAGTGGCTTCAGCTTGGCTCAAGCCGGATTGGATTAGCTTGTCGGGGTGGCACTGAAGAGCTAGTTTCCTGTATGCAGAGCGGATTTCCTCTGCGGTGCAGTCGCGAGAGAGGCCGAGGACCTCGTAGTGGCATCGCTTCTCCGACGCCATTACGGAAGATGGGTCCTTGCTGGTTAGGGTTGGTTGAATAAGAGCTCAACAGAAGATCTGTTTGGATACGAGAATAATCTCCGCTCGTAGTTATAGTTGTTGCGACAGAATAAATAAATATAAAAGAAAAAAAAAAGACCTATTTTAATCTTGAAAATATGGGATACCTCCATTTTTGTGTGCACTGGTTAAACCTTGTCAGTTTCATCATTTTTGTTATTTTTTTCTTTTTGTTGTTTTTATTTTAAAATTATTATTCAATTTTTTTATTTAACTATTATAATTTTATTTAATTTTTAAATATATATATATAAATTAATTATTATAAACTTATTTAATTTTAATTATTTTTAAAAAACTGTTAAAATATTTTTTAATAATTAATAAAATTTAATATTTTTAAAACGAATATAATTAAAAAGTTAATAAAGAAATAATTTTTTAAGTATATATAAAAAAATTAAATTGATAAAAATTATAGGACATAACAGTATTTCATTAATTTTTAAATTCAAGTTTTATATTTTTAATTGTTTATTTAAAAATAAATATATTTATGTAATTTTCTTATACAAAAGAGGAAAGACTTAAAGGAAATTATGTTTACTGTAAATCAACTTTACTTCAAGTTTCATTGAAGATTAATTAAAAATATTGCTTTTTGTCGTCCTTTTGTATTTTTATATTTATATGATAAAATAATTAAAAGTAATTGGATGTTACGCTTAAAAATAAATAAAAATTACTTGTATTGATCTCTCAATCAACAGTGCCATATGAGTGTTAAAAAAAGAGAATATTAATTAAATGTTTTATTTAAAATAAGAAATTTTGTCAAAAAACTAAATTTATTTTTTTATTAATTTTATTTTTGTAAAAAATAAATTTTTATTTTTAAAATAAAAAACTTGAATTTTAGTATAATACATAAATAATTATATAAAATAAACAAAAATAAAAATTGTATAAAATTTGTTTAATTTTTATAAGAATGATTTATTCTAAACGAATATTTGAGTACTCTTTTTTTTTTTTTTCAGTGCTCAGTTAGTTCTATGTAGCACTTTTGGATCGGCTGGTTGGGTATCTGCTGATCGCGCTAGAAAATGGGAACTGAGGCATGTGATACGACACCGTTGGTGAATAGCGCACATATTAAATGCTAAAACGGTAGCGTTCTGCTATCCTTCAACTTTTGAGTGGTAAAAATCTTCCCATTTCATCTTCCATTTTAACGGAGCGAAGGAAGAAGAATTGAAGCGGAAAACACACCAGAACACGGCCATAACAAACTGGTCGGATCTACAGCTCTCAGGCCTCTAGGGTTTCATTGAAAGAATATTTCAACAATGGCTATGGCTGCTTTGAGACGGGAAGGGAGGCGATTCGCTACCCCTCTCATCTCTCCCCAACCGATCACTGCCATCCGATCCTCTCTTATTGCAGAGTACGATATCCTCTTCTTTTCTCTCACATCACTCTTGCATTTTTCCACACTATCTCTATGTTTCTTCGGATGTCCCCTTTACGGATGGTGAAAAATTGGAGGTTTATTCTTCTTCATCTTCTTCACCATTTTGGGCAAATGTGATGTTTTTACATCAATGGTGTCACTTTGATGGAACGCAGCGATGTTGCTTTATTTCCAATTCGACATGTGTTTCCCTACTAGCTTTTATCCGCGTCTTTATAACGAGGAAATTGTTATCTTTTGCATGAATATTTTTATTTTTTTTTAAGCTGAATTGTTGGGAATTGACTATTTGAGGAAAAATAGGGTGAAATGAATCTTAAAGTTTTTGGAGACCATGATTTAGTGCAAATAATTAATATTGGAACTTGTTCATTTGAGAGTAGTTTCTTGTAACCAGTTTGATATTAGCAGAAATTAGACAGTGTGTTTATATTTGCAGGATGTTGTTGTAACTCGTACATACATCATTTTCAGATGTGGGTTTATTGAAGCATGCATTTGGTACCGAATTTCTTTGCAAGTCTATAATTATATATTGAGCTTTTTATGTTTTGAATTTACCAACCTGTTTGGTTCAATTCCAACCCTTTAAATTTTGTAAAATTCAATTGAATTTCACATTTTGTCTATTTGGTTTGACTAAAACTCAGAATTTAACTCTAGGAATTCAATTATGTGGAATTGGTTATAGCTAAAACCAATTCCTACAAAATTTGATGGAATTTAAAATGAATTCCAGAAAACTTACATGAAGATGTTTTTTTTTGGACTAAATGCACATATCAAAAATATATTTATTTATTTTATTAATAAAATAAAATAAAATATAAGTAATAATATTTATTAAAAAAAAATTATTTTACGTCTGATTTCTATAATTTTTTATATTACTTTATACTTGATTAAAGAAAAAAAAACTCATAAATGTTCATAAAATCATAGACAAAAACAAATGGAGTGCATTTATCTCACCTTTCACCTGTACCTTAAAAGAAAACCATCAAAAGCTATGAGTTTCTTCATTAAAGCAACCATTTGCTCTATTCCTATTATTGTGAGACATGCTAATTTGTTTATATTTATTGACATATTGTTAATAGGTTTATATAATTGTCGATTGTTACAAATTTATTATGATTAAGTCCTTTTATAGAGTAAAAAATTATAATTTTTTTTTTTAGTTTTACTCTCAAGGATAGTTTACGAAATGAGACTAAATGAATTTCAATTTTGGATTTAAACCAAATATGAAGTACATAGATTTCAGTTGAACTATGCATTTTAGTTGTATCAAACTAAATGGTGGAATTAATTTTAAATGAATTCTATCTAGAATTCATAAAATTTTGGTTTATGGAATTCAACCAAACACTATATACATGTCAAGTTTGCTACCCCAATTGCCATTTATAAGTTTTCTATATTTCATTTGTTTGGTTATTACGTTTTTGTTGTTTTAGGGTGGATGGGATGTTTAGCTAAAAAAATAGGTTAAGATAAGACTTAGTAAGCCATGTAAGAGACTAACTCTACTCTAGTTTTTCTTGGTACCAAAGCTTTACAAAAGATTGCAAAAAAGAAAACTGCTATGTTTAGGCATATTGTTCGCTAGAAAGTTTTAGAAATCACCTAATATCAGTAAAAAAAATACATGAATTGCCTTTAATCTCCTAATGTCTTCATGCCACAATTATTAATCTCCAAATTTACTTCTTTTTCTTTTAGAAAATTTCCTAGTGTTTGCATTATGAGCAGCTAAATAATTTTTTTTGTACACAGGGAGCAGGCCCCTAGTGGAGTACGTTCTATATCAACCCAAGTTGGTAAGCTTCAGTTTCATTCCATAGTTAATGCCTTTCGGCTACTTGACATTGAGCCTTCTTTGCTGTATTTTATAAAATAGTCTCTAAAAGCGTGCAATATTCTTTTTTGTTGATGTTTGCAGTCAGAAATAGAATGAAGAGTGTCAAGAATATTCAGAAAATTACAAAGGCCATGAAGATGGTTGCAGCCTCAAAGTTACGTGCGATTCAAACTCGAGCAGAAAATTCCCGTGGCCTATGGCAGCCATTTACTGCTCTTCTTGGTGATGCTCCTAGTAAGTTCATTACTGATTTAACTTGGTCTGTTCATCTTTTCCAATTTAATCTATTTCCAATAAATTGGCCATCAAATTTATCTGTATTTTCTTTTGCAGTTTTAAGAGTTTAGTTTGTTGTGCATCTCTTATGGTCTTCAATTTGCCTGCACTTTTTTTTATTAATCATATGTTGCTGGTTCCTTTTGGTCATCTTCTTGCAACTTTTACAAAATTTATCCACAAGTCGTAATGTGTCAATGGTGTTTGACCATTGCATTGTGTTGCTTTTGTGGTGAATAAATGATGTTAAGCTTTAATGAATATATGTTGCATATATCCCAAAGTACTTGGAGTGATATTTATGCACATAGATTGCTGGTATGATGGAATAATTTCAAAATTAACCTAGCAGTGCTGTTATCTCTTTCTCATCATCTCTGGTTCACTTGGAGGTTTAAAATTGTGGTGGTAACAAATGAGAGCACTTGGCGTTGTGGGGAAAGATTTGTTCAAATTCAATAACTTGTTAAGTGAAGTTCATTGAGTCTCTGGCAAACATGCAGGTTTCTCAGTGTAATTTATGCTAAATGTAACTTATGCTAGATAAATGGTCCTTTCTTACTAGATAAATCAGACTTTAGGAAAAGGAATTTGATGGAGTTGTTTGGATTTTATAAATGCTTGATTGTGAATGTTGATTTTGTGTTGATGTAACTATATACATGCTTTAAACTGTCATTCCTGGCAATTTTACTGAATACTTTTCTCTCATTTTCTTCTCTTTCCCTATATAATTTTCATGTTTTTCTTGCATTCATTTTGGTATCGTTGTTGTGTTTGCCAGGTGTTGATGTGAAGAAGAATGTAATTGTTACCATTTCTTCAGACAAAGGTCTGTGTGGAGGAATTAACTCCACATCAGTCAAGATAAGCAAGGCTATGCACAAGTTGGCTTCTGGTAGAATTTATTACTGAACTTTCTACAATAAGGCTTGGTGTCTCTTGAACAATTTAAACATTTTATTGCTGCTGTCACAGGTCCAGATAAAGAAACAAAATATGTCATCTTGGGAGAAAAGGCGAAGGCTCAGTTGATACGTGATTCAAAGAAGGACATTGAACTATCTATCACTGAGTTGCAAAAGAATCCTTTGAATTATACTCAGGTATGTTTTATGCTTCCTGGATTTATTCATCATAGAAAATAATCTTTTTGTGTGTCTCCATTCACTTGCACCTGTGAAGTCATGTTAATGTTGTTCAGTATTATGTGGACCAGGATAAGTTCAATTTGGCTTTCATTGTATTTATTTTCCCCTCTCAGATGGATTATTTTGTGCTGTTTATGAAAAGCATGTTGAGTTGTTGAAGCCTGTTGTATTATTTACATGTTCAAGAGTGGGCTGCATTGCTGAACATTTGATAGATTATGAGGATTTTTGTCTATGGTACTTTTTGTTCTCTTGTTTCTATTTTAATTGCTGGCCTTTCAGGTCTCTGTTCTGGCAGATGACATCTTAAAGAATGTGGAATATGATGCTTTGAGGATTGTCTTCAACAAGTTCCATTCAGTTGTTTCATTTCTTCCAACCATGTCAACTGTGTTATCTCCAGAGGTGATCCTGAAGAATTTGGTCTTACTTTGAATTGATGTGTTGATTGGGTTGTGGATGTCTAATGATGATATGTTGATTTAGGTTGTGGAGAGAGAGGCTGAATCTGGGGGAAAACTTGGAGATCTTGACTCTTATGAGATTGAAGGTGGTGAAACAAAGGGTGAAATACTTCAGAATCTTGCTGAGTTCCAGTTTTCTTGTGTAAGCCTTGCTAACTCTTGAATTTCTTTATGTTTTGGACTGCATATGTCATTTTGGAAATAATTACCTAGTAAACTGAAATGTGGAAGCTTAATGCCTAGAACTTTTACCTTCGAATGCAATTTCATGATGCAGGTACAAGGAATTGATTGTACTGAAAAATGACCTTAGTTTGTAATATGACTTCATCAACATATTGGGCACTGATGCTTTGCCAATTTACTTTATGCTTTTTTTCGTTGTTGCTGTATGAGTTGATATTTCTAAGATGGTCATTTTTATTAACTTTGTGTTTCATGCAAATTATTTGATGATAATTTTTAGGATTTATTTTGATCTTATTTCTTATTTTTCCAGGTCCTATTCAATGCTGTACTGGAGAATGCTTGCAGTGAGCAAGGAGCAAGGATGTCTGCTATGGACAGCTCAAGCAGAAATGCTGGCGAGATGCTTGATCGCCTGACACTTACTTATAACAGGTCTCTCATGCTCTCTCCACTGATAAACAATACATGGAAAATGGATGTTTGCTTTGCCTTAACTGGGAAAATATCTTTATTTTATCTTTTTGTTTTTCAAATGGCCAACTTGGTTCATCTTAGTGGTCTAGAATATTTGACTTTCAGTAAACGTTGGTTCAATTATAATGGATTTGTAGCTAAACGACCTATATTTGTCATTTTACATGTAATGGTATTGGTGTTGAGCAAAACCCTCTTTGTGCTTGTATATTGTCTTCATGATTGATTTTAATAATTTGTTTGATGATTTTGTAACAGAACTCGTCAAGCATCAATCACCACCGAGTTGATTGAAATTATATCAGGAGCATCAGCACTAGAGGGTTAATTGAACAATCTGTGGTGCTCGACGGCTCAGAAATAAGATCTGAGCAACAGGCTTCTTGTAACTTTATTGGCATGTTTGAGGATGTTTTTGTTGAGCTACTCCAATAATTCCCCTCTGCATTATGCTTAATTTGTGGGAATTGAAAATATTGTTATGGTTACCATTGATTTTGGTTTTGGGTTCGTTCACTTTTCCGCCCTGTGCCTTTAAATGGAAACTAGACCATATTTTGAGGCTATGAGATTGATTTATTGTAAATTGTGTTCCATCAAATATTCGGTATTTCCTCCACAACCACCAAAGCATATGAATGGAGAAATTTCTTGTTCGATGCATACGCTATTTAAAAACTGACTCTTGTTCCTGAAACTTTGACAGATGCACTGTACAAGTTAAATTAGGGATAGGGAGGGACTTGGAAAATTCCGTCAGTGATCCGGATGAAAAATGGAACGCATGCTGCATGCGCGGCAAGTTGTATTCTTCTCTCTGCACAAATAAGCGGCTGCCTGTAAGCAATTGAAGAATCTCCAAATTCATTTATTCAGCCACGCCTAGTAATTAATCTAAAGGTAAAGGGTTCACATCTACGCATGGTCTGAATTTCTGTTCCAAAAGAGAAGAGGTTGATGAAAGAAAAAAGTTAATAATAATTTTAAAAAAAAAACAAATAATCTTGAGTTACGTTTCTTTTAGTTTGGAATTCTATTCAATTTCCAAATTACTCAAAATTCATCAGTAAAATATTATATATATTGATCCAACCAATTGAACCTATAGGGCACAGTAGTAGAAAAGGCCAATCCATCCAAAGCTTGAAGCATCAATGACAAGCAAGACAAGGTGCTTGTTGAAAGCGTACGAGGCCAAGCCAGCAGCTGCAAATACAGCATCCAACATCCGGACTTGTAATATCGAGTTTCGCATTCTATACTGATGATTTTTTTCCCACGTCAACAGAAGGATCAAAGCTCTTGAGCTTTCATGGGACTTGCAAAGTAAAATTAAAGTAGTTGGAGGTCCTAAAGATGGACCGATGAAGGCCCTTTTATTCTAAGTTAGATCTAAAAATTTCTACGGTGAGATCTTGGGATGAAATAGTAGAGAAAGATGAAAAGAAAAATTCTAAAGCATGGAGAGAGATGAAGCTAATCCAGGAGAAGGTTGTGAAATACACCTTGACATATGTTTTAATTGGATTCATTCTTTAATTTAAATTATTTAATTTATTATGATATACAAATATCAACTAAAACTTCAGCTAGAAGAAGGCGTGCAGTCGTGTGGCGACAACTTTATCTGGTGGAAGTGCTGAAAGCTTTGAACCTTGATTCTTATGTGCATAATTTCTTCAAACCCGAAATCACACATGCGCTATTTCTTTGGATCAGCATGATGCAAATAAATGTTTTGCGATCATAATCGAAATGGGTATCTCCAAGGCTGAAGATATGGGCCAACACACGCTGTTGCAGATCAAAACGGAACTTAGTACCGGAATAAAGGAAGCGAAGGCTTAGGGTTTACTGTTTAGTTGTTTTGTTGGATGTCTCAATAGTTATAATTCTCATCTGATCCACTTAGTTGTCATGATTACTATTTTTGTCCGATGACGAGAGGGACATGAAAATTTTTATATCCGGCTCAGAATTCCATCGAACAGTTTTTGTGCATGTACTAGCAAGACTGCAGACTCCACCGCATGTTTACATTATATTCTTCAATTTTTTTATTTTAATAAAGAAATATGAAAATTTAATATATTATATATTTAGAATATATGTTTAATAGAGTTAACTATTGTGTTACTACATTCAAAAAAGTATATTTGTTAATTTTAAAAATAAAACTTTAGTGAAACGATAAACAAAAATATAAATGTAATAAACTAAAAAAATATTAAAACTTTTTAATTTAATTTTTAAAATAAATATAACAAAAATAAATTATAAAATTTATAAATTAAAACATAAAATTCTTATTTAAATATTTCATCATAAATAAAAATATATTATGAATTTCAAAAAAATAAAAGTTTAATGATGCAAAAGATTAAAAATAACTTTTTAATAGGTTAAAAACATTTATTTAGTACTATTAAAATAGTTAAGATTTTAGATATAATTATTTTATTATTATTATAAAAAATATCTCACCAACCACGAGCTGCTGAAAGAGAACAGAAGGAAGTAAAATTTTCACCTCCAAAACATTTCAGGCAGAACCAAAGCAAATCCTACGAGTCTAACACTGCCTGTGAGTACTCTTAAATTCGTTGCTATTCTTTCTCCATTTCACTTTATCTTCTTGCTTTTTATACATCTTTTGAATTTTTCTTTTTTTATTACGTTTTCTGAATTTAGTTCTATCTGTTTTTGCCCTGCTTGGTTCCCGAGAAATCATCGCCATTTGCATCTTCTATAGTTCTTTTTTTTTTTGGTCGCAAATCTTCTATTGTTTTGTTCGCTATAAGTGTAACGTGGTCGTGGTTTGCCTTTTGTCCTCTTATTGTTCCTGGCGTTTTATCACCTACCGAGCATACTGTAAGCCTTTTCAATTCTCATTGGTTATTGAGCAGTGCTTACGAATCCGTAACTCTTCAATTTTTGCGATGGCATTTTTTAGAAAAATATATAATAATTTGTCTCATACTTGCCTTTGGAATTCACAAAGTTTTGCTGCATCAAAGATGCCTAGTTTCTTTATGAATTTGTTTTTCTTTTATCATTCTCTTAATTAACTGATTATAGGGACTTGATATTCTGGTAATGTTGATTTAGCTTGCGGGGGAAACTGTGTTATTATCGTTCATCACTGTATTACTGTGTTAGAGCCTTTGCAGCACTGGTGAAACGTAATGGCGTCACAAGGTTTCTGGGTTCTTTTGTTTATTTTGTGTCTTTTTTTTTTTTGTATATAACAGATTATTTGATGGAAGGGTTGGTGCATTCACAAGTCAACCCAATTCATGTTACTTGTAAACACTCTGGCTCTCGTTTTATTCCCGCTTTCTCCTTGCAGTTGAAAAAGTATTTGACTAGAGGTGGAATTTTGTTCATGAAACCTCCTCAATCATTCAGTTCAGTTACTGCTTCAGTTCAACCTTTAAAAGCTGTCTCATTGGACCATTTCCACAATACAGTGCCATCCAAAGGTTACAATCATTAACTCAATAGTTTTTATTTTCTGAGCTCTATTTCTAAATAACCAGAGGGTTATCTTTTATTATTATTATTATTATTTATTTATTGAATTAGTTAGGGTTAAACATTTACTTGTTAAAGCTTTATATGGGTTAATGGTAGAGAAACTTGAGTAAACTAAAATGTGAAATTAATATTCAAAGAACTGGATGTCATCCCTTGAGCATCGTAAATAAATTTCAAATTTAGTTTTAATCTTGAAAGCGGTACAATTGTCGCTGTAACTAGTCCTTTTCTTTGGTGAATGGAGATTTTTGTTACCTTAGAAAAATTAGTTGGCAAAACTTGCTACGAGGCCTTTCACAACAAATGTAGAGGAAGCAAACAAGGTATGGTACTGTCGTGAATGGCAACACAGCCATACAAAAGAAAAAGTAAAAACTCGAACTGCTACTTGGATATGGGAAATGTAGTTGTAAATCATTGGTAGAGTCCTACCAAGCTTACAAGATGTACTGGAGAATTGAAGTTTATATGGTAGACAGCATATGATCATGATGCCCCTATAGGCCAGATTATCTTTTATGCATTTTAAACTTTTGCCTTGAGAAACTTCTAGCTTTACATTATAATACTGGTAACTGTATTGCTGTAACTGTTGATTGCTTTTTCAAATTGACAGAGGTTCTTGAGCTTTGGAGAAGCGCTGATGCAGTATGCTTTGATGTGGACAGCACAGTATGCCTAGATGAGGGTATTGATGAACTTGCAGAGTTTTGTGGAGCTGGAAAGGCTGTTGCGGAATGGACTGCTAAGTTAGTTGTCCTCGTCAGTTATTAAGATATTAAAACTAATTAATTTCTCAATGTTAGATCTGATCTTAGTGTTGGATTTGCCAGAGCAATGGGTGGTTCTGTCCCTTTTGAGGAGGCCTTGGCAGCCAGACTATCTCTATTCAGCCCATCCCTATCTCAGGTCCAAGATTTTCTTGCGAAGAGGCCCCCAAAGTAGGTTAACTCCTTAATTACGCTTTTATTTGTTTATTTTAATTGAAAGATATTTTTTTTGGAGGTCATGAAAACATAATTACACATGCTAGATGTTGAAGCATCCTATTCCCTTGATACACCTCTCTCTCTCTCTCTCTCCCCTTTTCTAATACATTTTACAATCCCATGAAAAAGCGTTCTCATTGTGTGAGAGCCTGCCTTATTTCATGGAATATTGCCTTCTTGTGTATCGATTTGTTGTTAGCATGGCATATTTGATACTTAAATTCAACTCATCTGATCCAAATCTCAAACTCTTTGAAGTAGCCACGTGAATCATTTTCCTCCAGTTTTTCCTATCTAAATTTAATTTTCCACCGATACTAAAAGATTTAACTGCTTCAATCATGGTAAGTCCTTTTGGTCATCTCTTTTCTTAGGATTTCAGCCAAATCCCTGTTTATATTTCTATATCAGAATTTGCTATTTGGTTGTTGTATGCTTAATTTATATTGGAATTCATGAGAACATATTGGCTATTTTTCATTGAACATGGACCTAAACGAAAATTTTATTTGAGGACCACAAAAAGCCATGTTTTTATTGATAAATCATGCATTCATGCCAGTGTATGCATCATCTTGATGAGCTATTTTATTTAAACTCCATCTATTTTTAAAAATTGTTATGTAACTTTACTCAATTCAATTTTTGTTTTGCTTCCTAATGTTTGAAAAGGACTTGTTGCTTCTTTCATTCAATATCTTTTGATTACTTCTTAATATCCCCTTTCTGTTGGCAATTTGAGTTAATTCTGAATTTGAAGAATCTTTATTGTTTCCGTTTCCTTTTATGTAGGATATCTCCTGGCATAGATGAGTTGGTCAAGAAGCTGAAGGCTAAAAATACTGATGTTTATTTGATCTCTGGCGGCTTTCAGCAAATGATCAATGTATATTACTGCACTAAATTTTTTCACTTTGCTTTGTTGCTTTGTTCTCTGTCTTATAATCATTCATCAAATAGAAAATTTTCACTTTAAATTGTAGAATTAGAAGAAAGTGCTTAATGTAATAATCATATAATAAAAGTATTACATGTGGTTTGAAGGAAGATTTTTATTATCAATAATGACATTCCTATAGAGCGTCTATAGCTGTTGTAATTAATTTGTGCACAGGATTTTTGTGGATGAGCTCCATGATTTTGTGCTATAGCATTTATGGAAGAGTAAAATAAACAATTGCCTGATTAATGTATTAATAATTCTATCATGTCTGCTCAATTCCTATAACACTTCACCCTTCAAATGCTAAAATACTATAATCTTGCAACACAATAAAATTCAAAATGCTAATGATTAAAAACTTAAAAAGTTTATTATCATTTTGTTTTGGAACTTAATGGATAAATTAGATGTTATGCCGTTATTATCCCTTGCAGCCTGTTGCATCTATCCTCGGGATGCCACTTGAAAATATGTTTGCCAATCAATTGCTCTTTGGAAGTTCGGGGGAGTTTCTGGGGTTTGATGCAAAGGAGCCTACTTCAAGAAGTGGAGGAAAAGCAACTGCAGTGCAGCATATAAGGAAGGTTTGTCTATTAGTTGTTAGTTTCCTGTATTCGTACGAGTTCATCTAAAGTTGATTATGATGATAAACCAGGTTCATGGATACAAGACTCTGGTTATGGTCGGGGATGGTGCAACTGATCTTGAGGTAAATAATCTTGTTTGAACTTCCATTGTTATGAGATTTTTGGAATTCCCGAAAATTTCTGTTCCACATATTTTCCTTTCTGACACTTCTGCTGTTCTGCATATATGTTACGAGGAAATAATTTACTGTATGTTGTCAAGTCTAAACTCGTATGACCAAAATGTGGACCGTTGCTAGTCAGGTTACTTTCAGTGCATTTAGTTGACAATACGTATGGTAGTATGACGGAGAAATTTTTTTTCTTATTTGGTATGCTTCAATTACAGGATTCGATTTTCATTATTTGTTTATATGTAGGCTCGAAAACCAGATTGTGCCAACTTGTTCATTTGCTATGCGGGTGTTCAACTTCGAGAGACCGTAGCAGCAAAAGCTGATTGGTTGGTTTTGAATTTTGCAGATCTAATAAATTCATTGTAATAGGTTGTGATCTTCCTTACTCAAAATCTGCTTCTACATTTCTTTTTCATTTTCTTTTCCGTTTAAAATCGAATAAATTAAAAACTAAAATTTTAATACTTATAAAAACCAATTGAATTAATTTTAATTAAAAATCAAATTGATTTGATTTAATTTGATTATTAGATTTTTTAATAAATTTTTTATTTTAAAATTTAATTAAAATATTTTAATTTTAATTATAATTTAATTTTTTTATATTATTAAAAATAATATATGAATATTATTAATTGATTTAATTTAATTTTTTAATTTTTTTAATTAAATCAAAATAATTGAAATTTTTAAAATTAAAAATTAAATTAAATTGAAATGAATAAAAAGTTAAATTAAAATTTTAAATTAATTTAATTTAATCAATTTTTTAAGTTTGAATCTAATACTATTTATTTTATGTTTCTTTCATCCCTTCCCAAAATACTAAAAATGTAAAGGGCATGGCTACTCTTTGGACCCATCGCAGCAAAAGAAAGGAAGGGTTGGGGAGCCTTTTGCTTCTTCTGTTATCACTTTAGTTCAAGAAATACTAATCAAAATGCTAAAACAGATTTGGCCCAATACTGAGATTTTGCACATGTAAAGCTACTTTGCTTAAAGTTTATTCCTTGTTCAAAAAATAATAAATAAATAAAGTTTGTTGCGTTGCTTAACTCATTATGTGCAAGGGTTAAGTGGGCCTTTTATCCATGTGGTGAGATTGGCCCACCCATTCATTATTGGGATCATGACAATTGGATGTGGCTAAGGGAAGTTTGCTCTCGCTGTCCTTTCACTCAATTCTGTTGATATTTTGGGGCAATTGCAAGTTCCATATTACCAAAGAAAAAGAAAAAGAAAATATATTTCATTTTAGCTATCTTTGAATGAATGGGCCTGCCTGTGCCATTCTCGTGATGCTCTACACTTGGACTCGGTTTATTTCGAAACTGCCTAAATTCATAAGAATTTTAAGATGTTTCAACCAAGTCCCTCAAACCAAACCTGCCATTAATCAACTACTTGAAATAATCATGCGATGGGAGGTTGTTGACTTCTCATCCACCCTATCCTTCCTTTGCCCACAACCAAAACCACTTAATCTGATATGCCACGTGGAATTCAATGATTGATCCACCGAGTTGTTGGTGAGATGGGTATTCCAGTAATCTAATTGAGCTACCAAACTTTTGTGTTTGTATCAATATATGTGTCTTGTTGGGGCGATAATACCTGAGAGGATTACATCAAATGTCTTCAATGTCAACTAAAACAAAAATCTCTAGTCTATTTCTATCAATTAATTAATTAGAATTTTAAAATATCATTTAATTTGATTAATAATAATAAATGATGAACTATATAAAGAAATAAAAAAAAATTAATTTTTTATATTTTGATTTAAATTTATTATTAAATTATCATTGTTAAATAAGATCATCATTCATTAATATTTTAAAATATAAGATTGGTGTATTTTGCCTTATTTGAAATTAATTAGGTTTTTAATTATAGTGTAGAGATAAATTTAAAGTGAAATATGACGTTTGATATTTATAATTCAGAATTTATATATATTTTTCGTTACAGATATAATATCAATTATCCCTGCATACAAAAATTTGGTGGCCCTTCCTCTATTTTATTTTCAAGTGGTTTCCTAGTTAGAACATGTCTTTCTTGGAAAATGAAATGCCTTATGCCATAAAATTAGCCCCACAAAAATGTTTATTTTTCCTTTGCTTATTAACTTTGCAAGAAAAATTAGTTTAATAAATGATTTGATAATTTCCAAATTAAATAACACTATATATTATTATTTTTAAAATAATTTTTATGGAGGGTATTTGAATAAATAAAATCAAATTATACTTAAATAATTTTTATGTAATATTAATAAAAATATTAACCTCAATGATTAGTATAGTTATACAAAATAAATTTAAAAAAATTCTAAAATATCTTTAATATAAAAATAATAACTAGTATATAATTTTTTAAAATATTAATGTTTTAATATATTTTTTAAAATTGAATAATCAATTATCAATAAGTTAGTATATTTTTTAAAATTTTAAGCTAGTTTTAATAAAAATATATTAATACGTTTTTCATACTGTACTGGGCTATAATGTAATTTTATTTTTTAATAATCATAAAAAGAAGCAGATGGTATCCCTAGGCTGTGGGGATAATTGCTGTAAGCCGTCTTATTCTTCCGAGGAATCCAATATGCTAGAGATTATTCATCTCCAACAGATATCAACAGAACAGAAGCAAAATCGTCTTCGAAAGTTGAGTTCTGCTAGGCTTTTGCTTCCTCAAATCTTAGACTCTCGAAAGCCAACCCTTGCCTTTTTTCCTTTCTTCTCTTCGTTCCAATGTAAGAGACTTTAATCAAAGTATTCCCTTTTCCTTGGACTTATTTTTGTGCCGTGTTGGCGTTTCTGGTGAAATGGGTCGTCTTCATTGACGGATTTTGTGCTTCAGAGGCTGTTTCCGAATGGGCACAGCTTGTCTCTGATACCTTGAACTTAAAGTGTGGGTTTTTACAATTGTTTTTCTTATGGAAAGAAGCTTTTCTTAAGAAATGTAGTGTTGTTTTGGGAGTTTATACCCTTCTTGCAAGATAATCTCTCGTGCTGTGTATGTGTTTGTGTGTGTGTTTGCTTTGGAATGGGATTTTACTTGAATGAATTTGATACGGATTGAGGAAGGCAGCACTGGGATTGTTTCGGTTCCTGAAGTTTAACCCTTTGGTGTTTTCTTTTGATCTCTCTGTAGCAATCGACTATTGCTACTGGGTAGTTTTATTATTGTGTGTGGATGTTTATTGATACCAGAAAATCAAATGTTGGGAACATAGACAAGGAGAACTACTCATTCATTTCATATGTTATAGCGTTTTCATTCTGTGGAAGTAGTTGTCAAATTGGAAGTCATTATTGGATTTAGGAGAATGCTTTGCTTGACGAATGCCTTCTTGTCTTTGAATTGATGGAAATTGCTGCTTTGGGGTTTTTTGTGATTGAAATTGGTAAAAATAGGAAATTATTGTGGTAGAATTTGGGTAGCATTTTTTCTTTTCTGCGAGCAGACATGGATTTTTGGGTATTTGGAGCTGCAGCAGCTGCTGGATACATTGCTAAACATTGGCAATACATTTCAAGGGATAGGGATAATTTATCGGAGCCTGGGAAAAATGAAACCCCCAGCTGCCCCTTCCGCAGATTAACTTGGAGAAGGAAACTAGCAGAAGATACTTCTACAGGTGAGAGATTGTCAGATATGTACAAGTTAGATGGTGCTTCAGAAGCAGAAGTTTCTACTAGTGGTTATGTTGAAAAGCTTGGGATTTGGGGAGATTATGAACATAGGATGCTTCCCTTGTCAAGCTTGCCACTTGGATTTTCAACAGATGAACACCTAAAAGAAAGTGGGGGTGAAAAAGGTTTGAATGGTGATATGGGAGATAATTCTGGTAGGCCTTGTACTGGTGAAGTGGATCCTTTTTGTGATCGTATGAGGAAAAGAAGCTCGCTTAGAACCAAAGGCTATTTTATCAAACCTTTGAGTTCCCTAGAAAGTTGCCTAACAGCTCAGATATACAAGGAACACGTTAAAATGGAAGAGTATGTGCTTAGTGTCCTTCCTTCATCATCTACAAATATAAGGCCACTGCTTGTAACCAATGGCAACCAAACAATTAACAGAGTGAATGGTCATTCTGTCAGTGCACGAATCAGCACTGATGATAATAGGCTGCATAAGGAGGAAATTCTATGTGGGATTCCTCCATTGCCAAAAATCAGTACATTGGCTGTTCCCAGTAAGATTAAATCTAAGATAGGGAAGGGGCATGATGAAAGATACAGAAGTTCCCATAAAGCAGGCAATGGAAGGCACTTTGATTCTCAAACTGGTACTCTTCTTGCTTCCTAGATGATAAGTTCTAAAGTAATTATGTTATGTTGTTGCTCACAACTGTTGAAAGTTTCCAGTACTCAACTTTCTGTAATAATTGTGATGCAAGACATTCTAGGATTTTAGGTCTATTTATATTTTTTATTTTGTTTTTCTTAATCCCAAGCCTTCTAAATGACCAAAATATTAATGCTTAATTAAGTATCCTAAGCTTAGTCCTAAAATAGATATACTTAAAATCCCTAGTAGAGTATCCTACATCAAACTGTCTTTCCCATGAGAAGAGATACGTGACTTTGTTTTATTGTTTTGAAGTTTGACCCTAATTGCAATTCAGCCATTTGCAATTGTTTACTGCAATATGTTTTTGTGTGTGTGTCTATGTTTGTATGTATATATGTATGTATGTATTACATTTCTAATTGTCATGATGATCATCTTGTGTCCAATACCTAATTATGCTTTTCCTCTCATCAGGGTCAATTGATCGAAAAATTTTATTCTGTTTGGGCATTTGTGTTGGTATAGTCACTTCTCTTCTAGATAATAGGAGAGAGCTAGACAAATTTAAACAATTGTTAAAGCAGAAAGAGAACTTGGTCCAAGATCTGCAAGAGGAACTTGAAATGAAAGATTTGTTGACAGTGGAACAGCTAGCTGACGAGAAATGTGAATCACAAGATACATATGAGAACTCCTTTGACTACGAGGCACCAAATCCACTTGTTTCTGTGCAAGATATGGATATTTCAAGAAACAATGATGATGAAGATTCAAACCACTATGAGAAGGCTGAGGAGACCACAGGAGACATGAGTAAAATTGAAGCAGAGCTTGAGGCTGAACTTGAGAGATTGGGGCTAAACATGAATACATCTAATATGGATACAAGATGGTCCGATCTTGTTGAGGTAAAGCATGTTTTTTCACTTCAGCGTTCCTGGCAACCAGAAAATTTAATTTCACACTGAATGGCTAGATTCATGTATGTTTAAATTCTTTGTCTAAGTTGATTTAGCATGACTAAGAATCATCTTGTTCTGATCATGGTGTAGTTGCAAACCTCAAGTGGCAAGTAGGATTGTATTAACCATATAGCTTTGCTCTTTTAACTTCTTATTGCATTGGGTCAGTATCCTTGGGGGTTGAAATATTTTTTTGCTAGTTTGCAGAGGTTTGCCAATAATTTTTCAATAGGGAGTATAAAGATTATGCTACATTCTTTTGCAAATTATAGTGCCCATAGCTATACTCCTGACTGGTATAAACTGTAAACATAATTCATGGCACAAGCTTGTCATTAACTAGCTAGTTGCATGTGGGACTTTCAGATTTTATTCGGCTTCTTGGATTCTGATAATTATAACCAAATTGCTGAGCATTGAGCTAATATGCTTTATCTTTTAAACATTTTTCTTATCATCCGACCTCATGAGTATATATGTTCTTGAAGCAGCAAACAGTAGTTTCTTTTTTTTTTTTTTTCAATTGAGCTATGTTACCCTATTATGCAGTTTGAGCTACCTCTTATGATTTTGTGGTTTAAAGACTTAAAACTTCAAGACTTGACTGATCCTCTATTTATTGTGTTTGTGCTTATACACCTAATTTGTCTGCTAGATTCTTGCAACTGTAAGCCATTGCTTATGTACTGTTGTTTGATGATTTTCTATTTGAGGCAATTACTTGCTCTTCTCCGATAATAGAGGTTAGATATTATGCAGCTTGACCCAGACTTTGAATCAGACTTTGCTCAAGGTGACCTGAGGGCAGACATGGTCAATGGGCAAGCTGTGGAATCAGATAGAGATGCAAGTGGTACCTCAACAACTTACACTGGAAATTATACAGTTTCACCCCGAGAACTGAGCCTGCGGCTGCATGAAGTTATCGAATCCAGACTTGAAGAGCGTGTGAAGAAGCTTGAGAGGGCTCTTCAAAACAGTGAGAGGAAGTTGCAACTCAGGGAATCTGAGCATAGGAATGTTTGTAGGCAGTTCCCCAACAGAGAACTGAGATATTCCTCTGGTGAAGAAACTGAAGAAGATTCCAGTTGTATGACCCAGCCACTAGTTATGGATTTATCAGGAGAAGCTCTGGATGCTTACAATGAAGCCTATGAAGAGCTAATGAAGATAAATGAATCAGAAGATGAGTCACCATGTGGATTTCATGAAAGCATTATATGGGGTCAAAATCTTACTTGCAATAAAGAGAAATCATCTAGAGAGATACATTTCAATCAGTTAAAGGCATCAATAGAGCGAGGCTTACAAAATCAAGAATTGCTTTATGATGGCGCAAGTGAAGATGAAAATGGCAATTGCAATGATGAGTTAGAAAAGCAGCTGATAAAGCATGTTGTGGAGAAAACGAGGAAAGGTTCTCCTGTAGTGCTAAATGCACAGAGGTTGTTGTTTTCCATGGATGAAAACGAAGGTTAAAAATGAAAGTGAAACGTTAGAAAGTTTTGCTAGTGTATAACGTATACATGCATACATAATGAAATATTCTCATCCTGTGCATTTTTCGTGCTGACCCCTAAAACGTTCCTTTTACTCTCTAGTTTTTCATTCTACCTTCACTTGCTGATTCTCAGGGTAATTTATATAAGAACTTCATTTGGAAACATAGAATCCCTTTAATTTCTATTTAAATAACGTAAAAAGTCTGTTTCACTTGCATTTATTTATTTTTTATTTAAAATATTAAAAATTAATTAAATATTAGTGATACGAAAGAAAAAAAAATATATTTTTTAGAATTTAATAAGTATTGTAGTTAATAAATTAATTTAAAATATGGAATGAGTTTTTGTGTTATTTAAATAGAACTTGAAGAGATTTTATATTGCAAAATAAAGTTTATATTACTTTAGTAGTGCCAAGTTAGTTATGCACCCACGTAGAGAAGCTATGTCATATCTTCATGTAGAACTTTGGACAGTTGGGGCTCCTGTGGCAACTGATATGTATGTATACTTTTTTTTCAGATAAATTTCGCACACACCGCATCCACTGATCCATGTCAAAATTGCTCCATAGCAATTTTGACAAAGCAACGACCGCTATTTCACCCATCTCTTTTGTCACTCTGAATTATTACCGTGAACAGTCTCGAGAATGTTTTCACGTTATTTCTGAGGACACGTTTCATCAGGAGCTAATTTTGCTGCCAGAACTTATGGCTATGCAGCCCATCAGAATACCGGCACCCGAAGGAAAAATGCCTATCAGCCCATCATAACTCTCCTCACGGATTACGTTCATTAGTTAAATCGGATTTTCTGACAGCTTCAGTAAGTACATATGTTTCACACTTTCATTTTTCCGGTCGCTGGATAAAAATAACATAATTGATAAAAGAGTATATAGATTACCGGCGATAGAAATGCTCGTCACAAATAATTGTAATAGTATCCAATTACAAGTGATGAGTTATCTGCTGACAAATGATGGATCAGGGAGAAAACAGGAAAAACATTAATCGCAACTACAATTATTTCTAGTGAAAGACTTACTTGCAAAAAACAAACTTCAAAGTTTTACTTAACGGACAAATTGATAAATGATGCAAACTGTCTAGAAACACAGCAGGTATGGAGGGAAAACTTGAAAAAAATGACGTCTATTTTAGATATGAAGTGGAAGCAAGCTCAACTGCTTCCAAAGATTAGGCGGTTGTCACGCCCTTTTGGCAAAGTCACCAGCATTATCATCATCGTCCCTGAAATTTCCGTCCAATGCTTCATCTTGATCATATTTTCCAGCTGCATTATCCAAGCCGCTGCTTTCATGGCCACCAAATTGATCATTGCCACCACTGAATCCTGAAGTGGCATTTCCATCATAACCACCTCCAATATTGCTGCTATCAAGTTTATCATTGCCACCACCAACATTACCATCACTACCACCATAATTCCAAGTATCACTGCCATACGCCCCAGTGCTACTACCATCAAAAGTGCTTCCACCAGAATAGCCAACATTTCGACCTGCATAGCGGCCACTGTCAGTGTTACCAGCTCCATAATTCTCACCAGGACCACCATAACTACCTCCATAATTATTGTTATAGCCTCGACTGCCAGTGCCATAGCCGCCTCCTCCAGCACCATAACTGCCCCCTCCAGCACCATAGCCTCCACCTCCAGCACCATAGCCCCCACCTCCAGCACCATAGCCCCCACCTCCAAAGCTACCGCGAGCTCTATCATTTGCATAATTCACCTTTACACGACGACCATGAAGATCCTGAGAGACAAAATCATAATTAAAAACAAATAAAAAAGAAAAAAGCAACACTGGCAAGTCATGACCTCACACTAGTTAAACACTAGAAATCAAGACATCACAAACAAACCCGGTGAGAATGCAACTTAAAATTTCTCTTTTATTAATCCTCACTTCTCCAAAACTCACCATCAGTCCACAAACAAACAAGCAAGAGAGAGAGCAAGAGAGGGAGCAAGAGAACAACATTACCTGTCCATCCAAGGCCTGGATGGCGCTAGAGGCCTCCTCACTGGATGTGTAAGTTACAAAACCAAATCCTCTAGATCTACCAGTTTCACGATCCAGAATGACTCTTGCTGCAATTGATATCAAGACAATCAGGATTTTTACCCAAAATAAGAACTTCTGAGTTGAAAGCACACAGTGGACTAGAAGAACCAGTGTAAACAAAATCTACCCTCACCAACCAAGACCATACCAAAGGAACATATATCCACAACAAGATCCACAAGTGTTCTCCATGAACTTGTGAAAATAATAAGGCTAGCCCAGTTAAATACCTTCAATAACCTCGCCGTATTTGCTAAAAGCTTCTCTTAGACTAGTGTCATCTGTAGCATAAGAAATACCTGCAATAGCAAATCTTGATAAATATCAATACCGACCCAAATAAAACAGGTAAAAGATAAACACCAAATGCACACGTGCACAAACACACATGCCAAGAGATCAAGAGAAGCACCTCCAATAAAAAGTTTTGAAGATGACATGCATCTTATTGCTTGATAGAGGGATGGCCTGGATGCAGATAGTTCACCATTGATCTGCTTGCTGCCTGCCTGCCTCAGTACATTCCCAACTTTACTAAGAAACGCCATTGCAATAACCTAGGTAAAACAGTGCCTCAGTCAGAAAGCTTAGTAAAGTAACTAGAATTAAGGGAAATTTACAAGATCCAAATTCTCCATGCTAGCACTTCTTTGCTAATAAGAGCAACAACTAGCAATTGGAAAAACAGAACATTTATTCATCATAAGCTATGAAACATGAGCATTTCTCCGAAAATACTTTGCGAAAATTAATTAAATAGAAGAAGGTCCAAATACAATTCTCCATTAAAAACAAATTCATCTCCAAAGTTTCAGAAATTAGTGACAGAAATCATAACCTATGAGAGTTAAGGTTGTGTTACTTCCAGGAAAGGATGGAAACTCGTGAACTAAGTAAATGTCAATGGAACCCACTTGTATCTGTCTTATTTCCGCATTCAGAAGCTTAAAATTTCATGCATCTCAAACAGATGCAAAAATACCAAGGATTCTAACTTTTTTCCAAACACCGCAAATAAACTAAGATAAAAAAGAGCTGAAACAGAGACCTGAACACTTACCTGAATCAAAACCTAGCAAAAACGCCGATCAGAACAGAAACGTAAGTACAGAAACTAATTATATAAAAATAATAGCATTCAAAATAAAAGAATCTCAAATAAAACCCTATTCTCTCTTTAATCGTACCTTGCTTTCTCTCTTTCTTTCACTCTGTTTGCAGAGTGAGAAAAACCCTATTCTCGATGGGGTTTATGTAGGTCAAGTGGTGGAAGCTTATATGAGATGGAGAATGCAAATGGACCGTTGGATTTTGTCTGGGATGTGCATGCCCGTTGGATTAGAGGCGTGACGCTAAGGTCCGAGATTTTTGTAGAAATATGGGTTTTGCACTTTTTTTATTTATTTAAGAAAGTAGGTAGTTTTTAAACCTATATATTATTTTTATATTTTTAAAAAATCAATTACTTAATTCTTATAATTAAACAAATAATAATAAATCTATTATATAGTTGATAAACAAAATGTTATTTATATTTAATATTAAATTGTAACTTTTACGTATAAATTACGATTTATACAATATTTATTATGAATGTATCATAGATTATAATTTTTTGTGGCTAAAAATAATTTCAAGTACGATTACAATAATTTCATAAAAGAATTAAAGTATTTTAATATAATTTAATAATTAATTAAAAATCATATTTAACTTATTAATTAATGTATTTTCATATTATTTAATAATTAATTTTATTAATTAAAAATAATTTGTAATTTATTGATTATTTTGTCCCTTTATTATTGTTCTATGAATTAATTATTAAAATTAACACATTCAAAAATTTAAAATTAATATATTTAAATTTTTAAATACGATTTTAAAAAGAGAAAATACTTGTAAATAAAAAATTATAAATATAACAAAATAATACATTCACAGGTCTGATAGTAATTATATCTAAATAAATCTAAAAAATTTTAGATTATACTCTCTTAATTTTCATTTTAAAAAATTATAATAAAATAATAAAAAAAATTTTAATAATTAAAATAGTTAAAAAATTAAATTTATTAATTAAAGTTTATATTTAATTTATTAGTTATTTTGTCACTTTATTATTAGTGCTGTATGAATCAATTATTAAATTTGAAACATTTAAAACTTTAAAATGCATATACAATTTTAAAAAAGCAAAACATATAACTTGTAAATAAAAAAAAAAAAAAAACAGAACACAGTAATAAAGAGAAAATTTTCAATAATAATTAAATTATTAAAAATTCAGCATTATTTAAAACCTAAAGTGAATTAAGGAATAAAAATGGGTTATAATTAAAATATAAAATATTAATTATATTATTACATTGTATAACACCCCATTTATTAAGTATAAAATAAATTGGGCAAATTAATTAATTGACAGAAATTGTGATGTGTGATTACTATAAAAAAAAATTATAAAAAAAGATGTCTGGAAATATTATTGATGACCGCTGGATTTCTCCATCCGATCAGGGGTCAAGCCTTTAATCGCGGCCCATCGCTTGGAAGCCCACAACATCCTTTGCACTAACAGGTTAGGCCCACTCGAGCCTTGATACCGGGCCTCTCAGAATTTCTCAGCCAGGCTGGCCTCACCTTCACTGCACCTCGGGCCGATCTCCCTTGGTCCCCGCTTTGCTCCTATCTTTCGGCCCAGCTCAGAGCCAGAAGGAAGACTCACCCATCTGCCTTGTGGACCCATCTACATGCGCGCGGAGAGGATCAGAGGCCGTTACGCATGGGGCAGAGATCTGATTCCCTCGTACGTCCGTATCAATGTAGCAGAGACAAGTGGTCCAATGATATACGTTCTGTTAGCACGTCACTAGCAGACAAAAGGAAACATATAAAAGGAGAAAGGCCCTCCCCTATGGGAGAAGCTTTTTATAGTTTTACAGAGTCCATAGTAAAAACCCTATTTCTCTGAATCTCAGATTATCAATTGGCGCCGTCTGTGGGAAAACGAAGGAGATCTTTTCATCATCGGAGTTCCACTCTTAACCAAACCCACTGAGATCCACGATGGCTAATTACAATGAAAGCAACCTTAACATCCCAAATGACCTGAGCTCTGCCCAAGAGGGGCAGCAGTTCTCCTTTTCTAGCCCTACAACACTAAACAACCAAACACCCATTCCTCTCAATCCCTCCCCAAGTTTGGCAGGGAATGCTCCCACCGCTACCTTATCCAACCAGGACCTTCAAACCATGACCCTCCAACTACAGAATACCGCCCACTGGTTAGGGCAGATAATGCAACAAAGGGGCCTCAGCACCCCGATGAATACACTCCCAGTGGTAGAACCCCAAACCAATGAGGCCCAACCTATCCCCGACCGCCTTCAAACTAGCAACCGCGGTGCCGAGGAAAGGGAGAGGAGAGCCGGAGAAGAGGAAGAGCCGGAGGCCCAAATCCATGGAAGGAGGGTGAGGGAGATGATAGAAAATGATGAGACTGACAACTGTTCCGTCGGGACAACCAGGTGGACCAGAAGTGAAGCAGAGGAGGAGGAATACCACCTAGAGAAGAAGCCCAAGCCGGAAGATGAGGATGTGGACCAGAAGTTGCAGAAGTTGAGAAAGCAGCTCTTGGCCGAGCTGGGAAAGAAGGATCAAAGCCAAACCTTCCTGCCCACTTCTTCACCTTTCTCGAAGTGGGTGCAGCAGGAGACTGTCCCTAAGAAGTTTATGATGCCATCAATGGCAGCCTATGACGGAGCTGGTAACCCGAGGGAGCACGTCATGAACTACAAGACCTTCATGGAACTGCAAACTTTATCAGATGCCTTGATGTGCAAGGTATTCCCAACGACGCTCTCGGGGCCAGCGCGAGCGTGGTTCAACAGCCTGGAGACCGGAAGCATTAGAAGTTTTGGAGATCTGGCCACTCGTTTCATCAGCCGGTTCATCACCGGGGTGCCAGCGGATAGGAAGACGAGCTATCTGGAAACAGTAAGGTAGAGAAGGGAGGAATCGCTTAGAGAGTATGTAGCTCGTTTCAATACGGAAGCCCTGCAGATTCCCGAGCTCGATGAGGGAAGGGCGGTGGAGGCCATGCAGAAGGGGACGACCTCTGCCGAGTTTTTTGGCTCATTAAGCAGGAAGCCTCCGACCTCACTGGCCGAGCTGATGAAGAGGGCTGAGAAGTATATAAGGCAGGATGACGCTCTGGTGACAAGCCGATTCGCCAAGGGAGTGGCAGGCAAGGAGAAAGCCCCGGAGGAAAGGAGGCCGGAGAAGCATGAAAAGAAACATGGCAAAAGGTCTGAGCCTTACAGACAGCCCTGGGAGCGAAGGGACCGAAGACCTCTTCCCCCTCGGGTCTCAGAGCAGAGGCTACTCCCTTCATGGGTTCCGGAGAAGCCGACCCCACTTAATGCCTCTAGAGCCGAAGTGCTCGTAGCCGTCCAAGACAAAGAATTCTTACAATGGCCCAAGCCCCTGAAATCGGAAGCCGACCAGCGAAATCCAGACAAATACTGTCAGTTCCATCGTACTCATGGTCACGACACCAATAACTGTTTCCAGTTGATTGCAGAAATCGAGAGGTTGATAAAGAGAGGACACCTGAAGAACTTCGTAAAGAAACCGGAAAGACAGAGATCTCAACCCAATCCGGCAATCCAAACGCCGAGAAGAGCAGGAGCTAACACTGTGAATGATGGGTCCAGTGGAACCATCAATATAATCGTAGGAGGCACAGGAGGTCGGATGAGCCGAAGGGGGAAAAAGAGAAGCAGAGAGGGAGAAAACAGCAATGCTGAGGTCATGCAGATCGTCGAACACTCTTCAGCGACCATCCCTTTCTCCTCGGAGGACGCTCAGGGTGTTCAGATGCCTCATGACAACGCCCTTGTCATTGAAGCTGTCATTCACAACTACTGGGTAAAGAAGATCTTGGTGGATGACGGAAGCAAGGTGAACCTGTTGCCTTATCGAGTCTTTCAGCAGATGGGAATTCCTGAAGAGCAACTGGTTCGGGATCAAGCCCCGATTAAAGGGATTGGAGGCACACCAGTGACGGTGGAAGGGAAAGTAAAGCTAGCCCTTACTTTGGGAGAGGCTCCGAGGGCCCGCACCCATTATGCGGTGTTCCTGGTGGCTAAACTCCCCCTGAGCTACAACGCGATCCTGGGGAGACCTGTGCTGTTCGACTTTGAGGCCGTCACCAGTATCAGATATCTGGCGATGAAGTTCCCAACAGAAGCAGGGGTGGGGATAGTTTGGGGAAGCCAGGAGGAAGCAAGAGCAGTATACCTGGCTACAGTGGCAGAGCCGAGCCTAACAGAGGAAGGGCTGGATTCAGAAGTCTTAAAGGTTAGGGACGAGAAAACAGAGGCCAGGACAGAGCCGGTGGGGGAACTGGAGACTTTTCCCTTGTCAGAGGT
Organism: Manihot esculenta; assembly: GCF_001659605.2. NCBI lineage: Eukaryota > Viridiplantae > Streptophyta > Magnoliopsida > Malpighiales > Euphorbiaceae > Manihot > Manihot esculenta. The sequence continues at coordinate 21,991,293 of NC_035166.2, read as the reverse complement.
GGAAACAGATAAAGTCTTCAGTCTCAACGCCGGCCTCACAAAAGAGCAGAAAACCGAGGTCATGACCCTGGTCCGAAGTCACGCGCCAAGCTTCTCCTGGAAGCCTTCTGACATGCCCGAAATTGATCCCGAAGTGATGACACATAAGCTGAATGTCCTCCCCGAAGCCAGACCAGTAAAGCAGAAGAAGAGGGTGGTAGGAAGGGAAAAGCAACAGGCTACTAGGGAGGAAGTACAGAAGTTAGAAGAGGCAGGCTTCATTAGGGAAGTCATGTACCCGCAGTGGTTAGCTAATCCTGTACTAGTCAAAAAAGCCAATGGCAAATATAGGATGTGCATAGATTTCACTGACTTGAATCAGGCTTGCCCTAAAGATTGTTATCCCCTCCCTGATATTAATAAAATGGTCGATTCTACGGTCGGTTTTGATTATATGTCGTCTTTGGACGCAATGTCTGGTTATCATCAAATCCCAATGGATAGGTCGGATGAAGAAAAGACCTCGTTCATAACAGAAGATGGGACTTATTGCTATAGAGCCATGCCTTTCGGATTAAAAAACGCTGGGGCAACTTACCAAAGACTGATGAACAAAATCTTCAAAGAACAGATCGGCAGAAATGTAGAAGTTTATGTGGACGATATGGTGGTCAAGAGCCTAACTTTCCAACAGCACGTGGCAGATTTGAGGGAGGTGTTCGGAGTATTAGATCAGTACAGAATGAAGCTGAATCCAGCAAAGTGCGCCTTCTTCATCAGAGGAGGAAAATTCCTGGGATACATGGTGAGTGGGAAAGGCATCGAGCCCAACCCGGAGAAGGTAGAGGCCATATTAAATATGCCAGAACCAACCTGCGTAAGGGACGTCCAGAGACTGACCGGGAGGGTAGTGGCACTTAATTGATTCATGTCGAGATCGGCAGAAAAGTGTTTACCATTCTTCAAAAAGTTGAGGAAAGTGCCAAACTTCGAATGGACAGAAGATTGTCGAGAAGCCTTCAAAGAACTCAAAAGTTATCTCAGCTCGCCTCACGTGCTTAGTAGTCCCATAGAAGGTGAGGAACTTCTGATATACCTGGCAGCCTCTGAGCAAGCAGTCAACGCTGTGTTGATAAGGGTAGAAGAAGGAGAGCAGAAGCCTGTTTTCTATGTCAGCAAGGTGCTTAAAGATGCCGAGGTCAGATATTTGAATATTGAGAAGATAGCGTATGCTCTACTACTGGCAGTCCGAAAGTTCAGGGTTTATCTGGAAAGCCACCAAGGAGTAGTAATGACAGATCAACCTTTAAAGAAGATTCTGCATAGACTGGAGACCTCAGGCCGGATGCTAGCATGGTCCATTGAGATTAGTCCCTACTGCCTAGAGTATCGACCTCGAACAGCTATAAAATCTCAGGCCCTTGCCGACTTCATAGCAGAGTGCACATTCAGTAAGGAACAAAGAGAATCATCTTCAGAAGTATCGAGGAAGGAAAGAAAGGAAGAACTCTTCCAAAAGTTCAGCTGGAAGTTATATGTGGACGGGGCTTCAGGCGCCGGAGGCAGCGGTGCAGGAATAATGCTTAAGGGGCCTGGAGAATTTAAGGTTTGCTACGCCTTACGCTTAGAATTTAAAGCCTCCAATAATAAGGCGGAATATGAAGCCCTAATAAACGGGATGCTGGTGGCAATGGAGGTAGGAGTAACCGATCTCGAGGTGAATGGCGACTCTCAACTGGTGATCAACCAGATAACAGGGGTATATCAGGCCAGAGACCCCATCATGCATAATTACCTGGCTAAAGTGAAAACTATAGATGCCGAGCTCATAAGTCGAGGAGTTACCATCAGATTTCAAAGAATACCTCGAGAGGAAAATGAGGAAGCAGACCTGCTTAGCCGATTGTCCAAAGAAGAATTAGAACAACTCCCTGATGAAGTGTACATACAGCATGTCCACATGCCTGCTTTCAATACAACAGATACGATACTGCAGGTGGAACAAAACTCAACTTGGATGACCCCATACCTAGAGTACCTGGAGAAGGGAAAACTCCCCGAGGACAAGGATGAAGCCAGAAAGATAGCAGCTCGTGCTGCTAATTACCAAGCAATAAGAGGGACCTTATATAGAAAAGGGAAGTCCAGCTCGTGGCTCCGGTGTGTACGCCTGGAAGAGGCTACAAAGGTGATGGAAGAGATACTCAGGGGAATATGTGGAGCTCATGAAGGGGCAGAGACATTAGCCAATAAAATATTCAGGCAAGGGTACTACTGGCCCACTGTTAAAAGGGAAGCAGAAGAGTTTGTCTGAAGGTGTGACGTATACCAAAGATTTGCTAACGCCATCAAAGTCCCAGCCACTCCTCAAGCCAGCATATCCAGCCCATGGCCATTCTCACAATGGGGAATAGACATCCTGAGACCCTTCCCCAAGACCACGGGGCAGAGGAAATTCGTGGTGGTGGCTATAGAATACTTCTCAAAATGGCCAGAGGCAGAAGCAATAGCCACGATCACAGCTCACAAGATGATAGATTTTGTGTGGGGGCATATCATCTGCAGATTTGACATACCAAGAGTGCTTATCTCAGACAATGGCAGACAGTTCGACTGCAGTACTTTCAGAGCATTTACGGCAAACGTGGGCATATGGCACAAATTCTCCTCCGTGGCCCATCCTCAGACTAATGGCCAAACAGAGGTTACTAACAGAGCTATCCTCCAAGGATTAAAGAAACGGCTGGATGGGGCAAAGGCGAATTGAGCAGAAGAGCTCAACAGTATCCTGTGGACACTCCGAACCACCCCTAGAGCGCCCACCAAAGAAACGCCTTTTGCACTTGCCTACGGCACAGAGGCTGTAGTCCCAGTGGAATTGCAAATCCCCACTCATCGAGTCCAATTCGTTAGCGAGAACACTAATGATGACAAGTTAAGAAGCAACCTGGATGCTCTCGAAGAAATTAGAGAAGAAGCTCAAGTCCGAACTGCCGCTTATCAACAACGGGCAGCACAATATTACAACCAAAAAGTCAGAGAAAGAAGCTTAAAAGTGGGAGACCTAGCCTTGAGAAACCTGGAGGCTACAGGAAAAAGAGCGGCAGCGGGCAAGTTAGCACCGACCTGGGAGGGCCCATTCAGGATAGCAAAAGTAGTCAGATCGGGAGTATACCGAATTGAAGATATGCAAGGAAACCCGGAGCCCCACGCCTGGAATATCCAGCACCTAAAGAGGTACTTCCCCTGATATATTTGTAAAAGAAAAGCACTGTACTTTGACGAACATGAATGAATAAAACAACACCATTGTTCGCACAATAAGATTACCTCTATTATCATTATGCATAATAATCCTCCATAGAAAAGAAAGAACAGGGCTCAAAAAGACCTCCTGGAGCATAAAGACCGGGATCCCCTAAGAATTTCCGGAAAAACAAAGAAGACCGGGATCCCCTAAGAACTCCCGGGAAAACAAAGAAGACCGGGATCCCCTAAGAACTCCCGAAAAAACAAAGAAGGCCGGGATCCCCTAAGAACTCCCGGGAAAACAAAGAAGACCGGGATCCCTTAGAACTCCCGGGAAAACAAAATAAAAACGGCCGGTGAGGATCTTAAAAGACCTCCCGGAGCATGAAGACCGGGATCCCCTAAGAATTTCCGAAAAAACAAAGAAGACCGGGATCCCTAAGAACTCCCGGGAAAACAAAACAAAAACGGCCGGTGAGGATTTTAAAAGACCTTCCGGAGCATGAAGACCGGGATCCCCTAGAACTCCCGGGAAAACAAAGAAGACCGGGATCCCTAAGAACTCCCGGGAAAACAAAACAAAAACGGCCGGTGAGGATCTTAAAAGACCTCCCGGAGCATGAAGACCGGGATCCCCTAGAACTCCCGGGAAAACAAAGAAGACCGGGATCCCCTAGAACTCCTGGGAAAACAAAGAAGACCGGGATCCCTTAGAACTCCTGGGAAAACAAAACAAAAAACGGTCGGTGAAGGTCCTAAGGGCCTCCCAGTGCAAAAATTCCCAATATCAGATGCAGGGACAACTCATAAAAGCACGGCTCCGATCTCACACGAAAGACGAGCCCTAAGCTACCGATGAAAAACAAGATTCCGACCTCCCGAAGGAGCTCGGGGCACAATAGCCAAAAGCGCCACAGCCCCAAGCCAACCTTAAAAAGTGAGCTCGGTACGACACCAACCTCGCGAATTGACCGCTGGCGCTAGACTAGCTAACCTAGAGAGAGGTCTAAACAGCAAAAAGCCCGGAAAATACTCAAAGGTACCAGAAGTGTTACAGACTGTGGGCATAAAAGCCTAAGCAAAAGGCAAAGAGCCAAGCTCCCAGCTTGGATAGATTCGCAACCTGCAACACTCAGGTAGAATGAAACCAAGTATAGCGGAAACAACAAAAAACCGAGCTCCCTCTATGAAAAGGCCCATAAATGCAGGAACGTATAGGAGGATAAATGAAGCCATGCAAGTACAAATAAAGTACAGGGATTTACTCCCTCACTATTCATGAAATAAGTACTGAGGAAGTAAAGAGGCAATCCGAAGAACACCTAATGACACGAAGCAAATAAAACCTCAGCTCCAACCCCTGTAAAGATAGAACCAAAGGCAGAAAGACGAGCCCTGTTCATCATCGAGACAGGTACATGATCTGACTTACTATCACTCAGCAAAGGCTGTGCGCCCGAGCTCACATTAATAAAGTAACAAAGCAGAACTCACGAGGGCAGTTAGCTCAGCTCGGAAAGAGCTTACTGATAAGAACGCCTTGTGCAAAGAACATGCTCTGATGAGACTAAATTCTTTACAAAGTTTATTAAGCACAGCTTACGTGTTTCTTGTCAAAATCTTTAAAATTTAAACAAGTCAGACCGTTTAACAGAATAAGTGGTCCAATGAGGCTAAAACAACAAGCAAAGTAAATGCAAGTGAAAATTCATTAAAGAAAGAAAGATATTACAACCTATTCATCTGATGAGGACGAAGGAAAAACAGTCCTTAAGGGACTTACATTTCTAAGAATGTTATCGCCTATACTATCTTTATTTACATTTATATCTGGAGGAGATCCGACACCCTCCAACTCAGATCCCTCAATACCAACAACAGGCACAACCTCCAGCCCGAGGTCGAGGCCTCCCCCTTCAGGCTCCGGGTCTTCTCCTTCAGTTCTGAGGGCCTCCATGTCTTCTCCATCCAGCTCGGATTCCTCCCCAGAAGACCCAGCTGCAGCGCGAGAGGTTCCTCTAGGCAAGGGGAAATCATCTTCCCCATATAGAATATTCTCACCATCAGAATCCACTTCGGCAACTCGAAGTTCTGCCAGAGGAGTATCAGGAGCATGTCTGGCTTCTCTTAAACCCCGATTGTAGCCAGTCCTGTACATGTGGAAGGCTTTATGCCAGATAGCAACCTTCATCTCCGTAGAGGCTTTATACTCTGCCAGATGTGACTCACAGGCCTCAGCTATAACCGCCTTCAATTCGGGGGAATCCTTATAGACTTGGAGGTGAGCTTCACAGGCCTACTCAATCTTTCTTTTCAGCTCGTCCGACTCCTGATACTCCCCCAGACGCTTCTCGCACTCCAGCTGGATCTTGCACTCCAGCTGGATCTTGCCCTCAGCATGTCTAGCCACCTCGAGCAGGGCTGAACATTTACGTTCTAAAGTCCTGACTTCATGGCTAAGCTGTTGATTACGAAGTATAGACTCCTCTGCCGATGAAGCCAGGTCTCTGATACGTTCAGAACTCGTGCTCAGCTCCTGCTCAAGGACCTCCACTCGAGCCAGGGCCCTCTCTTTTTAAATATTCAGCCTCTCCAGATGAACCTGAAGTCCTTCTAAATTAGCCCTCAGGGCCTCATACTGGCGCTCGACCTCCTCCTTCTGGTTTATAGCCTCATCCCTTTCACGAAGGGTCTCCACCATGGAGGACAGCTGCTTCAAAACTTCTTCACTTCGAACCTCTGCTGCAATCGCCCTCTCATCAGACTCCTTGAGAACCCTGCGAGTATGAAATAACTCTGCTTCCAGGGACTTGGTGTGCTCTTGTGCCTCAGCCGTCCTCTCGTCAGCTCTTTTGAGGGCCTCCATTACAGAATGCAGCTCCGCCTAGAGGGATTGGGTATGAGCATGAGCTGCTATGAGGTTGCCCCTAGCATCACTAGTTGCGGATAGATTCTCCTCCAAACGCGCCTCCTCAATCCGGCGGTCCACAGATTTCCGGAGAGAGTGGTCGCGGGCATCCACCTCCATAAAGAGGCCCATCACCTAATACAAAGGAAAAACTGTTAAAACAAAGAAAACTAGAATGAAAACAAAGGAGGTAGCCTAGCTTACCATCAGAAGCATCTCCTTGATTGTGTCTCCGAGCTCCCCACGAGGTCGGGAATGGAACGCTGCTTGCTCCCTAGTAGAGCTGGCTAAGAGACCAGTGAGAGCAAGTAAGCGTGGATCCGAAGCCTCCAAGGCGCCACCGAACATCCGTTCCTTGACAATCTCAGCAACCACACTCGCTGGGGACTGATGAGTGATATCCTCTGCGTTCAGAATGTCGTTGTCAGGAGCGGACAGCAGTGGTATCACATGGACCTCCTTCTCCTGTCCAATAGTAGGGAGAGCTGGAGCTGATCCTTTGGAAGCTTTGGACTTCTTCCGAGCTGGAGCTGGGGCTGGCATTTCGAGGGGGGCAGGACGTTTGTCCCCTACCCTCTCTATGACATCCTCGTCCTTGGCAAGGTCAGACCCCCCCTCTTCAGGGGCATCTCTGGTAGGAGCCTCCGGGACACTGTCCTCAACAAGAATAACCTCCATTCCCCTCCCAGGAGCCTCCTCTTCAATAGCGGGGGACTCAAGCTCCCCCCTTGACACCCCTTCAGAAGGGAGAGCAAGATCCGACTTCGCTTGCTCAACGCCCCCTGCTTGCTCCACAACAACCAGAGAAGTTTCCAGCACATTCTCTGTAGAACCCTGATCAGACTTAGACTCCTGAACAGGTCTCAAAGCAGAGGTCGACCTCCCGCGACCAGATGGCCGAGAGGATCTGGCGCCGTGGGAGCTCGGCTTAGGAGCCCTAGAAGAAGCTCTAATAAGAGGCCGGCTAACCTTCTTAGCAGAAACAGTCTGAGCCACTTCTGTAGCGACCTCAGACACGCGGCGTCCAGCCTGAAGAGCATCTAAGGCGGTGTGCATACTCTCCTGGGATAGAACTAAGTTCTTCGGGGGCTTGATCTCATCCATTTTAACGTTGGAAGCTGCCAAAAAGCACAAAACCAGAAAAGAGTTAGCATACTTTCTAATATCACTCACGAGGAAAAAGCAGAATTGCTAAGCAAGGCACTATACACGTGTCCTGAATATCCCTAAGATTAGACACGAACATACACTTCTCGACGTCATACTTCTTGTCAACAGAAGCCAATCGAAGATACCCCACCTACTCGGTGAGGCTTAGTTGGGGCAGGTCGTTGATGCCAGGGGGGACATCCTCCCAGTCTAGCCCCACTCCCCACGATAAGTCGGTCTCTTTTCTCAGCTCCGCCACAAGGAAATCCTCTACCCATCCCTTTATTGAGTCCTTGTAGCCCGTGAAAAGTAGGGCTGTGCAATCGGTCGGTTCGGTTTCGAACCGAACCGAACTGATAAAATCGAAAACCGATTTGTTAAAATTTATAAAACCGAAAAAACCGATTATGAAGGTATAACCGAACCGAACCGCACCGATAAAAATCGGTTCGATTCGGTTCAAACCGAAATCTGTATTTTTTTTTAATTTTTTATTTCTAATTTCAACAAAATAATTTAATAAACATTCTATTAAAAACCACGGCCACCCACAGAGATATGAATCAAAACCCAGATGAGAGAAACTCGCAACCCAGATGAGAGAAATGAAGTATATGCGGAAAATTGTATAAATTTGGATATATATTACCTCTTCAGCTCTTCTTCACCGTCTTCATCCTCGTCATCGTTTTCCTCCTCCTCGTCGTCGTCATCGTCATCGTCGTCTCCGCCTTCACCATCGTCATCTTCATCGTCATCCTCGTTGTCGTCGTCCTCGTCGTCATCCGCCGACTGAACCGGTGGCCCTCTGGAGGATTGTAAGACCTGAACCTCGTCGTCTTCGTCGTCCTCGCCCCCCTCATCATCGTCTTCGCCGTCGTCATCTTCGTCACCGTCGTCGTCCTCGTCGCCATCTTCTTCTTCCTCTTCCTCTTTAGATTCTACACCTTCCTCTGTTTCACTGGAGAATGTGGAAAATGGGATGGAGGGGTTCGGCGAAAGGTATGGAGGGGGTTGGGGGTGCTGGCCTGCTGGGTTGGGTTGGGTTGGGTACGATAGGCCAGCACTCCAACCCCCTGGGTTGGGTTGGGTTCGGTTTTTCGGTTTGATCGGTTATTTAACATGTTTAAACCGAACCGAACCGAAAACCGAATAATTTTAAATCTACTAACCGAACCAAATCGATCTTTCCAACTAACCGAACCGATAAACCGAATTTAATCGGTTCGGTTCGATTTTTCGGTTTAGACCGAGAATTGCTCAGCCCTAGTGAAAAGAGACAATCCACTACGGGGGGAAAAATAGTAAAAATTCTGCATCGCCCTAACGAGGCGGAAGAAAGTGACGAATAAACATGCCGTGGGTGTAAAACCCCAACTCAAGCAGATAGATTCAAAACAAGACATGAACAAAATGGAGTTTGGGGACAACATCCGGGGGGTTATCCCAAAGTATCGGAAAACCTCGATGAAGAAAGGGGTAAAAGGGAAGGTCAAACCGAAATCCCTCTGTTTAAGAAAGAAGACTATGCAACGACCCCTTTGGGGATCTATCAAACCAGAAGGGGAAGGGTTTGGAAGAACTATCCTTTCATTTCGGAGAGGAGCTCGAATAAGATAAAGTGGAGTGTCTAAATAACTCCGAGAAATATACTTAGTTATGGAAGAAAGAGTAATGTGCGACTCAATATTAGCAACATCGGGAAGCCTAGAACCCTCCATGGAAGAGTAAGAGAGCGTACCTGAAATGCAATAAGGTTGAAAAAGCAGAAGAAGTTGAAGGAAAATAGAGAGCAGACGAGAACAAGTTTCTTCAGGAGACAGAGAGAATTCGAAATGAAAGGCAATAATGAGACGAAGTGTCGCTCTGAACAATTTTGTCTTGGAGCGGCGCGGTCATTAATTACTCTCGAAGTTTACCCCCTCATCAGTTGGACAATAACTGACGAGAAAGTAAAGGGGCAATTGATGATCGCTGGACTTCGCCACCCCTATCAAGGGTTGGGCCCACGGCAATAGCCCATCATCCAAAGGCCCACACGCTATCTGCATAAAACAAACCCAACTCGTCCAAGCCTTAAGACCGGACTCCCCTTGGATCTCTCACCCAGGACGGCTTGACACGCAAGATTTACCTCACCACTACTCATATGATAGATACTGAAAAGGTAAAAGAGCAAGTCGTGGAAAGATCCAAAGACGCAAGCAGACGGAAGCATGATAAAGACCAGACCTACTCACCACCTAAAAAGGTACATGATCTGACTTATCATTATTAAGCAAAGGGTGCGAGCCCGAAGTGGTAGTAACAAAGTAATAAGGACGTCTTGGAATCATACAAACCTGTGGGTCAAGAGCTCAACTCACTGGTTAAAAACAGAGCTCGCGGGTACGGCTAGTCCAGCTCGGAAAGGGTAAACCAAAAGCAGTTAGTCCAGCTCGGAAAGAGTAAACCAAAAACGGTTAGTCCAGCTCGGAAAGAGTAAACCAAACACGGATAGTCCAGCTCGGAAAGAGTAAACCAAAAGCGGTTAGTCCAGCTCGGAAAGAGTAAACCGAAAGCTCAGTTGGCTAAATAAACTCTAGTTCGGATCGGCTAGGAGGCGAGAAGGAAAAAACGATACAGCGGATCCCTCAACAAAACTACGAAACACGCAGTCTAAATACTTCGCTCATGATAAGGAAAGAACAGCTTAAGTATGAACGAAAAACAAAAATTTCATTAAAAGAAAAGCACATTACAGCATGTCACAGATACCTACACTACGGGATAAAGGGCTACCCTTAAAGGATTTACATGCCCGGATACATCATCATCTACGTTTACATCATTATCACCTACACTACTACCTTAGCTTTCGACTTCAGAAGAATTCTCGTAGTTCGGAAGATGAGCTTCGCAGGCCGGCTGAGCTCTGTCTCGTTACTATAAGAGAGCTGAACAAGTTGATTCCCATAAGCATCTCTCACTGTTCCGCCACAGACCGACTTCCTATCGCCCAAGTGTGATGCACAATATACTCGAGCAAGCCGAGGAAAATCGGCGAGATATTCGGAAGAGCAATGGAACAAGTGAATGTTGCAAACCTACACACACACTATGTTGGACTAATTTTAGCAGGTTACCCTTGCTAATATTACGTGTGTAGACAGCATCTTGTATCTCATAATAAGCCTCAGAAACCATGTTATTCCATGAGTTTGAGTCAGGAGCAGACATCAGGGGCACCACGAGAATCTCCTTCTCCTCCCCGGGAGAAAGAAAGACAGGAGCCCGGACGGGAGCGGGGGGAGGAGGCCGTCCGGACGACCTGGAAAACATGATTCTGGCAACTTGTCGAGTAACCCTCCCCGCCGATCGCCCCATTAGGAAGACATCTGAAGCGACGTTCAAGCTCCCTATGGTCGGCGTAAGAGTCTTAGGGGGCGTAATCCGGTTCATCTTTACCCCTAAAGGCTGCAAAAATCACAAAAGCAAGGTTAGGACAGACCCCGTTGAAAGAAGGAGACAAGAGAAGGATAGACCATACCTTTTTCACATGACAAAGAAAACTAAACTTGCCACTTTCAGGAGATCGATCGAACCAGAGGAAGGAGGATCGGAAAGGGATATCCCGTTGTCCCGACAAGGAGCCCGAGGATGAGAGGGAGGTGTTATTAATATATAGCCAGAAGCTGAGATTTTAATGAAAGACAGAGAGATATTGCACTCTAGGCTAGCAGCATCAGAATCCTTAAAGGCTATTCACAAAAGAGGAAAGAAAGCGTATCGGGAAGATAAAGGCAGGAAAGCGAAGATAACAGTGCGCACAAAGAGCAGAGGAAAGCTAGAAATAGAAAAAAGATAGAGAAGATTTAAAGCTGCAAGTGGCAAAAAGATGAAAGGGCGTTAGGAAGCAAGCTGAATTCAAACAGGCGCGGTCATAATGATTCTTGATGTTTACCCCCTCGGCAGTTGGAGCAATAACTGTCGAGGAGGTAAAGGGGCAATTGATGACCGCTGGATTTCTCCACCCCGGTCAGGGGCCAAGCCTTCAATCGCGACCCATCGCTTGGAAGCCCACAACATCCTTTGCACTAACAGGTTAGGCCCACTCGAGCCTTGATACCAGGCCTCTCAGAATTTCTCAGCCAGGCTGGCCTCACCTTCACTGCGCCTCGGGCCGATCTCCCTTGGTCCCAGCTTTGCTCCTATCTTTCGGCCCAGCCCAGAGCCAGAAGGAAGACTCACCCATCTGCCTTGTGGACCCATCTACACGTGCGCGGAGAGGATCAGAGGCCGTTACGCATGGGGCAGAGATCTGATTCCCTCGTACGTCCGTATCAATATAGCAGGGACAGGTGGTCCAATGATATACGTTATGTTAGCACGTCACTAGTAGACAAAAGGAAACATATAAAAGGAGAAAGGCCCTCCCCTATGGGAGAAGCTTTTTCTAGTTTTACAGAGTCCATAATAAAAACCCTATTTCTCAGGATCTCAGATTATCAATTATAGAAAAACATTTATAATTAAAATCCGTGACTTCAAATTATAAGCTATTTATTTCGTGTGAAAAAATTATTTATATATCTATAAATTTATATAACATATTAATATATATTTTATTTTGAAATAATATCCATAAAAATCATAAACTTTGTATTTTTTATAATTTTATTTTATTTTTTTATAAAAATATTTTATATTAATAATATTTTTATAATTATAATTTCTATCAAATACAAAATTAAGAGAGAAATTCATTTTTAACATAAAAAATCTCAAGTTGACAAATAAAAATTTTAATTAAAATAATATTTAAAACTATAAAAAAATATAAAAATAAAATAAATTGTGATTAAATTTTCGGCACTCAAGCAAATAACAGAATTACAAGTAAGTAGGACAACTCTATTTAGAGTTTTATGTTTGAATTAGTTTTCCGTATCAATTTTAAATGGAATATAACTGAAGGCTACAATAGTAAAAAAGTCGTTAGTATATAATATTTTTATTGAAAAAAATAAGTGTAAAATTGTAAAAAAAAAAAACACAAAATTAGAATTTTATGGACATTTTCTCTTTTATTTTTCATTATCTTATAAAGACAACAATAGTATTTCGGTATATTATATTAAAATATGAACAAAATATTAAAATTTTCAATAATTTAAATCAATAAAATACTCTTATAATTTAACTGGATTCAAAGTATTACACATATATCTATATATACACACACATATTGTATTTTGGATAAACTATAGTTTAGTCCTTATAGTTTAATGAAATGTTTACTTTAGTCTCTGTGTTTTTAAAAATCTACAATTTAATTTTTCACATTTAAAAAAACTGCAAAATAGTTCTTACCGTCAAATTTTCAGCTAACCTTCCATTTATTTTAATGAAAATAACTAAACTACCCTTTAAATAAATTTCACTTTCAAATCAGCCCATCTCACTATATTTCCTTCCCGATCTTCTCCTTCTCCTTCTCCTTCTCCTTTTTTTTCTTCTTCTTCTTCTTCTTCTTCTCCTTCCCGATCTTCTCCTTCTTCTTTTCGATCTTCTTCTTCTTATTTCATGCATATGAATAAATTTGAAGAGAGAAGAAGAATAATGATGAGAATAATAGTATATAAGCGAGTAAGAGCAGCAACAACTAAGAAAAAGAAGAAGAAGAAGAAGAAGAAGAATAAGGATGAAGAGAACAAGAAGGAAATGATTGGAAAGGGAAGGTAGTGGGATGGAGTGAATACTGTTTGGTTGAGTTTTTTTACTTAAAGGGTAGTTTAGTCATTTTCATTAAAATAAACGGAAGGTTAATTGAAAATTTGACGGTATGAACTATTTTGTAGTTTTTTTTAAATGTGAAAGATTAAATTGTAGGTTTTTAAAAACACAATGACTAAAATAAACATTTCATTAAACTAGAAGGACTAAACTATAGTTTACCCTTGTATTTTTTATTATATTTATTGTGAAGTTTACTAAGATATAATGTTTAATCAATATAATAAGTAATAAATTAAAAATATGAAGTAATTAATAATAAATTTAAAATATTATTTATTTTTATTTATTCAATAAAAATATGAACCAAAATTATTATTAACCATGTGTAAAAGTAGAGGTATTTCTCCCGTATAAAATTAACGAAGTAAATTAACATATTTATAAAAAATGTGTTTTACAAGGAAAGATATATGATAATATTATAAAAAATATTTATACATTATATTTTTTTTTATCTATCAAATATAATTTTATCGTGGAGTGTAAAGCCTATTTATAAATTAAAGTCTAAACCACATAGCAAATAAAAATAAAATACAATTCAAGTCAAAATCTACTGAAACCTTAGGTTATATAAGTAACTTGACCCGTAATTAACGATATGGCTACCGAATTTAGCAATTATCATGGGCTATGATCACTGAACAAATAAGAAGTACAATTGAAGATGAATAAGATATTAATTTTCGAAGGTGGAAGAATAATTAAACCAAACACAAACTTATAAATCTTATTAAAAACCATTATTCCTACCATTAAGATAAAACAATAGGAAGGAGAAACAAGTGTTAGAAAGTGGTTAGATAATACTCATTCTCACATCTTCTCGTAGACTTGTGAGAACCAAATATTAAAAATTAGGTAGTATTGTAGACATTCACGGAAATATCAAATTAAAATTAAGACTTCGGAACATTAACTATGTAAAGAAATGTCAAATTGATACGAGCAACTCATGATAGGTATATGGAATTAACAAATCTAAATCCTTTTACCACATTGGCAGCATACATCTATGGCACCACTACATAAATTAGGATTAGAAAAATAAGCTAAAAATGAAATAAGACAACGTAAAATTTCATTTATTCCTTCTATATAAAGCACAATTTATAACTCATAATCTAAACAAAATATATACACTCGTCTATAAAGGAGAAAGAAAGAGCAAATTTATAGTTATGGTGGAATGAGTCGTTATTTCTTATTCGAATAGAACAAAAAACCACCGATACACTCCATAAAAAAATGATATAGTCTTAAATGCTACTACTTAAATAAGAGAGGAAACTATTCGGATGATGGCTACATTAACCATGTGATATTTTTGAATAGTAAAAGTGAGCCCATTTTATACATATGAGCAATTATGATTATTAGTTATTGTAGTTAGACCAGTAAAATAATTATAATTAAAAAATTAAATTAAATTAAAAAGAAAGGCTAAAAGAATTTCTAATTTATCTAATTCCTATAAATCGATTTTAAAGAAAAAAAATAGAGAGAGGAGAGAGCTATGAAAACAACTCAACTTCTATGCTTCTTCTTCCTTTTTTGCATTTCTCTTTCTGCTTACAAGAATTTGCAATGAAGATTAGAGAATAACAATCCACAAAATTAAACCCTAAGTTTATTGGATTGAGACTTCAACAGAGTTGCTATACTATGGAATTCTCGTTATATATTCCAGCTCGCAAACTCCACAACTATACCAATATCAAAATAACAACCATAGGGAGCATATTAGAGAAGATAAAGTGAATTTATAAAAATTTAATTTCAATCATAATGGAGGTTTCGACCAAGAAGAAATGGCAATTCTAATAGCCCTTGTGAATCCAAGGATTAGATTTAATAACAAGCAAATCAAATCTGAAATCTATTTTAGATGAAGTGTTTATACTCACGATGAGAAAGGTTTGACTTATAAATATTTATTGAGTATTTGGATTTAGTGTGGGAAAATGAATTAGAGATTTTGTTAGAATTTTTTTAATTTAAACTTAATTTTATTTTTTTAACTATAAATCTAATTACAGTAACTAAGAATCAATGGTTAATAAGTAACTATGGTTATTTATATGTGTAAAAGGAATTCACATTTAATATTTAAAAATGTCACATAATCCGCCATCTCAATAATAACACACTTTAAATAAGTAAATAAATAAAAGAAAAAACGAAATCACGGTTGCTCGGCTCCACTATCGCTACGGTGAGGAGGCCACCACTTGAAGGTCAATGCAAAAAACAGAGTAAACTTGAAACCACCAATCTATCAGCTAAGGGAATACCCTTCCTCGCAATCCCAAATTGATCCAAAAATTGAACACCCAAATGGCTCAAATCCAAAGACCCAAAAGCATTATTGATTCTCTAGGAGAAGAAATAATCAGAATCATAACACCAGTGTCAATCTGCATGTTCATTGTGGTGATTCTGGTCTCAATTCTCAACACAGACTCCTCATCGGCATCAACAACAATAAACACCATAGCTACCATGGCTTACACTGAGACAACCTCGGACTCCTTCTGGGATAAGCTCGGAGGTGCGCTTTTGAACTCTCTTGTGTTTGTGGCTGTTGTCACTGTTGTCACTTTCCTTCTGGTGCTTCTTTTTTACCTTAGATGCACTCAGTTCTTGAAAATATACATGGGTTTCTCTTCTTTTATTGTTTTGGGATTCATGGGTGGTGAAATTGCCTTGTTCTTGATCAGAGATTTTAGTGTTCCTATCGATTGCTTCACGTTTTTGGTTGTCTTGTTCAACTTTTCTATTGTGGGTGTACTGGCCGTGTTTATGTCAAAAATGGCCATATTTGTGACTCAGGCTTATATGGTTGTTATTGGGGTTTTGGTTGCTTATTGGTTTACTCTTTTGCCTGAATGGACTACTTGGGCACTATTGGTTGCCATGGCATTGTATGATCTTGCTGCTGTTTTGTTGCCTGTTGGCCCATTAAGGCTGTTGGTAGAGCTTGCAATATCTAGGGATGAAGATATCCCCGCACTAGTGTATGAGGCTCGGCCTGTGACTAATCATGATTCAAGCTCTAGGAATGGTGTAGGTCACAGGAGGCTGTGGAGAGAAAGGAGAAATGTGGGAAATGGTTCTGAAGAGAATTTGAGTTCTGAGTCTATTTTGGATTCCAACTTGACGAATGCTACAGTTGATGTTAGTCATAACACTACAAGATTAGTTAGAGCTGAAGAAGGGCAACTTCTGGAAAGGGATGGTGAGCTTTCTGCACCATTAATTGATCATAGGAGCAGTGTTCAGTTGCGTGGAGAGGGAAATGCTGTACTAAGTGAAAATTTGCTGCTAGAGGGCATTGGACTGGGTTCAACTGGTGCTATCAAGCTTGGCCTGGGGGACTTTATCTTCTATAGTGTTTTAGTTGGAAGAGCAGCAATGTATGACTTTATGACTGTTTATGCATGTTATTTTGCCATTATAGCGGGTTTGGGCATTACACTCATGCTGTTGGCATTTTATCAGAAAGTTTTGCCTGCTCTTCCTGTTTCAGTTGCGCTAGGTGTGCTATTTTATTTCTTGACGAGGCTGTTACTTGAAGTTTTTGTTGTACAATGTTCTTTGAATCTTGTGATGTTTTAGGAATAAGAATAATAAGATATTACAGTTTTAATAAATTGCTAGCCAAAGAAGATGGAGAGTTTAAAATTCATCATTTTATTGTTGTAACTTAAATTCTTTTAATTAATTGCAGATTTTGATTTTATCATTCCTATATGTTGTAGAGTTATGAAGAAGTGATCAACTTGAATAAGTTATTGCTTCTCTTGAGTCTGTTCATCTGCCATTTGAGGTTTGTTTTGTCTTAATGGAATGGATTCTTCCGGTGAACTTATCTAAACAAATGAAAATTTCATGACTAGTAAGTAGTAACAAACACAAAAGGACCAAGGCACAACAAAAAGGCAGGGGAAAGGGTGAAGAGAAAACAGTTGGTTAAAAGTTTGATGTGGTGTCGTAAGCAATTGGGGAGAGGATGCATGTGAGCCATGTGATGTTGAAATTACAGAACAAAATATATTGAGACAAAACAGTGCTTTAAACCATTTGATAAATCTGTGTTACTGACTTTGAGAACTCCCTTCTCAGAAGTTTCCAATGAGCTCTGTAAGCCAGAAATGCTGGAAGAAAATATCAAGGGAACCTTGTTATTCACCTCCTTAGATGTGTGTGTGTGTGTTTTATTGTTTTTATTAAAGAAACTTCGGTATTGCAATCGAGGAAGCTCCTTACATGCCTTAAAATCTCAGTTTGCTATGCCAAAATGATTTTGCTTTCATAAAGTCGGCAGTTGCTTCGTCCAGTAAACTTCAGCTGCTTAAAGGTAATTCCCTTTGCCTTGTATTCTGGGATCATGATTTTCGTCTCATCTGACAAATTTTCATTGTGGCAATTGTGCAAGTTAAGAGCATGTTGATTTCTTTATATTTAACTCATTGTGGCTGTTATAGACTCTCTGGTTTAGTAGTTATGGTTCTTGAAAAATTATATTTTGGAATCCTTTTTAAACTTGGTTTGCATGTAATGATACGGGACCTGTATCCTAGTTATTGAAAATGCACTGACAGGAAGAGCAACAAACATAAAATGCATTGAGGTACATACACATACAAGTGTAAAGGGAGTTGATTCTTTTTTTTTTTTTATAGAAAAAATTACTTTTTTGTTCTTAAGATATAACATAATTAACGGATTTAACTCTCTATTTCTAGAATCAAATGCTCCGGTTCTTAAAGTTTAATTCTACCAAAATTCAAAATTTCTCTATAAAAAATACCTTTAGTAAAATGAGAAATTTTCAAATTATCATTATTTTTTCCTCTTAGTGCATTTTATTTTTGTTCATCTTCATTCGCAGGTGAAACAACATAAAAAAAAATTTATAAACAATCTTATTATAAGAAATAAAAATCTGTTTAACATTACCATCACATTACGAGAATCAAAGCAACAAAAATTGCATTCACATATTGAAGCAATATAACTCAATTGAATAAAAATCCTGAATACCGATCTGCCTGTGCCAGAGCTTGAGCCACTATCCATTCCCAGACTAAACTTAATCTTGCTCCCGAACTTATTCTTCTTGCCATTGACCTGTTCTCCCTTTTTACTGCCTTAAGTTGCTGCACTATGGGTCTTCTTGCCATTGACCTGTTCTCCCTTTTTACTGCCTGAAGTTGCTGCACTATGGGTCTTAGGACCCGAGGACTGTGCCTCCTGCTGTTTTACTGTCCCCTGAATAATGGCACTTGCCGCCACTTCACTGCCGGTCTTCTTACATATCTCCATTGTCGCTCTCAGCAGCTTCTCATTACTCATTATTCCACGCGACTCCTTGCCGCTTGTCTCTCTAAGCGGTTTCTCGTCCCTTGTCGCTCATCGATCCACGGGTTCCTCATCACTCATCGCATCATGAGCTCCTCTTTGCTCATTGATTCACATGTTGCTCGTAGTTCATCGATCCACATTGCTCATCGCTCCATGGATTCTTCGACGTACACTCGCTACTCATCACTCGTCCCCTCACGTAGCTCCCTGCTGCTCGTCACTCCATAGGGCTTGTCGCTTCGTGGGACTCTTCCCCGCTCGTCAGGGCTCCTTGCAGCTCATGCTCAAGAGGGGTGAATGAATTTTCAAGATATTTGGGTGACTGTATTAATGATATGCTTATATCATTGACTTAACAGAATTATTGGGTAGGAGAATTTTTGATTTTAATAAAATTAAACTTTAAGAATTAAAGTATTTGATCTTAAAAATAGAAGATAAATCTATTAATTATGTTATATTTTAAAAATTAAAATATAATTTTTTATTTTTTTAAATATTAGTTCTCTAAGAGGATTCTATAAAAGCTAGTATTATATCCAACCATCGAAAATAGTTTCATCATTGTGAACAACATATATGTAAGAATTGAGTTGGAGAGGTTAGAACAGACCTAAAATATGGTTAATATGACTTTGTTATTATGATTTGGCATATATTCAAACTGGTTTGAACCTGGGAGCAGCAACAAATCTTGCCTTGTCTGATTGCTGAGCAGTATATAAAAAATTGAGACCTTCCTTCAGCATCACTGTGTAGCTAGCAGAACCAAACATACAACTAGTTTGTTTCCACTTCAAAGGCGTTGGGGTGGACAGAAAACTCATCTTAATCCTTTGTGATACTCAAGAGATCTGATCTTTTTGCTCAGAGAGTTTGGCTTCGCCTTTATGATGGACTGGCATCAGTCATCAACTTCATCAATGATGAGCATCTATGTAAGGGCTACATCCTAATTATTACCGAGAAATATGTGATCTGAATGTTAAGTAAATGTTGTCAAAAGTGGCTCAGGCCTATAAGATATATTCAGAATTAGATTGAAGTGTCAAAACTGAAACAAAATTCAAGTTACTTGTTTGCAACAAATTGAAATGTGTGTGTGTGTGTGATCAAAGTGAAATTAAATGACAAGATCATTGATCATTGGCAGAGTGAATGTGCAATTAAGGTATTACATTCTCTCGCGATTTATAAAAGGGATGGATTAAACTTTTATTTGTTTTACATCTTTGTAGAAAATAATTTACATTTAAAAAATATTTTTTTAGAAATTATTTCAATGGGTAATAGATTTTCAAAACCAAATGTAAAAATATCCTATTTCTAAGGTTAAATATGTAATTGTAAACTTTCAAAATCTTTGCAAATTCAATGTTGTTAAGGAATTCGATTTTAATTTATTTATATGGATACAGATTCCACCTGGAGATGGGTCTGTTCTCCACAATCATGTTAGCCAGATTCCTGATCAGCATATTGCACCTATTAAAAAATAAAAATGGGCAACAGCTGCGAAACCACCGTGATGAATTTGTCAAACACGCAGAGACCTGCCATATTTAGCCATAAAAAACCACAAGGCCTTTCAGTCAATTGCTTTTAAATTTATACTACACTGAACGTAACCCATCTTTTATTTTCTTGTTCTTTTCTTTTGAACTGAAATGTACCCATCACAATCATCAACTCTTTTGCTCCTTATTATATCTTGAGCCTTGAGGCGGCCAACTGGCACATGAGGTCATGGTCCCCATCTCCCTGTCTCCATTCCTCAACCACAAAACTTCATATGAAGAGGACAAAAATGCTAGGACGGCCTCTAGTTTGGTTTGCAAGAAGACTTTGGAAGCTGACGTATAGCTGCCTGGCTGCGTTTTGGAGCAAATTCACTCGTAGATTTATGCAGTTTATAGTGTAAATATATATGCATGTGAGCAGTGGCCTGATAAATAACCAGGATACTATGATTCTCTTCTAGCTGCAACTCCAATGAGCAGTTGAGCATTAGGCCCTGCAACATAAACCATTTGATCCTATCTCACCATTCTATCAAATAAGTATAATAGACTTATCCAGAATTTATTAATGAATTCACACACACACACACACATTTGCAGACATGTATGCTTTCATTTGTGAGAGGGAGATGTAATTGCATCAATCCACACAATTTATGTATTGCAGAAGAATACATGTAGTTGTAAATGAAACAAGGCTACAATCAAATTTGACTTCAAGACCTTGAATTTTGACAATAGGGTATTGATAATTCTAAAGCCAAATGTATATCTGCATACATGTATTTTAACATTTTTTTACCTATTAGATTCCTCAACTTTAATCTTAACTTAATAAATACCTAAACTTTAAAAATCATTAATTTTAAACACCTAAACTTTGAAAAAAAAATTACTTTTAAATGCAATTTCAAAACTATAAATTTGGTAAAAGTAAGTATTTTAAAAATTTAGGCATTTATTAGATCACGATTAAAATTGAGGTGTCTCATAAGTAAAAATACTAAAATACATGTGTGTAAGTATACATTTAACCATAATTCTAATATACATCTATGAGAATAATTACACTATTAAAGGAGGCACAGTAACAAGGAAAAAAGTGGTTGAAAATCAACACCATTGAGACTTCACCTCCTGCGCGAATTTCGCAGTGATCTCGGTGATCCAACAAAAAGATCCAAGAGCAGTTCCGCCAAATCATCTGTAGTGTACTTAACATGCTTATCACTAACATTACTGTTGTTATTTCCAAGAAAATTTCGATAAGCAGGTATTACTTTCTGTGAAGTTGAAATTTGCAGGTCTTCCCGGAGCTGAAGATCTGGAATGCACCAGCGTGTCTGATTTTTGTATATCTCCTCAAAAGCAGTGCTAAATCTCCTGCACCTTTCTTTAAGACTCGTCTTTCCATCATCTCTAAGTATGGAAATAACTGAACACCAAGTGGCTCTCACATAGCTTGTAGCGTGTTGTTGAAACTTCCCGATATGTTTTCGGATCCATTCATCTCCAAAGAAAAGCCTGAGATCAGAGTCTTTGACCTTCTTAACCATGTAATGGATGTTGTTCATCAAGAAAATATGCTGCAGAGAATCATCCTTGTATAATTTGGATTTGACAATGAGATTGGATTCTAGAGTGCATGTAACCAACCGAAGGTGGCAAGCCATTGGGCCAGAAGAGGAAGAATAAAAGTCCTGATCATTATCAATCTCAACAACAGCTTGTGATTCATCTGCATCTTGGTCCTTGAGAAGCAAACTGAAAGTATCACTATAATCTGCAAGGACCCTCATGTAATTCATCACATACTTTGTGAGGTGATGAATTCCGCCTCCACGAAAAGGGTGTAAAGATGCATCAGATGCAATGGCGTTCACAAATCTCATAGAGGTCTCCCTTGCATAATCACCCAGTGTCCTCAAAAGCTTGTGGTACTCAATTCTAACAAAAGAACCATCATCATCTGAGAATAAACCGTCTACGTCTATGTGAAGATCTGCCATAATCTCATACATGTCAAGCAGCCGGAATAACTTCTCAGGCTTATGAGGTCCCATTGCTACTGCTTGGCCAAAATTCAAGAGGCATAGAACTGAAGCCTTAGAGATTTCAATGAAGCAAAATGAATTGACAGAACCAAAACCCCCCAATATCTGGTCACAAAGTCGTTTCTCACTAGCAAGATACACTCTAATGATGATCTTTATAGCCCATGTCCATTTCTTGATTTCCCTGTTCAAGCTATCCCATTCCAG
Source organism: Manihot esculenta (assembly GCF_001659605.2). Classification (NCBI taxonomy): domain Eukaryota; kingdom Viridiplantae; phylum Streptophyta; class Magnoliopsida; order Malpighiales; family Euphorbiaceae; genus Manihot; species Manihot esculenta. Next base: position 21,969,082 of record NC_035166.2, on the reverse strand, counting down.
CTTCAAAACATCCTCAAGACTGAGTTTCTCTATTTCAAGGATAGACAAGTATTCATATAATGCTTCTCTCCGCTTACCAATGAAAGCTTCACAAAACTCTTGCATGTAATTAGATGCAGACATAACATTTGCAATGGACTTAATATCAGGAATTACATGTGGATCAACCAAATCTAAAGAAAATTCAAAAGTTTCTCCGTCTTCCCCATCTCTCTGGGATATTTCTTCAACTATTTCATCTTCCAAAAAAGCAAAGGACTCATTATAGAACATGTCTTCAGCACGTGAATGAAATGAAACATACTGTGGCCTAAAATATTGCTTATGTTGAGACAGAATGTGGCAAAGCTCTTTCTCAAGTCTTGACATTGCTCTCTGCAGTGCATTCTGAGCTCGTAAAGCAATCATCCTGAGTTTCCCATTTTCACTCAAGGACAGCCCTCCCAAGCTTTCTATCACTGTTAGAATCTCATTGATAGCTTGCAAATACTCCGTGGCTTCCATGGGGCCAGAATCCCATATCAGAGATGGATCTGACTCCCAACGAATAATCTTTTTCTCAGCATGTTTGAGCTGTTCTTCTATCTCAGAAAACCCCCCTCCCTCATTTTCAGTTATTATAGTCATTGTGGACAAATGAGAGTCAAGCTCAGTAAGTGCTCTTCTAAAATCATCACTCAGGTTCTTACTTGCCCCTAATGCCTTCAGAATATGCTGAGTCGCAGCAAAGATATGCTGTTCTACTTCTGCTTCGTAGGTTGGCATGATAGATTGACAGTTGTGCATCACCAGAGAAGGAAAACAGGACAAAAATTGAAAACAATGTAAATCTTGAATAAGCCTCAAATTCAATCCAGCAAAACGTGCATCGTGTCCTTGCCAAATTCACATGAAATTTTTCACGAGGTCTGTTGCAAAGAAACCATGACTTGAGCTGCAGGAACTCTGCTTACAAATGAAAAGACCAGGAATAATTGGAAGGGACAAAACAAAGGCCTGAATGAGCCTTTCAAATGAAGCAGATTCACATGAATGGGGATAGAGAGAGAAGGTCATGTATCAATCATGTTAACTCAATTTATTCAATCGTTTTAACACAGCTTGCAGATATGAAATCATGAAGTTTACAGAGACAGACAGAGAGAGAGAGAGAGAAACCAACAACAACAACAAAAACAAAAGCAAAGCCTTCAAGATGTGATAAAGAGTTAAACCATGGGAACAGAAAATTACAATTTGGACAAAAGAATTACCAAAATATTGCAAACTGCCATACTCTTCATCCCATAACAGCTGAAAAAGGTTTCAGCAAAACAATACGAAGTTGCAAGCATACATAATCTAAAACCCAGATAATGGATCAGCTAAAGAAACAAATACAAGGTCAATTAAACCCTAGTCCTTAGACAGCGTAAAACTACTGCTACAATAAAAAGCTAAAAGAAAAATCAACATTCAATTCAACAATTCAGAAATATCATGCTCATTCACAAACAAACAGAAAAAGATAATGAAATAAGGAAACAAAAAACAAAAGACAAAACCCATGATCAAAATCCACCGAGTAACGAAATTAGAAACCAGAGAGCAAACGAGTTTCTAGGAAATAAGTAAAATTTACTTGGCTTTTCTGGAGCAGCTGACGTCTCCTGACAGAAAGTAGCAGAGAATGTGGGGGAAAAAATACAAAGAAATCCAAGGCAAGCAAGATGAATGAAAAGCAAGAAGCTTGGGATTTTGGAGATGCGGATTGAGGAAAAACAGGGAAATGTTAACAAAGCGGCTTCTTCTCTGTAATTTCTATGACAATGACTTCGTCTCTCTATTATTGAACAAGGAGTGCATTTCTCCTTCATTAAGTGATTCAAGTCAAGACCGGAGCTTTTGACTTTTGACGAGCCAATCAGAAACCTTGAACTTGAACAGCCCTGCACAGTCACCATTGTGTGATGGAGATTTTTTAAACTAATTGGGATTTTTTTTTAATTAAAATTGTTTTTTTTTTAAATTGTGTTTAAGTGAATATATAATTTTTAAATATAGAAAAATTAAGAGATTTTAAATTTAAAACAAATAGTTTGATAAATTAATTAAACAATTTATAATTTTAAATTTATTTTATTTTTAATAAATATAAAATAATGATAATTTTAAAAAATCATAAAAATGTACCATTATTTTTTTTTTGAAGGCCTTGACCCTTTTATCATGTCCACACCAACGATTGAAAGACGTTGAATTCAAACTATATATATATATATATATATATACTTTTAAAAATTAATCAATCAGAATACAAAATATAAAATTATATAAAATATTTTATTATATATAAATATATTTCATAAACAACATTCTATAATATTTATTCAACTCTTGATCTTATTTTTCTAATAAAAAATTAACTTTTAATGTTATATAATTAATATTCAAAATAAACATAAGAAATAAAATACATATAATTGTAATTAATTTGCAGTAACAGTCAGTATAAAATTTTTTTGTAGATGATTGTAATTAGTCTTTTGCTTTTTTTTTTAGAATTAGTAAAAAAACAGTTAACTACCTTTTGATGTTAATAATACATTTAAATGATAAGATTTATTATTTTTTAACTGTGTGATTTAAATATGTATTACTTTTAAAATTTATAATAAATTATTTTATATTTTTTAATTAATTTAACTGATGAAATTTAAATTTAATTTGATTGATAAAAATATATAAATAGTAAGGGAGTATCTAAACACAAATTTAATAAAAACATGTTTATAATGTTAATTTCTGAGAATGAAAAATGGCTATAAGTATATGCATTTAATTTATAAAATTCGAACGTTTTTATAAATTTAGACTTAATTTGTTTTCGAAATATAGCTTATATTTAAATATTTTTTAAAAATAATATTTTATACATGAGTATGTATAATTAATATTTTTAAAATGTAAAATATTTTTTTGAATTTTAGTGTAAATTGTAATGATGTAAGAATAAATTAAATTTTACAATGAAAAAAAAAATCAAAATAAATGTATATAAGATTATTTTTAATGTTTTAATATTTTTTAAAAAAATAATAGCAGTAGGGCGCTTCTGTCCTGTCATTGCATGCGTGAGGGAAACATCAGTTGGTCGAGAAGGGGATTTCCTATTGCCGAGTGGGGTGGTTGAAACTACCTCGTGTGTATGAAGAAAGCAATGAAAGCAGCCTCGGAGGAACCGGCAGAATAGATCTAAACCAATCAGTCATGTATGTTTTTTTTTATTATTATTAGTTATTTGACATTATTTGCTATATTATATATATATATTTAGTGATAATTTTAATACCAATAAATATATATAATTAGATAAGCATTGAGATCCTAATTAAATAAGATTCAACCTGTGTATAAATGTACAAACTATTCGAGTCTTGAAGAGAGCTAAGTTCAAAATCTATTGAAATTCATTATATAAACTGATTTATTAACATACCACCTAATCCACGGTTGAAGCAAATCATATATTTTAGAGATTTGAACTCTTTAAAGGGAGACTCAGCTCATTTGACATGATGAGTAGAAAAAGAGCAAATCCAGTTATGTCGGGACTATCAGTATGGACAGAATTAAATTGTGTTTAACGAGGATGGATAGCCAGATACGTTTGTAAGTACGGCTCGACAATAATAAATGACACTGTAGTAGGGTTGCGGTTATACGTTACTGAAAAATAAAAAAATAAAAAATAAAGGAGACAAGAACGATCTATCAAAACTAAATTTTTATACGCACAAAAATACTATTTCTGTTTTGATCCCATATCACCAATATGTTTTATTTAAATAAAAAAATATATTTAACTAAAGAAATTATATTAAAATTGAGTTGTGCTCTAACATGATACTGTAATAAAATTATTATATTTACTTAGTATAATATATATAAAATAAATAAATATATTAATTTTTTATTATATTAAATAATAAAATATTAATTTTAATCAATTGATTATATTTTAAATAAAACTTTAAAATTAAATTATATTAAAAATAAAAAAATTATTTTATTATAAAATGTTTATCCACTTTAATAATAATAATTAAAATATTAATATTTTCATAGTATATAGTCGCTACATCAATAATTTTTAATTTTAATTATAAACTAAAATTAACATCAAAATTTTAAATTAATATAAAATTGATAAAAAATTAATTAAAATTAACAAAATTGCTAATATTTTTAATTTTTAAATATTTAGGCTTTTATACGAAGAAATTTAACCTTCACACATCAAGGTGTTCAGATTTTTTATTTTATTTTTTAAAAAAGGAATTGGGAAAAGTTATGTTTTGCAGAGAAACCAATGCCTAAAACTATGCCATGCCATGAAATCCTTTTACATCTCTCTTCTCCCCGATTAATTCCTCGCTCTCTTTCTATCCTTTTCTTTCTGTTTCTGGGTCTTTCTATCTCTTTCACTTTGCCCGTTATACTTTCTTGGTTTTTGCTATCACTTTCTTTTTCCTCCATTGATCCAGCATCCAAGCTCAAACAGAAACAAATAGGAGAGGTTGCAGTTCTACGGGGCCTCTTGTTGGACTTTTGCTTTCTATTGCGGGTAATCTTCATAGTTCTTGGATTTCTTCATCTATATTCCCTTTGTTGGTTTGTTTTAATTTGAGTTGTTTATTGTCAGAGTTTTCAAAAGCATCAACTTCAAGCTCCTGAAAGTTTTGTCTGTGGTGCAAAAGTTGATTGGGGTTGTATCTTTATTTTCTGCAATCCCCAGATGACAAAAGGGTAAGTTTATTTCTAGATTTTTGAAGATGTCATGATTTTTTTAAGAAAAGATTTATAGCTTTGTTGAGATCCTGCATTGAATTCTTGTCATGTGATTTGCTCATTATATGAATTGAAGTTTGAAGAAATTGCATGCCTCTCTCTTGCTGCAGGGCCATGAGCTCCTGTAATATGAGATAGATGGGAACTTCAGAGCCTGAAGCAAAACAGACATCTTTGGTTATGGGATCTGAAAATCAGACTGAAACTAGTGATGGTCTGAAGACACATCCTGCCACAAATTCCACTGAAGAAAATCAAACAGCCCATGAAAAAAAGTTAAGTTCATCGTCCTCTTCCTCATCTTGTTCTTCATTTGAAGATCCTCGAACCTCCCCAAGCGAGACTCCCATCTCTGGCCATGATAAAGGAAGTGGAGATGGCATTTCGGTCAGCGCTACCCCCGTTCCCGGGCAAGAGCCGCATCATAGTAACGCCGAGTCAGCAATACAATCTCCTACGACACAGATGATGGAGCGACCTGCTGAAATAGCCACCTCCCCGTCATATAGGATTCCAGCTTATGTGTTTACCAGTAAATCTTCGGCTGCAAATGACTGGAGTGTTGCTTCGAATGAATCTTTGTTCAGTATTCACATGGGGAATATGAGCTTCACCAAAGAGACATCAAACTGGTGTAAGTCTGGAGAGTTTGGTTTAGCTGGTGATTTTACCCCGTCTGGCCCATTGTCTCCAACGTTTGATTTTACAAGCAAGAAACATAAATCGGCGAATAACAAATCTGGTGAAATCGAAGAATGCAATGAAGCAAAAGCCGCTGAAACAATGAGGGAAATCATAAAAGATAATGAAGCTGCTGCTGGTAAACCAAAGTCTCCTGCCAGAAAACCACATCATTCTCCTAGCTTTCGCCGTTCAGATGTGAGCGGAGCCAGTGTCAAATCATTTGCATTTCCAATGTAAGCTATGCACTTATCAATTTCCTTTCTGAATTTTGTTTAGGAATCTGCATACCATGCTTGCTTAAAGTTGCAATACTTGTCTGCATTACATTAAAGCTCATTTGAAATATTTATAAACTACTTGTATTCTTGCAAAATGACTGAATTGTTGAGTGCATATGCAGATTGACGGGGGATCATAAAACAGATTTTTCTCACAAGAAAAATGCATCATCACCCATGAGTTCACAGCCACAAACTCCAAAAGTATCCACAGAGCCAGACACATCGCAGCAAAAATCACAATCAGGACCTCTAAACCCAGATCCCGCCCCTAAATCGCCTTCAAATGCTCAGAGTAAATGGTTCTCTTGCTTACCCTGTTGTTCATCTCGTTCTTGAGAGACGAAAACGTAGCTGGTCTAATATGTAATCTTCACATAACAATGCCCTTTCAAAATGCTAGAATAGGTATGCATCTGTGACATCAAGCTGCATAGTTCAGTTGAATTTATGCTGCTTTGATGGTCTACTTTGTTAATGTCCATGCTGTTCATGAAAGATGACCTTTATCAAAATTGGTGGAACTTCAAACTAAATTATACGTGTCACATAATATGATGTGAAAGATCTCACGTGCATACTCTCTTTTATATTCTCTCTTATCAATTTTTTCTGTGCACGTAATAATTAAAATAAGTATTTTCAAATTGAATGTTAAGTATAACTTAAAAAGTACTTTAAAAAAATAAAAATAATTTAATTATAAATTATATAGTAATGATGAGTTTTATCTGATGTAATTTTCAGAGAATACGAATTTTATCATTATAAATACCGCAACTTGGATTTGTCCATGGCAGAATGAAAGATTTGACTGAACAATAACATTCCATTACATTTCCAAACGACACCGGACTATCCGGATCATGAAATTCGGTGGAACCACCTGTTTATATAAGCCTGGCTCATATACCTGGGACGCATGTAATAAATCCTTTTTTCGCAAGTAGTTGGACTAGACCTAATGAAAGTAGCCCTTTTTTTTTTCTTAAAAAAAAAAAATCACATTGAAAACGTGAAAAATTTTAATTCCTAATTTAAAAAGCTATAAGTTTTATTTGATAATATTAATCGTTTTAATATTGGTTAACTTGTTGCTGAATAGAGTCATAAATTAAAAAGAAAAATATTTATTTTTATTGCATACAATTTATTCCAAGAGCAGTTTATGATAAAATGGGCCCAGCTTAGCCTAGCCTGGAAACTTTCAACTTTAGGATTGGGTATTGATCGGGCCGGGCCCTATTAAAGGATAAACCGTTTGAGATCAAAACAACCCTAAACCAGCAGAGGGCAAAACAGTAATTTATTAAAATTAAGGAAACTAGCGTCTGGCGGTGGCGGGACCCAAATGTTTCAATTTCCCGCCAATAGAAGTTGAAAAAGCCTCAATTTTTAATTTGGGATTTAAGAGCCACTCCCAAATTCCCCGATTCACATTTACCGCCAAAATTCAGACACACAAATAAAACTGCACCCTAATCGCGCCCCACACTTTCTCCATACAAACACCACACCACTCTTCAATTTCCATCTTCTAATTCCAACAGCATACGCAGTACTCAGATAACAGAGACGCACAGAGAGATGGGTCAATGGGTGAGTCCAGATGCTATAGCCACCTTGCTTTCAAACCCCAAACCAGATTCTCTCACTGATATCCCTGAGATCATCGTCCAGATCACCAAGCTTGAGCCTAAAGGGAAGTCTTATGGGTATGCAACTTTTCCGTCTGTGCCTGTTCTTTGTTTGGTTATTTTTAGATCTCGCTGCTGATTGATATAAATAAGTTCATGGAGCTCCTCGTATTTTGAATGATTTTGCCAAATAATTTTTATCGTTGTTTTATGCTGCGTTCAAGTTTTTGTAATTATCTCAGTTTTTCTCTGATGGGTTTTTCAGTTTAATGAGATTCATTGTGCAGTAGTTCTAGTTTCAATTTGCATGGAAGTGGTTCTCTGATTGGGATATCCATACTGCGGAAAATAATTAATGGTAGTTGTTCACTATAAAACGTGTTTGAGCTTTATCTATGTTACTTATGCTTGCAGGTTCGATGCTAATGATGGGAAGATGAAGATAAAAGCAATTTTCAATTCCCGTCTGTCTTCAGAGATCATCTCTGGAAACATTCAAAACTTGGGTCTCATTCGTATTCTTGATTATACAGTCAACGAAATTCCCAGCAAATCAGAGAAGTAAGAAATACGGCTTCCATCTTAATACAGATCGTATTGTTTCTAAGAGTAGGCTGTCATTTTATCCCTTTGTAAATTTTGATTTAGAGTTAATTTTAAGTGGGTTCTTTTCAATTCTTCCAGTTATTTGATCATAACAAAATGTGAAGTGGTTTCTCCTGCACTTGATTTGGAGATCAAAGATGAGGTAAAAAAGGAAGAAGCGGGCATAATCTTAAAGCCAAAGCACGAACACGAGATCAAGAGTGAAGTTAAAAAGGAAACAGGCGGCATTCTTTTGAAGCCAAAGCAAGAAATGGTTGCAAAATCAGCCGCTCAAATAGTACATGAACAGCATAGAAAGTGAGTTCTCTAGTTAGATTTCAATCAATTTATAAAACCTCTTTTATTGAACCTTCGTGAGGGTTCACCACTTGCCATTGTTTTTAATTTTTGTCTCGTGTGTTACGTATTTTGTTTTTGTATATTTATGTATCTTCTCTATCCAAATTTCAGCATGGCTCCTACAGCTCGCATGGCCATGACAAGAAGAGTTCACCCCCTTGTTTCCTTGAATCCTTACCAAGGGAATTGGACCATCAAGGTCCGAGTCACAAGCAAAGGAAACATGCGTACTTACAAGAATGCAAGAGGAGAAGGGTGCGTCTTCAATGTGGAGTTGACAGATGAAGATGTAAGTTGAAAAATTCTGCTTAGGCATGTGATTGTGTGTGAGTGTGTGTTTTCCCTCATTTGGATTGTTCGTGACAAGTAAAATTGTGAGATGCAGGGTACACAGATACAAGCGACAATGTTCAATGAGGCTGCAAGGAAATTTTATGACAAGTTTCAGTTGGGCAAGGTTTATTACATATCAAAGGGAACTCTTAGAGTTGCTAATAAGCAGTTTAGGACAGTGCAAAATGATTATGAAATGACTTTAAATGAGAATTCTGAAGTAGAAGAAGCCAGTAATGAAGCAGCTTTTATCCCTGAAACAAAGTTCAATTTTGTTCCAATTGATCAATTGGGTCCATATGTTAATTCAGCTGAGCTTGTTGGTAAGAACCCACTGTTAGCCATCCATTATGGATGCACATCTCCTTTTCATGTTCTCCTAACATCTTCATCAACATGTTTCAGATGTTGTTGGAGTCGTTCAAAGTGTTTCTCCAACAATGAGCATCCGAAGAAAGAGTAACAATGAGATTGTCCCAAAGCGTGACATCACTATTGCAGATGAGACGTAAGCAATTTTTCCCCTTCCTGCGAATTATTTTGTGCGTTGAGCATTATTTAAGCTGTTAGTTTGAAATACAGGAAGAAGACAGTCGTTGTCTCACTATGGAATGACCTTGCAACTGATGTGGGGCAGGAATTACTTGAGATTGCTGATAAGTCGCCTGTAGTTGCAATTAAATCTCTTAAAGTTGGAGATTTTCAAGGTATGAGCCTGTAGCTATGACTCTTTATCCAAAGTAGTCCCGTGTAATACTCTATTTACATGTTTATTATTCAGGTGTGTCTCTGTCTACATTGGGTAGAAGTATTGTACAGATTAATCCAGATATTGCTGAGTCGAAGAAACTGAGATGCTGGTAAATTTTTATCAAACAAGATGATCCTTCTGTTTTCCATTTTTTTCTGACTATTTATGTATTTACATATGTACTTTATCCTCGGTTAGGTATGATTCTGAAGGTAAAGAGACTTCGATGGCATCAGTAGGCTTGGGTTTAAGCCCTTCAACCAAGAGTGGAGCAAGGTCTATGTACTCTGACCGAGTCTCCATCTCCCATATAACAAGCAATCCGTCACTGGGTGGAGATAAGGTATACATCATCATTCATTTTCACAATAAGATGGTAAAAATGTTTTTAGTTTTAGAATTTTGATGCACAATTGATTAATCATTTGTGAAGAGACATTGAAAATGGCTGATCCTCATCTCTTCACTTTCTGCATTGAAGAAACGGAAGTTTGATTTGATCAATAGCTACTTACTGCTTGATAATCTTTTATTGATTTATTTGGTGAAAGGAAATTGAATTGAATTGTCTGCTGCAGCCTGCATTTTTCAGCATTAGAGCATATATAAGTTTCATCAAGCCTGACCAGAGCATGTGGTACCGGGCTTGTAAGACTTGCAATAAGAAGGTCACTGGAGGTGTTGAAGGTGGATATTGGTGTGAAGGATGCCAGAAGAACGATCCAGAGTGTAGTTTAAGGTGAGAAACTAGGGAAACCGGATGGGACAATCGTATATATGCACTTCAATGGAAATTTAATATTCTTTCATGCACTCTTCCTCATCTTTGCTTCTGTTTTATTTTCAAGGTATATTATGGTGGTTAAAGTTTCAGACGCGAGTGGTGAAGGTTGGGTTTCTGCATTCAACTTAGAATCAGAGAAGATCATTGGTTGTTCTGCTGATGAACTTGATAAACTGAAATCCGAGGTACGACTACCTAAAGTTTATGAACTTAAAATGTTAATGTAGTTGAACTTTAGAAATCCTAGAATGAGTTTCTTATTCCATTCATTGATTTGGCATGTTCAGGAAGGAGGAAGTGAATACCAAATGAAGTTAAAAAAAGCCACTTGGAATCCTCATCTCTTCAGAGTCAGTGTTGCTCAGCATGAGTACAATAATGAAAAAAGGCAAAGAGTAACAGTTAGGGCTGTTGCTCCAGTTGATTTTGCTGCTGAATCTCGATATTTGCTAGAGGAGATCTCAAAGATGAAAGGTTCTCAATAGGATAACCTTGGTCTCATTTGTTCTTAATGTGGTTTTGGCCGATATGCCTCCAATCTTTTGGAGCTTAAGATACCCAGTTTCTATATAGATTTTTTTTTTTTGGGGGGGGGGGGGGCGTTGGGGTCGGTTCTCTAAACAATTGCTTGTAATATATGGTTTTAGGCAATAGTATCAACTGTTTGTTATGTTTCATTTATTAGCTTTAAATATAATGGTCCTAGTTTTTCAGTTGGATGCTTAATGCTGTGTTGACTAATGACTAATAACCTTGCATCAATTGGTGAGAAACAAATTGATGATCTTGTTCTGCAGATTTTGGATAACATACATATATCTGTCAACCAAGGCCAATCAATGTGATTGAATAATGCCAAAGTGACATTGAACATTTAGGGCTAGCGAATAAATCTATTGGCTTGTATTATTTTGTAAAAAATTATTTGAATATTTTTTTATGACATGAATCTTGTCAAATATAGAGAATAATTTGACATGTTTCACAATGAACATCTAAGGTTGTGAAGCTCGTTTTACCATCATCAGTCAATTTTAAGGTAAAGAAAAGGTTGTAATATCAGCAATTAAATTTGCTATCTAATAAGGACTGAGAAAAGAGTAAACAAGCAAAAAGGTACCCAAAATATAATAAAAATTTCTGCTGAATAAACCTTATCAAATAACCATGAACAAAGTAAGTTATAATCTTGTACATATATTTGGTTCTCCCATCAATTTTTATATGAAGTGATCAACAAAGCTATCTTATTCAACAACTTGGATGCCCTGTCATCACCACTGTCATTTTTAGAGAGAGGTGAAGTCCATTCCTGAAAATTATGGAGGCTGCCTGTGAAGTCTGTAAAGAGTCCATCAACTCCTACTGTGTTAATCCAATAATCATATTCTTCATATGGATCTTGATGAAAGTTGTAGTGCAAGAACATTTCCTCGTTGCGGTAAGTGTATGGGTGCACCTGGTAACATTCAAAACCAGTGAAAAAAAAAAAAGAACGTTGAATGCAAGATCTAATACTCATGATGCTTATGAAAAGAAATACATAGGCAATAAGTGAACAAAAGTGATTAATTTTCTGAAGAAACACACAAGAATACTAGAAGCTTCCTAGACAGATGAGTTTACCTGTAGATTATGGGAATGAGCTCTGGCAACAAGATCTGTAGATGTCTGCAAATAATTATTTACCACAGGAACAACTGTATCCTTCCAGGGTCCGATGCCCACCACATAGTTCTTAATGTAGTCCAGATAAGCATCAGAAGTGATTTCCCAATATGACTGCAAATTGCCAATGGCATCATTTCAATTGGGAGTTTCGAAGTCAAAATGTCAAGAATGAAAAAACAAATTTGTCTAAAATTAATTGGACATTCGTGACGGTAGTCACACTTAAATAATTGTTTGGTTGGGGGTAACTTAGCTAGGTAACTTGAAGTTTCCGGGAAGTGTTGAAATTGTGTGTGTTTTGTTGGCATTTTTTCTGGACTTCTTGGAGAGTTAGTCTTTTCTTCCCTTGGTAGAGGGAAAGTAACTTACTTCCTATAACCTAGTTAAGTAACTTCTCGAGAAGTGAACTTCCAACCAAACAAGGCCTTTTAAAGTTTTATTAACTGGCCATATGATTCATGAGCAGAAGATGAGGCAGCAAACTTGAGTTAACTAGGGAAAGAGACAATTTACAATCATGTGGTCACATTCTGCAACAGAACTTGTGCTATTCATATATTCATCAAATGTTTGGTGTCATTATCTAAGTGCCAGATCTCGATATGAAAAACAAAAATCTGTATTAATGATTTATATATAATGCACATTTAAGTTGAATAAAGCAAAAGTTACAACAGCATTAAAATCAAGTATATGTATTATACAGAGAGATGCCAGAGGGAAATACAGACCTGATTAGTATCTTGAGTTGGAATGTCAATGTCGTCAATCAAGAAAATTTTGGGTGAGTCTGTCATATTTGATATATACACGAGTGAAGTTGGAGCAAAGGATTGTATAAAAACAGGTTGCTTCAGCCAATCTTTTGACATATATGAGCCTTTATATCCATATTTCTTAAGAGTCTCAACAAACTTGTCCTCAAATCGCTTCCCACCTGGCCACTTAACCTGTTGGTACAAATAATTCAAGCATTAGAGCATTTATGAATATTTTTTTAGAAAAAGTGATAAATCATTACATTACCAAACAGTGTCATGTTTCTGCAGATTTTTTTTTCTTTTTTCTAATGGAAAATAAACAAAACATATATTGATTGCTAGAATAATTTGATCCTAAGGTTTCAGAAAAGTAATGCCTCCCAAACTGCCACATTCATCAAAGCTAAAAAAGCATCACGTGATTATTTAAGACATCCTGTGGAAAGAAAATCCTTACATGCTGGTTAATAAAAACTGGGTTTTTCATCTCAGGGTATATTCCGACAACTCTTGATGCATCCAGTGCAATTGCTATGAACTCTTCAAAGGTGATAATAGAAAATTTTCCTGAGTGACACAAAACAACAGATTATAATCAATCATCTATGGTTTCACAGCCATCCAAAACGCAACATCTTTTTGTTATTAATAATGCATTTGTCAAATTTGTTACAAGTTCAAAATAAGCATAGCAGGTTTGCTTACATTGATCTATGCAAATCCAAACAAAGATCATCAGACAATGTTTAGCAAAGTGTGAACTATAAAAGGAAAATGACCAAGTTGAAAGTCAAAGGTCTATGAAAGATAATACATTTAATTTGAAGAGAAACTAACCATTATACTGTTGATCTCGGAATGGATGTCTCTGCTTCACCCGTAATGTCTTAAGTTCTTCAAGGGTAAAATCAACTGCACATAATGGAAATAACTTTCAGATTTATTTTTCCCTGGTCAAAGGTAATTCTGGTAGAGATGCAAGAAAATAGTGTTCAAATTCTGTTGAGCCTTCTGCTCAAGGATAATTACAATATTTAGTAGAACAAAACCATCTGCAAGGAAAATCAAGAAGGATTGAGTACCAGTGAAAAAGCCAGTAGTGTTGACCCCTTGAACATCATATGTCCTTTTACGATTTGTGAACTCATTGTGCTTTGCAATATCAGTAGTGTTATCAAGGGTAACATCATGGAAACAAATAAGAACACCATCTTTGGAGGATAAGATATCTGTTTCTATAAAGTCTGCTCCTTCTTCAATGGCTCTCTGCAAGCAGTAGGGGTTATCAGGAAGACTTTTCTTCAAATGCAGGTAAAGTGAAATGAGGAAAAAGAAAAATTAAAACCAATTTCAGGTTTGGGGGAAAGAATTTGAAATTAATTTTTTCCAATTTAATTTGATCTGGGAAAAGAAACAAAGATGTTTTTTGAGATTTTCCTCAATATGAACCCATTTAATTTGGTTTGGGACAAGGAGCAATCTGTGATCCAGCTAAAAGATGTAATAACCAGAACAGATAATGATTTCTTGCATGTGTGCCCCAGCTTGTCACTGAATAAACTACTAGCTTGACCGACCAGGAACAACAAGACAATTCAATAATTGTATAGCAGAACATTTGACAATTTTGAGGCAACTGAGATTTCCCATATCCCCTCATGAAAAGTCTAATATATGAATACGTAGCAAACACGGAAAATCAAATACATGAACAGAAAGGGCAAAAGCGCAAATGGATTTTATTGCACATGCATACATACCATGTATGCAGCAGCAGTTTCTTCTGGAATCTCACCATTTGATCCTCGATGTGCAATATTATATGGACGAGAAGTCTGTAAAGGCTTTCTGATACCATTGCTTATTTTACTAGGCAGAGGATATATTGGTCTTGCAGTTGCAGTTGATACAAGTGTGAGTGACAGAAATATGATCAGAACAGAACCTGCATTTGCTATAGCACCAAGCAATTTATCAATTCTATTAAACCAAGAACGAGGTAAATCCCAGAAAAAAAACAAAGTACAGGTTTGTTTATGTTCGACGCTATATAGAGAACAAACTGCTGAACCTGATTACAGGATTTTAATCTACAAATTGTTGTAAGATATGAGGAAAAAACTAATGGAAATATGCTTAGTTTGTATGGTCACATAAAGATATTAAACAAGATCAAAGCATCATATGCAATGGATATGCATTGTAAACAAACAATCATAAAACAGTAACTAAAGTATAAATTGCACGCATCAATGCCACTATGCACGAATTCTCGCACTATTTCTCCCAAGATCATCAGCTTAATTTCAGAACACATCCCATTCCCAATAAACCAGAATAAAGAGGGAAAACAGATGAAACAGCATTAAAACCGCAAAAACAAGAAAAAGAGATGAGAATCATTATCAAAAATCATATCAAACATCAAACTACCCCAAAACTAAAAACCCAGAAAACATTGAAGATGTAACTTGGAAACTTACATGTTAAAGCCATGGAATTGGCTTAGTTTCTCTCCGAAGCCCTCTCCTTTCCTCCCCTTCTTTTCTGCTAAAGGTCCTAACTACTAGCTGCTTTCCCAACGATGGGTCCTCTCTGACCTCCCCAAGTCAAATTCAAATAAATTCATCAACATGAATGATTATTTAGCGTGGTGATGACACATGCTATTGTGGGCTTAGAGGATTCTTAGCCGTGGATCCATCTGAGGAGCCAAGAATATTCTTGTAAGATTATATTTTTCAAATGTAGCTAAGCTTCAGTAATTTCTCCCATTATTATCTGTTATGACAATAAAAGAAAAAGGTAGAATTATGATATCCAGAGGGCAGTTTCATTTAACATTGACGGTTTGATTTTGTGGAATATTGCTGACGTGTATGGTGACGATTTAGTTTAATGTTTGTTCCTTTTTTTGGTACTGACTTGGAATTATCTGGGGACAGGTCCATGTGTGTTGGTCTATGTGTGAAAGATTAATTGGTCAAGAGTCTACAAAGTCGAGGGAAGAGTCACTGTTTGCTTGCTCGATTGTTTTTTTTTTTGTAAATTTCTTAAAATCTTGTGAAAAATCATAAGCCCACCATAAAGATGTATAAATTTAAAATTAATCAAATATCCATTTATGCGCAGAAAATTACAAAAGGTATATCTATACATTATTAATTGATATTTTAATAATAAAATAATTTTATCTTATATTTTAATCAATTGAATAGTATAAAAAAGGAATATAAAGTAAAATTAAGTATAAAATATATGAATACTTTCACTGTATTGTAAATATAATATATTTATTAAGTATTTTACTCATCCTTTACATCAAATAAACAAAAATCTTTAAACATTTTCTGTTTTTTAATTTTATTAATTTTAATTTAATTTATTAGTATTGATAATAATTTTAATTTATTTAATATATATATATATATTACTTATATAACTATACAACACAAAAAATATGCAAAACATAATATCGCTTATTATTCATTGATATAAATTTAGTTAATGAATTAAAATTTTTAAAATTATAATAAATAATAATAAAAATTTTCGACGCAAGTTTCTTTCTGTGATTCCTTTGTAACTCGATATTCTCGCATTTTTTTCTTTTTTAAACCTAATTTCTTCTTTACCCTTTTCCATAAAAGATGATCTGCATCAATTGACTATCGATAAAAAAGATGCTATTGTTCCTATTAAGAGTTTCAGAGATATTCCAATCGTCACTTATGATTTCTGTATGATAGAAATATTTCTCACATACAATCTAATCAATTTTCAGAATATACAAACCTTTTTGGCAGATTTATGGCATTCTTTAGATGGGTTATGAAATTAGAGGAAAAAATATATCTGTTTCGGTTTTTTAATAATGTTGATTTTAAAAATATGGAGAATGGGGCCCTTAATTGTACAATCGATGCTTGTTTGGAAGAAAATATAAGGTAATGAAAATTCTCTCCATATTCCTCTAATTCATTCCGATTTTTAGATTCTAATTAAAGACATTCCTTCTTGTTGTTGTAACGAGACGTTGACTAAATTGGTTGGAAATTTTATTGGCCACTATAAAAAGTATGATATGAAAAATGCTTCAACTATGTCGCCGGACCCTATGAGAGTTAAAGTTTGTTTGAACATTCGGCAACCTTTGAAACGGCGGAAAAAGTTTGTGGAGATGATAATACTGTATTTATTGTGAAGTTTCAATACGAAAAGCTGACTATTTTTTACTGTGACTTGACTTGCGGCTAAGGTTGAAGAAAGCAATGATCGTCCTGTGAAGTTCTGATAAATTTGATGAGGAGATTGCAGTTCGAATAAATGATGATACTAAAAAAAGGCCAAGAAATACCAAACATAACATTGTTACAGGTTTTCTTCCTCTCAACAGGATGCCTCTAATAACACCCATGCAAATGTTAATTTGACATGCAACAGTGAAACGGCTCATCCCTTCAAAGATCGAAATAGCTGAAAGCAATTATTGTCCTGTGTTGGAACTGCCGAGGACTCGGCAGTTCTCAGACAGTTAATGTATTGAAGGATTTGGTTATTAGTTACAAGCCGGACATTTTATTTTTGATGGAAACAAAAACTCTTAGTTCTCATATGAAAAATTTTTCATAATTTTTTATAATTTGATGGTTGCTTCTCAGTCAATAGACAAGGACTGAGAGGGAGTCTTTCGTTAATGTAGAAGAGTCATGTATCTATTTCTGTGGTTGACTTTTCTTCAAATTATATTGATTTGGTTGTTTTGGAAGGTAATGTTCAATAGAGGTTTACTAGTTATTATGGATTTCCGGAATCGCAATAACGACGTCAGTCTTGGAACCTTATTTGAGTTTTATCTCGTAGAAACTCTCTTCCATGATTTTGTTCGGGAGACTTTAATAATTTATGCTCGAGAGATGAGAAAGAAGGAGGAGCATCTTTACCAAATTATTTTATGCAAGAGTTTAAACAGGCACTTGAGGAGCATCTTTGCCAAATTATCTTATGCAGGGATTTGATTTTAAATGATTGTAAATCTTTATTAGACTCTAGAACTGATATTTCTGTTAGATGGGTTCGTCGTAATACTAGCTGCTCATACTTTGGCTAGAGAATCTATTAGGCATAATTGTCTCTCTGTTTGAAATGATATCACTTTTTGTTTGATGTAATTTTATTCATACTGATGACCGCTGGATTTCTTCACCCCGGTCCAGGGCCTAGACCACAATCCACAGCCCACGAAGCGAAGGCCCACATACTTGGCACTCAAAGCAGGTCCGGCTCATCCAACTTCCAAGGCCGGGCTCGACCAAGCCTCCTCACCAAGAATGACTCAGTCCGCGCAAGACAGGCCCTTTCCTCTCTGGCCCAACTCTCGGCCCGACCCAGTATCCGGAATTATACTCGCCAGACAGCCTGGCAGATCCGTTCGAATATACACACAGGGAGAATCAGAGGCCGTTACGCATGGGGCAGGCGCCTGATACCCTCGTACGCCTGAATCTGTATGGCAGAGACGCGTGGCCCAATCTTGGAGAGACCTTTACACGTCACCAGCAAGCAAAACGAAATGGATAAAGGGGGAGTCCCCTCCTCAGAAAGTTTAAGCTTTATTTTCAATACCAAAACCCTTGTAAAACCCTATTCTATTGGATCTTAGATCATCAATTGGCGCCGTCTGTGGGAAACGACGGAGATCTTTTCATCACCGGAGTTTTCACTCTTAACAAAACCCACTGAGATCCACGATGGCCAATCACCAAGAAAGTAGCCTTAACATCCCAAATGACCTAAACTCTGCCCAAGAGGGGCAACAATTCTCCTTTTTCAGTCCTACGACATTAAACAACCAAACACCTGTTCCTCTTAATCCCTCGCCAAGTTTGGCAGGGAATACTCCCGCTGTTACCTTGTCCAACCAAGATCTTCAAAACATGGCTTTCCAGTTACAGAATACCGCCCATTGGTTGGGGCAGATAATGCAACAGAGAGGCCTCAACACCCCAGTAAATACACTTCCGGTTGTAGAGGAACCGCAGACCAATGACCCCCGACCTGCACCTGACCGTCTTCAAACCAGTAGCCGCGATACTGAAGAAAGAGGAAGAAAAGCCAGCGAAGAGGAAGGACCGGAAGCCCGAATCCATACGAGGAGGGCGAGAGAGATGATAGAAAATGAGGAGGTGGATAACTATTCCACCGAAATAACCGGGTGGACAGGAACTGGAGCAGAGGAGGAGGAGCACCACCTGGAGAAAAAACCCAGCCTAGAAGACAAGAAGGTGGACCAAAAGTTGAAGAAATGGAGAGAACAGCTCCTCGCCGAGCTAGGTAAGAAAGACCAAAGCCAAACCTCTTTGCCTACTTCTTCCCCTTTCTCAAAGTGGGTGCAGCAAGAGACTGTCCCTAAGAAGTTTCTGATGCCATCAATGGCGGCTTATGATGGAACTGGCAACCCGAGGGAGCACGTCATGAACTATAAGACCTTCATGGAGTTGCAAACTCTGTCTGATGCCTTAATGTGTAAAGTATTTCCAACGACGCTCTCGGGGCCAGCGCGGGCGTGGTTCAACAGCCTTGAGGCCGGAAGTATCAGGAGTTTTGGAGACCTAGCCATTCGCTTCATCAGTCAATTCATAGCCGGAGTGCCAGCGGAGAGGAAGATGAGCTATTTGGAGACAGTAAGGCAGAGAGAGGGTGAATCACTCAGAGAGTATGTCGCTCGTTTCAATACGGAGGCCCTGCAGATCCCCGATCTTGATGAAGGAAGGGCGGTAGAGGCAATGCAAAGGGGAACGACCTCTGCCGAGTTCTTCGGTTCCTTGAGCAGGAAGCCTCCCACATCTCTGGCCGAGCTGATGCAGAGAGCGGAAAAGTATATAAGGCAGGATGACGCCTTAGTAACAAGCCGATTTGCCAAAAGGATGGCAGCAAAAGAAAAAGCCTCAGAAGAAAGAAGGCCGGAGAAACATGAAAAGAAACACAGCAGGAGGCCCGAGCCATACAAGCAGGCCTGGGAGCAAAGGAATCAAAGGCCTCCTCCTCCACGGACCCTCGAGCCAAGGGTGCCTCCCCCTTGGGTCCCTGAAAAGCCAACTCCATTAAATGCGTCCAGAGCCGAGGTGCTCATGGTTGTCCAGGATAAGGATTTTCTCCAGTGGCCCAAACCTATGAAGTAGGAAGCAGATCATCGGAATCCTGACAAATACTGTCAGTATCATCGGACGCATGGCCACAATCACAGCTCGCAAGATGATAGATTTCGTGTGGGGGCATATCATCTGTAGATTCGGCATACCTAGAGTGCTTATCTCAGACAATGGCAGACAATTTGACTGCAGTACCTTCAGAGCCTTCACGACGAACATGGGCATATGGCACAAATTCTCCTCTGTGGCCCATCCTCAAACTAATGGCCAAACAGAAGTCACTAATAGAGCTATCCTCCAAGGATTAAAGAAACGGCTAGATGGCGCAAAGGAGAATTGGGCTGAAGAACTCAACAGTATCCTGTGGACACTCCGAACCACTCCCAGAGCACCCACTAAAGAAACACCCTTTGCACTTGCTTATGGCACGGAGGCCGTAGTCCCAGTCGAGTTGCAGATTCCCACTCACCGAGTCCAATTCGTTAGTGAAGACACTAATGGGGACAAGTTAAGAAGCAACCTAGACGCTCTTGAAGAAGTTAGGGAAGAAGCCCAAATCCGGACTGCTGCTTATCAACAACGGGCAGCACGATATTTCAACCAAAAGGTTAGGGAGAGAAGCCTGAAAGTAGGAGACCTGGCCTTAAGAAACCTAGAAGCTACAGGGAAAAGAGCGGCCGCGGGCAAGTTAGCACCGACCTGGGAAGGTCCATTCAGGGTGACAAAAGTGGTCAAGCCAGGGGTATACCGGATCGAAGATATGCAAGGAAACCCTGAGCCCCACGCTTGGAACATCCAGCACTTAAAGAGGTATTTCCCTTAATATATTTGTAAAAGAAAAACATTGTATTCTGACACACATGAGTGAATAAAATTGTTTATACCATGTGATTATCTTTGTGAATAATACTCTTCCGGGAAAAAGAACGAAGAGGGCTCAGAGAGACCCCTTGAAAAACAAGACCTCAGTTAGACACAAAACCAGCTGAGATGACGAAGCGACAGTAAGGCCAATACGCCTGAATATTGTGCAAAACCTCAAGAAGGTACAAAAATAACCAGGATCCCGTAAGATCTCCTGAAGCAAAAGAAGCCGGCGGGGCCCCGAAGTCACCCCGGAACAAAAAAGATCAGGATCCCGTAAGATCTCCTGAAGCAAAAGACAGCCGGCGGGGCCCCGAGGTCACCCCGGAACAAAAAAGATCAGGATCCCGTAAGATCTCCTGAAGCAAAAGACAGCCGGCGGGGCCCCGAGGTCACCCCGGAACAAAAAAGATCAGGATCCCGTAAGATCTCCTGAAGCAAAAAACAGCCGGCGGGGCCCCGAGGTCACCCCAGAATAAAAATAACCAGGATCCTGTAAGATCTCTTGGCACAAAAAACAGCCGGCGGGGCCCCGAGGTCACCCCGGAATAAAAATAACCAGGATCCCGTAAGATCTCTTGGCACAAAAAACAGCCGGCGGGGCCCCGAGGTCACCCCGGAATAAAAATAATCAGGATCCCGTAAGATCTCCTGGCGCAAAAAGCAACCGGCGGGGCCCCGAGGTCACCCCGGAACAAAAAGATCAGGATCCCGTAAGATCTCCTGAAGCAAAAGCAACCGGTGGGGCCCCGAGGTCACCCCGGAACAAAAATGGCTGGTGAGGACTTCAAAGGACCTCCCAGAGCATGAAAACTGGGATCCCCTAAGAACTCCCGGAAAAACAAAGCAAGAACGGTCGGTGAAGGTCCCAGAAGCCTCCCGAAGTACAAATTTCTCATATCATATGCAGGGATAACTTATAAAAATACTGTTCCAACTCCACAAAAAAGGAGGACTCAAGGCTATCAAGCAAAAATCAAACTCCGACCTCCCAAAGGGGTTCCGACCTCTTGAGGAGGGTCAGGGTATAACCGCTAAAAAACACCGACCTCGAAATAACTGCTAATATTTAAAGCCTGGGTAAGAAGAAAAGGCCGAGCTCCCAGTTCGGATAGTCCTGTACCCTAACGCTCAAAGTATAAAAGCCGAGCTCCCTCTATAAGAAGGCTCATAAACGACGAAACCAACAGGAAGATACATGAAGGAAAAAGGGCTATACCCAAAGCCCAAATCAGTTCGTCTGGAACAGACATCCGAAGTCACAATCAAGAAGAAAGGGTTGAGAACCGAAAAACAGACACTTTAGTCGCTATTAAAAGATATGAGACTTGATCTCTCAGACAAATAACTAAGAACCGAGCTCACAACTCAAGACTGATTCAGTGGAGAACGAGCTTATAAATAAGAATACGTAGTGCAAATATTACAAGTATGAAAGGCAGAGATAGATATAAAGAACAAGAATAGTTCAAGAAAAAAGGAATTAAAGTTTCATTAAAATAGCTGTTACAATCTATTTTTCGGACGAGGTAGAAGGAAAAATAGTCCTTAAAGGACTCACATTGGTGAGAACATCCTCGCCTACACTATCTTTATTCACAACTACATCTGGAGGAAGCACGGCCTCCTTTGGATCAGGCCTCTCAACATCAACAACAGGGGCAATCTCTGACCCTAGGTGAGGGTCCTCCTTCTCAGAATTAGGGTCATCTCCCTCTGACCCAAGAACCTCCTCGTCCTCCCCCTCCGGCTGGGATTCTTCTGAAGACGACTCAGATGGCCGCCGGCCTACGCGACAATCCCCTCTGGGCAGGGGGAAATCATCTTCCCCGTATAACACTGGTTCGCCATCCGAGTCCACTTCAGGTTTATGAAGCTTTTCCAAAGGAATATCAGGAGCATGTCTTGCTTCCCTTAAACCGCGATTGTAACCGGTTATGTACATACGGAAGGCTTTCTGAAAAACAGCCGACCCCATCTCAGCAGAAGATTTATATTCATCGAGATGTGTTCTACAGGCCTCAGCTACAAATGCCTTCAATTCAGAGGAATCTTTGTAGTCCTGAAGATGAGCCTCACAGGCCTGCTCGATCTTCCTCTTCAACTCATCAGACTTCTCATACTCCGCTATACATTGCTCACGCTCTAGCTGAGCCCTGTCCTCAACATGTTTTACTACCTTGAGCAGGGCTGAACACTTACGTTCCAAGGTCCTGACTTCATGGTTGAGCTGTTGGTGGCGAAGGTTAAACTCTTCAGCTGACGAAGCCAGGTCCCTGATACGATCAGAGCTCGTACTCAACTCCTGCTCAAGGACCTCCACCCGAGCTAGGGCCCCTTCCTTCTGAGCTTTCACCTCCTCCAGGTGAACCTGCAGTCCCTCAGAATCAGCCTTCAAGGCCTCATATTGACGCTGGATCTCAATTTTCTGGTTCACAGCCTCATCTCTCTCTCGAAGGGCCCCCGTCATAGAGGACAGCTGCTTTAAAACTTCCGCACAACGAGCCTCCACGGCCGCTGCTCTCTCATCAGACTCCTTGAGGACCTTGCGAGCATGAGACAGCTCCGCTTCTAAAGACTTGGTGTACTCTGCTGTCTCAGCCGCTTTCTCCTCAGCCTTTTTAATGACCTCCAGCGCAGAGTGCAACTCTACCTGGAGGGACTGGGTATGCTCCCGAGCAGCTGCAAGGTTACCCCTGGCGTCACTAGTGGCAGATAAATTTTCATCCAGACGTGCCTCTTCAATCCGACGGTCTACAGATGTAACAGCCCGGAAACCAGTACCTCTCTGTAATGGCCCAAACTGCTCGGCGCTAGGATCCAGATCGGCTTAAGGCCGCCAGAACCCGTAGCAAGCCTAACCTGAACTCCAAACATCCCATACGTGATCCGATTTGACTACTAGCTGTTTAAACATTTTCTGAAAACTTACCAGACTTAACCTTTAAAACATCAGACATCTCAATCTGAAATAGCCCTCAGGGCTAAACCAGTGATACACTACCAAGTAACCTCCATGCACTATGCTTGGAAACATAGAACCCACTCTGTAGGGTCAGCATATCATAAGTTAACCTTGGCTACCATAGAGTCACAGGAATCAAACCTGGTCTTCTCTAATGGACTCTCTATGGGTCACAGGAATCAAACCTGGTCTTCCCTCTGCACTGGTCTTGGGTCAAGGGAATTAAACCCTGTCTTCCCTCACAGTTATAATTCACTGGGTTTTCGAAACACAACATGTATTAAGCCTGGTTTGACTCATTTCTCATCAAGAAACTGAAAACAGGATACATGCATATACAAGGGATGAAATATACTATAGGCAAAGCACATACTAATCCATAAGCACCTTAACTGATCATCTATACATCGGTAACAAATATCTCTTTAATTTACATCATGTTCATTACTCTATTACATAAGCAATACTGTAGCCAATACCCTGCTGCTTCTAACCTTCCCAGCTAACCTTGTACCTGTAAAACTGGGATTAAGGGAAAGGGATGAGCTATAAAGCCCAGTGAGTAGAAACACTGAAAACAGTTCATTCATACGCATTTTAGATGAAAATGCATCACAACGCAAACATTCCACATCTTGGATTAGACATGACCTCAAAACTCCCTCGACGGGCTATTGATGTCGCCTTGGTCCAATCCTCATAAACAATGAAAATGCAATGCACCATATTCGTGATTCTAATGCAATCACCCTAAGATATATCATGGCATCCATGATGCATGAACTATGCTCAAACATTCTGTTATTTAAGATGAAACATTAAGTTTAGTTCTACTCACCTCGGCTCCTCAAGCAGAAACCTGACTGACTCTGCAACTGCTAATTCTGACGACCTCCCTGAACTGTCGGGTCCAATCCTACACAAATGGACTCGAATGAGGTGTCAAACATACTCTTATCAACTCTTAAACAATCCCCCATAATCCCTTCTGACCCTCTAAAAACAATCACACAAAGCATGCAAAAGAAGGCTGGACAGAACACATTCGGCGGCAGGTTCGGCGGCCGAATGTCCTGAACAGAGCCGAAACTCAAGTACCTTCGGCGGCCGAATATCCTCTTTCGGCGGCCGAACCCTTTCGGGGGCTACTTTCGGAGGCCGAAACCCCTAAACAGAGCCGAACCTCAAGGCACTCAGGGGCAAGCTGTGGCAGTCTAAGCCACCATGCAAGGGGTTCGGCGGCCGAATCCTTCTTCGGCTGCCGAACCTGAGTTCTTCAAGAACTCAGCTTCTCCCGCAACCTAGCTCCTCCATCTTTTCCTCTTCTCTAAACATGCATAACTCCAAACCTCAACTTACATATACTCAAGTATATGCGCCAAAGGGATCCAAAACTACCTAGGAACCCCAACAAAACAGCTACTATAACACATAATCAAGCTTACACCATTAAACACATCAAAAACTCACTTTAAAACCTAAGCATGCAACTCATGCAAAAGCTGTTAAAAAACATGAAAACAAGTGTAAAGACTTCCCTTACCTCCTGAAACCAGAAGAGGAACAACTTGAACTCAGCAAATCCCCTTCACAAACTTCAAACCACCAAAACCTCTCTTTTCTCTCTTTTTTCTCCAAAACGTTCAAACCCTTTGCAAAAAACCAAACCCTCTGCATGAGCTGATTAAAGCTTGCAGATGAGTCATGGGAGACGTGGCCTAACCCTCTGTGGTGATTTGGAGGCGAACACCTGGCCAAACCATGGACTGAGGAGCGTGCACAGCTAACCGACCATCCCAGTTTCGGCTGCCGAAACTGCATGCAAAACCATGCAACTTTCGGGGGCCGAACTTAACATTCGGGGGCCGAACCTGGCCTTTGTCTCCAAAGCCTTTTCTCTTCAAAACTCAATCCGGTTTGAGTCAAAACCTTTCAACCACTTAAAACACTAAAACTCTTAAAAACTCTTTTAGAAAACCTTCACTCTACCCTTCTAGAAATTTCTGCCATCCTTGAACTCCACCGGACGGTAGGAATTCCGATGCCTGATCTAGCCGGGTATTACAATCTTCCCCCCTTTAAAAACATTCGTCCTCGAATGTTAAAAACAAACAAATAACAGGCAAGTAAAGCCTAACACTGCTCTGTACCAAAAGAATTTCTGAAACTATCCTATTTTTTTTTTTTCTGAACTCCACAGCTTTCGCTGCGCTACTCTGATCCTTACTCTTCACTTTTCCTCTTAACTCAAATCATCTCTTTGTGAAACTCTCACTCTTTAATTCCCAACAGATACCAATCTGTAATACTAATCTGTAACAATCAAATCTTAAAGAATCATCCTTCGTTTCCCACAACAACACTGGAAACATTCCAGGGTGAAATACTAAGTCAGATAAAACCTTATCTACCCAAACTTTCCACTATTCTGATAACTCTTAGCTCTCTCTGCAGGTGCCATTCTGTAGGAAAAGGAAAGAAAGAATTGGTTCTGCGTCCAGATACCATTTTCATTCCAAACTCTGACTCCCTAACAGATGGAAAACCTGACAACTAGTCTGAGAAACATCCAGAGCTCACTAGCACTGGGTACTGAGGCTGATTCCCTGTCCTGACTATTAAACTCGCTCAACAGAGCTAGAACCCTCTGATAACCTTTCCTGAGCAACCATGAGCCTGCGGAACTGATATCAAACTTCTAGGCATCTATACTGTACTCTATCTCCTATACTCTGTCCTTTCAAGGACACTCTGATCCACCCTTGCCTCTGAAGTACCTTGTCTCTGTGGACACAGGTAGTACTATGAGTAGCTAGCCAATCCGCCCTAGAATGACATCACACAGTCAACTCTAGAACCATAAGGTCAGCTGGATCGCATCTACTCACCACAAACTCTAAACTGAACTGACTGACTCTGCTTCAGATGGATCATACACTTAGGTCCACTGACCCAAGAAACACATTCTAAGCCCAGAAGTCATCAAACCCATCCTACCAACAGCTCACAACAACAAGGAAAGCGAAACACTGGGGTCCAACACAAACAGCATACACATCCGAATACTTACAAACGAATGTACCTAACGTCGCCGTATTCGATGTGTTAGTCTCCTATTACGTCAGGGTGAAGATCCAAACTAAAACTCATGGAACTTCCCTCGGGAATCTTTCCAGAAAAGACTGACCCTTTTCTCTGCCTCAACTACCACCCAATCTCAGACTGGCTCTAACCTCTTTCTGAACTTATTCCTACTCTTATGTATTCTTTTCTGCTCGATCTTACTTACTTTTATCACATAACTGATATCCTACTATAGTTCATACAAACACATATCAGATCACTCAATCATGAGCATACCTGGCACAGAGGTGTCAGATGTGTCAGCCTCTCCTCCTTGCCTATCAGCCTGAGCTGCTCTATCTGTATCTGCTCCCTGAGACTGAACCAACTGGGGCGTAAAAGGACACTCACGCATCACATGTCCCTCCTGTCCACACCTGTAACATCCTGTCGTACCAACAAGACAAACTCCCTTATGCAACCTTCCACACCTCAAACATTTTGCTCTGCCTCTACCAGAACTTGCACCAACATCATAACCTAGACTCTTATTTTTCTTTGACCGTCTCAAGCCTCTAACCTTTTTCTTAATGGTTCTCCCCCACATCACTCCTTTCGAGGTAGCTGTACTCCAAGTGGAGGGTTCATTCTCTCCTACCTTCTCATTCAAATTCACCTGTATACCTACATCCTTTCTTTGCACATCTCCTCCTGTCTCTCTCCTGTTTCCTGACATTTTTCCTAGATCTATTCCTTCTCTAATTTCCTCAAAAGACTCTTCAGACGGATCTGATTCCACAAGGTAACCAGCATCACTCATCTTAGCTCTCCTGAAGAACAACACACAAGAAACAAGCATTAGCACACACATAGAGTTCATATGAAAACACATGAACCTAAAAACTGTATACATGCATACACAGTACAATATTTATGCACAGGCATATATTCATGGCATATCACATCATCCTCAAAACAAAACTTAACTTTCTTATCCTAGTGGACATGAGTTTACTTATTGTGCTTGCCTTCCTAGAACATCTAAACCAACCTCTTTCCGATGTGGGATATCTCTAATCCTTGAACAAAAATGCTCAACACACCGTACTTAAGAGGCCCTATGCTCTGATACCATCTGTAACAGCCCGGAAACCAGTACCTCTCTGTAATGGCCCAAACTGCTCGGCGCTAGGATCCAGATCGGCTTAAGGCCGCCAGAACCCGTAGCAAGCCTAACCTGAACTCCAAACATCCCATACGTGATCCGATTTGACTACTAGCTGTTTAAACATTTTCTGAAAACTTACCAGACTTAACCTTTAAAACATCAGACATCTCAATCTGAAATAGCCCTCAGGGCTAAACCAGTGATACACTACCAAGTAACCTCCATGCACTATGCTTGGAAACATAGAACCCACTCTGTAGGGTCAGCATATCATAAGTTAACCTTGGCTACCATAGAGTCACAGGAATCAAACCTGGTCTTCTCTAATGGACTCTCTATGGGTCACAGGAATCAAACCTGGTCTTCCCTCTGCACTGGTCTTGGGTCAAGGGAATTAAACCCTGTCTTCCCTCACAGTTATAATTCACTGGGTTTTCGAAACACAACATGTATTAAGCCTGGTTTGACTCATTTCTCATCAAGAAACTGAAAACAGGATACATGCATATACAAGGGATGAAATATACTATAGGCAAAGCACATACTAATCCATAAGCACCTTAACTGATCATCTATACATCGGTAACAAATATCTCTTTAATTTACATCATGTTCATTACTCTATTACATAAGCAATACTGTAGCCAATACCCTGCTGCTTCTAACCTTCCCAGCTAACCTTGTACCTGCAAAACTGGGATTAAGGGAAAGGGATGAGCTATAAAGCCCAGTGAGTAGAAACACTGAAAACAGTTCATTCATACGCATTTTAGATGAAAATGCATCACAACGCAAACATTCCACATCTTGGATTAGACATGACCTCAAAACTCCCTCGACGGGCTATTGATGTCGCCTTGGTCCAATCCTCATAAACAATGAAAATGCAATGCACCATATTCGTGATTCTAATGCAATCACCCTAAGATATATCATGGCATCCATGATGCATGAACTATGCTCAAACATTCTGTTATTTAAGATGAAACATTAAGTTTAGTTCTACTCACCTCGGCTCCTCAAGCAGAAACCTGACTGACTCTGCAACTGCTAATCCTGACGACCTCCCTGAACTGTCGGGTCCAATCCTACACAAATGGACTCGAATGAGGTGTCAAACATACTCTTATCAACTCTTAAACAATCCCCCATAATCCCTTCTGACCCTCTAAAAACAATCACACAAAGCATGCAAAAGAAGGCTGGACAGAACACATTCGGCGGCAGGTTCGGCGGCCGAATGTCCTGAACAGAGCCGAAACTCAAGTACCTTCGGCGGCCGAATATCCTCTTTCGGCGGCCGAACCCTTTCGGGGGCTACTTTCGGAGGCCGAAACCCCTAAACAGAGCCGAACCTCAAGGCACTCAGGGGCAAGCTGTGGCAGTCTAAGCCACCATGCAAGGGGTTCGGCGGCCGAATCCTTCTTCGGCTGCCGAACCTGAGTTCTTCAAGAACTCAGCTTCTCCCGCAACCTAGCTCCTCCATCTTTTCCTCTTCTCTAAACATGCATAACTCCAAACCTCAACTTACATATACTCAAGTATATGCGCCAAAGGGATCCAAAACTACCTAGGAACCCCAACAAAACAGCTACTATAACACATAATCAAGCTTACACCATTAAACACATCAAAAACTCACTTTAAAACCTAAGCATGCAACTCATGCAAAAGCTGTTAAAAAACATGAAAACAAGTGTAAAGACTTCCCTTACCTCCTGAAACCAGAAGAGGAACAACTTGAACTCAGCAAATCCCCTTCACAAACTTCAAACCACCAAAACCTCTCTTTTCTCTCTTTTTTCTCCAAAACGTTCAAACCCTTTGCAAAAAACCAAACCCTCTGCATGAGCTGATTAAAGCTTGCAGATGAGTCATGGGAGACGTGGCCTAACCCTCTGTGGTGATTTGGAGGCGAACACCTGGCCAAACCACGGACTGAGGAGCGTGCACAGCTAACCGACCATCCCAGTTTCGGCTGCCGAAACTGCATGCAAAACCATGCAACTTTCGGGGGCCGAACTTAACATTCGGGGGCCGAACCTGGCCTTTGTCTCCAAAGCCTTTTCTCTTCAAAACTCAATCCGGTTTGAGTCAAAACCTTTCAACCACTTAAAACACTAAAACTCTTAAAAACTCTTTTAGAAAACCTTCACTCTACCCTTCTAGAAATCTCTGCCATCCTTGAACTCCACCGGACGGTAGGAATTCCGATGCCTGATCTAGCCGGGTATTACAACAGACTCCCGAAAGGAGTAATCACGAGCATCCACCTCCATAAAGAGGCCCGTCACCTAGCACAGAATAACAATCGTCAAGAGGAAGAAATAAAGCAAGCTAAAAGAAAAGTGGAAAAGTAATTCACCATCAGAAGCATCTCCCTAATTGTTGATCCGAGCTCCTCCCGAGAGTGAGACCGAAAGGAAGCTTGTTCCTTGGTGAAACTGGCTAAGAGACCAGTCAGGGCAAGAAGGCGCGAATCAGAGGCCTCGGTAATTCCGCCGAACATTCGCTCTCTAAGAAGTTCGGCAACAGCACTGGCCGGAGACTCAGAGGTAATGTCCGGCGCGTTTAGAACGTTGTCAGAAGAAGACAACAAAGGCATAGCAGAAACACCTTTCCCCTTCCCAATGGGAGGAAGAGCGGGAGAAGATCCTTTAGCAGCCCTGGATTTCTTCCGAGCAGGAGATGGGGAAGATGTTCCGGAAGGGGCTGGGCGCTTATCCCCGGTCTTTAGTGGAATGCCTTCAGAATCCTCAGGCCTAGTCCCCACAGAGGCAGGGGCATTTTGGGTAGAAACATCTGGGACCTGGTCCTCTATGAGGATGATCTCCATCCCTGTCCCAGAGACATCCTTGTCTTCAGTAACGGGGGACTTAGATTCTCCCCCTGACACTCCTTCAGGAGAATGGACAAGACCCGACTCCACTTGTTCAACGACTTGGGTCTGCTCCATAATGGCTAGGGAGGTTTCCCTCACACCCTCTGAGGAAGCCGGAGTAGATTTAGACCCTTCAGCGGGCTTAAGAGTTGAGCTCGATCCACCACGGTTAGAAGGCCGACCTGATTTGGCGCTGTGAGAGCTTGGTTTAGAAGCTCGAGAAGAAGCTTTGGCAGGAGGTCGGCTAACCTTTTTGGAGGAAGCAGCTTGAACCACCTCCGCCCAGCCGAAAAAGCGTCGAAAACTGCATGCATAACATCTCGAGACAAGACAAAGTTCTTGGGGAACTTGATGTCATCCATTTTAACCTCAGAAGCTACAAAAAACACGAAATTATAAAGCGTCAGCATACTTTCCGATATCATGAGCAAAGAAGAAACAAAATCGCTGGACAAAGCAATATACCCGTATCCCGGACATCCCTAAGATTGGACACGAACATACACTTCTCGACGTCATACTTCCTCTCAACGGAAGTCAGTCGAAGCAACCCCACCTGCTCAATAAGGCTCAATTGGGGCAGCTCATTGCAACCTGGATGAACCTCCTCCCAACTTAGATCCACCTCCCACGATCGGGCGGACTCTAATTTCAGTTCCGCCACAAGGAAATTCTCTACCCATCCCTTTATGGAATCCTTGTAGCCCGTGAAAAAAGACAACCCACTACGGGGGGGAAAAGTAATAAAAATTTTGAACCGCCCTAACCAGACAGAAAAAAGTGACAAACAGACACGCCGTGGGAGTAAAACCCCAACTCAGGCAGATAGACTCAAAACAGGACAGAAACAAATAGAATTTGGGGATAACATCCGAGGGGTTACCCCGAAGTACTCGAAAACCTCAATAAAGAAAGGGGTGAAAGGAAACGGTAGACCGAAATCCCTCTGTTTGAGAAAAAACACTATGCAGCGACCCCTTTGGGGATCAACCAAACCAGGAGGAGGAGGGTTAGGAAGAACTATCCTTTCGTTTTGAAAAGGCGCTCGAATGAGATACAGAGGAGTATCTAAGAGCCTTTGGGAAATGTGCTTAGTTATGTTGGAAGAAGTAATATGCGACCTAGTATTAACGACATCGGGGAGCTTTGGACCCTCCATAGAAGAGCAAAGAAGCGTACCTGAAAGCACAATAAGATGGAAGAAACAGAAGAAGTTGCAGGAAAACAAAGAGCAGAAGAGAGCGAGTTTCTTCAGAAGACAGGGAGAATTCGAAAGGAAAGGCAATAATGAGATGAAACGTTGTTCTGAGCAGTTTTGTCTTGGAGCGGCGCGATCATTAATTGCTCTCGAAGTTTACCCTCTCAACGGTTAGATAGTAACCGACGAGAAGGTAAAGGGGCATGGAGATGACCGCTGGGCTTCTCCACCTCTACAAAGGGCCAGGCCCACGACAATGGCCCATCAGCTAAAGGCCTGCATGATATTCGCACAAAACAAACAAGTTGTCAAAACCTCAAAACCGAGCTCCAGTCGAATCTCTCCCCCAGGACGACCAAATGCACATCATCACCGCTCAGGCAATAAAAACCAAGGAAAAAGAATAAGTCATAGAAAAGCCCAAGGAGACAAACAAGAGGAAACATGATAAAGGTCAAACCAGCCCATCACTTAAGAAGGATCATCATTAAGCAAAGGCTAGGAGCCCAGAACGACGCGATGAAGACGCCTTGGAATCTTACAAAGTTATGGGTCAGAAGCTCAACCTTTTGATTGAAAGAAAAGCTCATAGGTCAGTTAGTTCAGCTTGGAAAAAGTAAAAATCGAAAGTTAAGGAAACTTAGAGCTCGGGTCATTGAACACAGATAGAGCTCAGAGGTCGGATCAGTCTCGCTTGGACAAAGTAAACCAAAAGTAAGCTCGCAGGTCGGTCGGTACAGCTCGGAAAGAGCAAACTAAAAACTCAGACTGGCTAAATAGATTCCAGGTCGAATCAGAGAAAACCACGAAGAAAAAAGTCATCTCATGCATAATAAAGAGCAGTTCGGATATGAACGAAAAAACGAAAGTTTCATTACAGCGCGTTACAAATGCCCACATTACAGAACAAAAAAGCTATCCTTAGAGGATTTACATAACCAGATACATCGTCTACGATTACATCATTATCACCTACCCCACTACCCTAATCTTCGGATCGGAGGAATTCTCGTAGCTCGGAAAATAAATTTAGCAGAAAGGCCAAGATCTGTCTCGTTATTATAGGGGAACTGAACAAGTTGATTCCTATAAGCATTTCTCACTGTTCCCCTATAGGTCGGCACCCTGTTGCCCAAATGTGATTCACGGTACATACGAACAGGATATAATATCCGAGCTTGTTCGTATGTATCTTGAAAACATAAGTTTTCTAGTTACGGCTTCAGGAAGATCACGGAGTATATATTCGAAGGCATCGCCGGAAGCTTGACTGAGTGTAGCAGATCTCAGTCTCTCATAATACAAATACTTCATTCCATAGGGGACCATAAGCTGAGCACTTTCGCCACTTCCATTTATATCAAAAGCAGATGACAAGGGTATCGGGGAAACTTCCTTTTTTCTATCGAAGGAAGGTAAAGTTAGAGTAAACCCCTCAACAGCCCAGAACCTCTTTAGAGCCTGGACAACAAGCATGGGAGGAGGCCGGCCAGACGACCTGGGTAAAGCAGTTTCAGCAACTTGCCGAACGGTCCCACCCATCAACCGCCCTGCCAGAAGGATCTCCAAAGCAACGTTCAAACTCCTTAGAGGTAACCTCAAACTCCCAAGAATTTTGAGCTGACTCATCTTTATCTCAGGTACTGCAGAAAAGTTCCAAAACGGAGATAAGTTAGAATCATTTTTCTAGCAAGACGACAAGTGCAAGATTAAAGCAAACGTCTGGGGCAACAAAGCAATATAACCTCAAGCACACCTCTATCCGTTTGAAGAAGGCGTCAAATGGACCCGTTGCAGATAAAACAAGAATCTCTCGCTCCAACAGAGGGTTCGAGAATGGAGAAGAATTAACACTGATATATACTTAGAGCTTGAGGCCTTAGTACAAGGCAGAGCTATGCTAGACTCTAAGACCACAATGTCAGGACCTTTAACAGATATTCCTGGAAAAGGAAAAAGAAGCGCGCCCAGGCAATGATGACAAGAAAGTAAAGAAGAGCAGAGTACTCGAGAGGTAAGGAAAAACCAGAAAGGGAAAGAGGCAGATGGAATTCAAGAGATGAGGAATGCCAAAAAGATGAAAGGGAGTTATGAAGGCATCTGCACGCGAACAGACGCGGTCATAATGGTTCTTGGTATTCACCCCCTCGGCAGTTGGAGCAATAACTCCCGAGAAGGTGAAGGGGCAATTGATGACCGCTGGATTTCTTCACCCCGGTCCAGGGCCTAGACCACAATCCACAGCCCACGAAGCGAAGGCCCACATACTTGGCACTCAAAGCAGGTCCGGCTCATCCAACTTCCAAGGCCGGGCTCGACCAAGCCTCCTCACCAAGAATGACTCAGTCCGCGCAAGACAGGCCCTTTCCTCTCTGGCCCAACTCTCGGCCCGACCCAGTATCCGGAATTATACTCGCCAGACAGCCTGGCAGATCCGTTCGAACGTACACATAGGGAGAATCAGAGGCCGTTACGCATGGGGCAGGCGCCTGATACCCTCGTACGCCTGAATCTGTATGGCAGAGACGCGTGGCCCAATCTTGGAGAGACCTTTACACGTCACCAGCAAGCAAAACGAAATGGATAAAGGAGGAGTCCCCTCCTCAGAAAGTTTAAGCTTTATTTTCAATACCAAAACCCTTGTAAAACCCTATTCTATTGGATCTCAGATCATCACATACAATCAGTAGATTTGCTTTAAAAAAAATTATAATAAATAATAAATAGATTAACGTTAACTTAATAAAATCTCAATTGATCCAGTAATAATAAGAAAAAAATGCAAATTTATTAATTGATCCAATAACAATAAAAAAAATTTCAAAAATTTGAATGGATATAAATATAATTAATGAATTTAGATTTTTAAAGTTATAATTAATAAAAAAATATTATTAGTTCTTGAAATTTAATTTAATTAACATTTATATCCCTCTATTTTAACGATATAATATTTAAGTCATTCACTTTCTATTCCATCCGAATGAGTAGTCTTTTCGTCTAAAATAACAATTTAGTCAAAGAATCTAAAGTGAGAGATGACATTTTTTTCTCTTAATGAACTTATTAAAGAAAAATGCTTTTAATGAACTTATTAAAATTCAAATTCCTAAATCATTTTTCAACGCTTTTGATTTCCCTCTCCATGATATTATTGATTCTTTTTTTTGATTTTCCTCTTTAAAATATTATTAATTTTTTTTTTATCCTCGTATCGTTTTTTAATCTCATGAAATTTCTTAAACCTTATCACATGATCGATACAGAATGAGACACTTCAAATCTATTAGTAATTCAGTATTTAGATTAAATGTTGTAGCATGAAATTTGAAAGAAAAAATCCAAGAATATGCATGAGAAAGCAAAAGGGTTCATGTCTCGCTATTAGCTATTAGAAGCGAGAGCAGATCCAATTAAATGACTGCAAGATGGAAAAGTTTTGTTCTTAAACAAAACATAATTTTTATTTTATTCTAGACAATCAAAAAGGTAATTGCAAAGTAATAGAAAATATACTCTCAACTCAAAAAACAAACACTAAAAAATGAATGTATCAAGATATCAAAATTGAAAACCTTCATACAATAACCAATCTTCTAAAACCATAATAACATTATACAAAATCTAAAATCAAATAAAAAAATCAGAGACATATAGCTAAAATAGATAATTTCCTTCAAAAATCATAGGTCATAACAGAAAATGAAAGCTTGTCAAACAAAATATAGTCCAGCCGATCAATATGCCATAAAAATAAAAAAATTCATGAAATGAAAGTATATGCTCAAAATTTTTTGTACTCGATTCTAGCGAAATCTGATAAATAACTTTGATTAATTATAATTAAATTTAAAATGAAGTTAAATTAAAATTTTAATACTTTTAGCGGTTTAAACGGGTTTAAATTTATATAAATAATTCTTAAACTCTTTTATATAAATAACTATTAATAAATCATTTTATATGTTTTTATTTGAAAATTTAAATTTATTTTTTAAAATATTAATTTTTAAATAATATTATTAATAAAAAATATTTTTTATATAAATTATTAATTAAAATATATGAGATTAAATGAATTTAAATTTTATTTGAAATTATAATTAAATTTAGAATGAATTTAATTAATTTTTAATTAAAT
Source organism: Manihot esculenta (assembly GCF_001659605.2). NCBI lineage: Eukaryota > Viridiplantae > Streptophyta > Magnoliopsida > Malpighiales > Euphorbiaceae > Manihot > Manihot esculenta. The sequence continues at coordinate 21,932,977 of NC_035166.2, read as the reverse complement.
TTAAAATGAATTCGAGTATTGATAATATAAATTGAAGTCCCATAGATTAATTTAAGCGAGTATCCTATTCATTTATATTCATAATAAATACTTAAGAATTTAACAATTATATTTTATAAAGTTTAGAGGTTAAATAATTAAATATTATAAAAATTAATAATAAAAAAATTAAATTAAAAATTAATTATTTTTTAAAAGATCATAAGCCAAATAATATATTTGGCGAATCTATTGTGAGCATTTGTATATAGGCATTGGGCAATAATTTGTTTTATTCTAAATGCAGCATACTGGGTGAAAAAAGATTTTTTTTTTTTTTAAATTACAAGCTTAAGGAATTTGGTATTATTTGTTTATTTATTTAGATTTTAGTTTGTATATTTTTTAATTTATTTATTGAGAAACGAATTCTAAGTAAAAGACAAATAGAACCAATCTAATTTCTATATTAAAGTTAAATTTTTAGTTTTACAAGAAAGGGCGCAGTCTTTATGAATACATTTAATGGTTTATTTAATAATGATGATTTAAAATATTATTTCAGAAAATAATTATTAAATTTTATTTTTTTAATTTAAATTTATACATAACCTAATTTATTCCGTACTTAAAAGATATATTAATCGTCTAGTAATTAACTTAAATTTAAGTCTTTATAATGTCAAATTCTCTAAAAAAATTAGTACACAGTCCAATTTAAAATTTAATAAAAATATTATAATACAAAATTAAACATAAAACAATTTAAAATTTTTGCTTAAAATGTGAAATTAGCATGTAATAAAAGTTTATGACTAAAACATACTTGTTATGTTTAATATAATTTATTTTTATGAGAAAATAATTTAAATAAATTTTTATAAAATTATATATAATTTTTTTTAAATGAAAGTTTAATAAATTAAAAAAAAAATTTCTTGGGATGGATTTAGTTATTTTAAATTAATTTTTAATTGGGCTTGTGTAAGTTTAGGTATTTGACAATATAAATTAGGTTCATTTTAGGGGTTTTGGTTATATTTTATATATTTTAAAAGTTAAATAATTAAATTGTATAAAAATTAAACATAAAAAATTAAAAATAAAAAGATCAGATTACAAAATATTGGGTGGATAAAGTTTTTTTTTTTTTTCAAAATACAAGTTTAAGCAATTTGGCATTATTTGTTTATTTATTTAGATTTTAGCTTATGTGTTTTTTAATTTTTTTTATTGAGAAATGAACTTTTACTGACACATCAAACCGAAACAATATCATTTCTGAGTTAAACGCCAATTTTCCATCCCCATGGAGAAAAACCATTGCTTTTATGAATACATTTAGTGTAACAGGTTTGTTACACAGTCAGTCAGTTGACGGTTTTCCTTAAAAAATTATTTAATAATGAACAATCAAAATATTATTTCAGAAATATAATGGCTAAATTCTATTTATATGATTCCAATTCATGCCTGGCCTAGTTTGTTGGGTGGATGAACTATGGTGCCATGGCACAATTTGCTATTAGGATTAGAATTTGTCATTGTCAAGTGGGATTTTCAGCCATAAACAGCTACCAATTACCACAATTTGAAGAAGCATTACATAGAATTTCTCCTTTTCAAATGGGATTTTCAGCTTTTGATAAGTTATTTTTGCAATCTGAGTGTATACACCTATTGGATCTAAAAATACCGCAACAATTGCTACATATAAAAATATATTAGTGACTTTCTACTACCTGGGTATATAACATGTTAGTCCGGAAAGAATTTTCTGCCACACAGCCACTACCTAATCAGCCAGCATACGGTACATGGATTATTTGATTGCTTCCACTGTCACTTTGGGGAAAATGCTCAACCAATTTGAGTAGGGAGATAAGCAAAAACAACCATTCTTCTATTAAAAGCAAAACACAGTCCTTACAAGAGTTCTCAAAACAAAGGGAAAAGCAGTTTCCAACATCAGGTGGAAGTTTCTTAAACAAAAGCAAAAAACAGACATGACAGGAAAAAAAAAGTAGCTTACTAGTTTCAGGTTTTCTCATTTCCTATAACTCTTAGAACCGGCGACAAAGCCAAGCTGCTACGGCTATACGATTTAGAATGAGACTGAAGAGCAGACAGTGATGTGCCTCATGGGGTTTTCAACATCCCTTCCACCAGCATGCTTGACAAATTCTGCTGGAGAAAGGAAGCTGCCATGGCACAAACACACTATGCTCACATTACCTTTTCGGTACTTGTAAAGAAACCCTTCTATTTTCTTCCCATTGGGGCCATCTCCTGTAGTTGTCACACTTGGCATCTGTTTCATCACATCCATTCCATTATCTTCAAATCCATTGTTCTCAAGTTTAATCCTTTTTAATGGATTCTCAAGACTGGTTTCGCCAAAATTCACCGGTATTCCACTTGAAATAGTCCCTCCCAACATGAAATTGGATTCTGCATCCTTCTGCATTAGCAATGAATTTGAATAGCTAGCACCCATCCCTGCAGCTGAACCTTCTTCTCCTGTATGGAAATTAATTTATTGCATCTTCCTTAATACATCTTCCACAACTAAAGTTTGAAAATGAAGAGAATACAGAGAGATCAAGATCACGGAGAAATACGAAAAACTTCAATGCTTCAAGAGCATATCAAATTTACTTGGGAAAGAAATAATCTCCAATGACTAATAGCTCATCATGCTTAATATCTTCAAACATATCTGCTTTTTTTAATAAGTTGATACACATTGTTTATGGTAGAAGTGTTTGATACAGAACAAACTAGATCATCTTTCCTGATTCTGATTAGATATGCAGCAGCATGTTTAAGAAAACATCTAGAAATAGTTTATGCTCATACATGTTCTTACCATTACTTCATTGTGATTTCTCTTGGAAGGTACTGAAAACTACTATGACAATAATCAATCCATGGGTTTGCATACAAACTAAATTGACATGAACATTTTATATGCATGAATACTCTAACCTAAGGTAGAAATTATGCAGTACACGTGTTCGAACATGCAGATATCGTGCTCGTGAAGATGTGAAGATCCATTTCCACTTCAAGTTGGTGAATAACTTTAATAAAGACAGTTAATCCAATTCACTTTAATGCCTCAAATTCTACACTAATTTAAATGATATGTCATTCAACGGATGCTTGGAACCGACAATTTGCATTCAAATATGCAACAGAACTACTTATTCTAGAATTTCAAGTTACATTATGAAGTATATATTGTCGTTACGTGCCAGGGACTAAATTCTATAAAAGGCAAAAACAGTCACTATATCCTTTATCATGTTTCTGTTTCAATATGGAGAGGGGATAGATAATTCCATATTGCTTCTTGTTTTATAAATTCATTTCCTTTTGTCGATACACGGAGGAACATCTTCTTCCTTATTTTGTCGATTCACTAATAAATTCGAGACGTGATTCATCTTCTACCTTATTTTGTCGGCTCGCGAATGAATTCAAGACGTGATCACATCATTTGTAACTTTCGTTGCCGACAAAACAAACATTCCTTAGATTATCTTTGCATGTGGATTCCCATAAATTCTCCTAGCCTATTGGCATGAATTTCGTTACGTGCTTCCTCTTAATAGTTGCATGACAACATGCTATTATAAACCACTAAACTAGCAATTGCACTAAAATGCATCTTAATGAATGCAGCATTAGTCTTCATTTCTATTCAAAGGCTGTGATTAATTCACTAATTACTAAAGAACTCTTCCTCAAATCGGTTCAGTTTTTTAGTATGCAATACTAACTGATCATACAATCTAAAACAAGTAATAGAATAAACAATTTAATATATAGAAGTAACTAATGAGAAAGTTATTGAAGCAATGAAAGGAACATCAATTATGGAAACAAATTCTGTTACTTAATAAGCAAGTGCTGCTAAATTTCTGCTATGATATTTCTAATGGGAAACTTACCACTTAGCCCTTCTATTTTTAACAAAACTAACTAGTCGATCCTCTTGTATTCTTATTTTGTCTATTCAATAGTCCATTCGTCCAATCTAAATCAAGTTTTCTGTTAGTCAGTATGTTCAAAGGATTTAGGACTAACCAGTTCAAACTAACACCTAGAATGCCTGGACAGACTAAAGAGCAAACAACATAAAAATAAAGGACTAACTAATGTATTTCTAGAAATTGGAAGATCAACTAGTTAGTTTTGTTAAACTAGAGGGACTAAATAGTAATTTTACCTAAACAAGTTGGTCGGTTACAAAAAAAGAATTAAGATAAGCTTCAGGTCAATTAAACTGAAACTGAATATAGCAGACAAGAGAGAGAAAATTATACCTTCAAGTTTTCTGTTGCCATACAACTCTACCTGCCTCTTGATCTCAAGAAGGGCACGACACAAGGCAGGGCTCTTAGCAGCAGAAGCAGCAGCCCAGGCAGCTATTTTCGACGGTGAAGATGGCATTGGCTCTCTAGTTGGAGATTTTTCCTTACCACTCGTCTGCCTCATGCATCTCTCGATGGACTCAGTTCTCCTGCTTGCAAAAGCCATCAGAGTTCCGTTTCTCTGATCTTGCTCTGCCTCAGCAGGCACTGAACTAGACCTTGACAATGAAAGGAAGGACTCCGGCAGCGGAAAATCAAGCTTCTGCTCAAGTTCCTCCTTCGGGGACATCACTCCAATGATTGACGATGATCTAGTTAGAGGTTTTTCATGGGAGCTTTCACCGTAGATGCCACCCAAAGAGAGTCCAAGATTGATGTCTAGTTTAGCTTCTCGAGCGCTCAATTGGGTAGTTGTTTTGGGATTCACTAGTGGTGAAAATCTCTTCAGAAGGTCTTCTGGTTGCCCATTGTTTTGCATGAGGGAAACTTCGATTTCATCAACCTTCTTTTTCGCAGAAAATTTCGCCATTTCAAACAGAAAGCGAAGGAACTGAACTGAAACTCTTTGCTTTTGCTGCTTCTACCACCAGACAGCAGATAAAGTTAGACAAAACAAAAGCTTGAAAATCATAGTAAAATGACACAACCAACTGAAGAATCTATATAAAGCGAGTGAGAATTTAAATCATTTCAGGTTCAAAATCAACAAATAAACAAAAAACGAGACAGAATTATCAGTAAAAACCACTTTGAAAGAGCCTGAAAGTAGAGAGAATGAGAGAGAGCAAGAAATAACAACAGAAATATAAATGAAAAATCGATAAACCCAGATGAAGTTGCAGAGTTTTTCAGGGTGATTTCAGAGAGAGAACAAACCGAGGGAATTGGTAAGCTATCAGCAGATAAAATCCATCAGACGGAAACCAAAAATAGCTAACTCATGAAACGGAGAAGAAGCAAAGACAGTTCTTTTGGTTTTATAGATGACAACACATTTCGAAATGGGGCCACGTGGCAAGCAGTGGAAATATTATATCAATGTCACGTACGGTTTCATTACAGCCTCTTAGTGCTGCCTCTGAATCCTTTTGCAAGTTGCAGCCCTCTTTGGCTGTGCTGACTCATGATTACAGAGTTCCTTGTTTTGTTGTTTCCGCCCAAACGGTTTCAGTTTTTAATGCCATGTTGAATTTTTGGGAAAAATACAAGAAAATACTCCGGAATTTGATCAATTTTTTATATTAAAATAATTCACTTTGAAATTTAATTTAATTATATGTTATAAAATTTAAAAATTATTATTGTTTATAAATTTTAAAATAAATTACAAGTTTCAAAAAAAAATATAAAAAATAGATAAAAATACATAATATTTTTTATAATTTTTTCATTCTAATTAAAAAATTCCTACACTTATTAAATAGTTATTCATAAATTAAATATGATTTTACAAAAATTTCTCTTAATTATTAAGTTGAAAACTATTAAAGCAGCAAATATTTTCAAATAAGCCTTATTCTAGCTTTTTAATGTTTTTAGCTAATTCAATACATTAGGATGGCTATTGCCAAGTGATAATCGTGGAGCCGAACCGACTAGCTCCACCCAGACCGGGCAGGTGTTCTCAGTCGCGACTCGCGAGCTTGGATTTTTCATCCTACTGAAATTGCACGTGCGTATATATAGTTTTTTCTAAAAAATTTGTTTTGACAAAATTTAAATAAAATAAAAATAACAGTTAACAAAGGGAAAGCGAAAATAATATTAGGGTTAAAGCTATTATTAACAAAAATATATTTTAGTAGTATTAATTAAAAATATTAAAACATTTTAAAATTTAATTTAATATATTTTAATTGATAAAAATATGAAATAACACACACAAAATCATTTTAAATAATATTTTACAGTAAAAATAGAAAATTCTTTTTAAGACTTGCTTTATATATCACCGGATGTGAATGTTAGTTCATATTTCCATTTCTTCCAAAATATCTATGGATAAAATGAAAATTCATGTATGCTTTTTATGTCTTACTATTATTATAAATATTTTTATTATTATCATGTTAATTTAATGGATTTAAATATTTTAATGAATACATCATAAAAACTCTCTCTCTTTCTTTAGTAGAGTGAGGAAAAACTCTCACTTTCATTTTATATGGATAATACGTAGATATGTGTCTCTCAATAGTGGGTCCTACTAATACTTATTATTTTCTAGACTTCTTCAACCTTGATTGAGGTGTACTTCATGTTGCATGTTTATCTATTATCCTTTTCACCGTGATAAGTGTCCGAGTCCTCTGCTCGCCGGCGACAATTATAGGTGCCACAATGTTGGGATTCCTATTGCATGTTTCAGCTGAGCTGTGTAGCTGCTTCTTTTTCTAATTCCCTTCCGGGTCCTGCCCGTTAGTCCTATGTTTTTTCTTATTGTAATTAGAAACGAGATTGGAAAGAAGAAAAAGTTGGCGTGGTAACAGCGATTGAAATTTTGACTGGGAAAGTTGGAGGCAAAGGAAACAAGGGCGCGGCTGAGGGGGTATGTAATAATTTCTCTGTGGTGTCAGTTTTACGGACACGTGTCTCTATCAGGGTTGTTTCGGCAGCTCTGATTCCCGTGCGTGCATTGAGTGGGGTCCGGCAATTTTGCACATGTTCTTCTGCGGCTGATTCATCATTGTACGTTAGTTCACATGTCATATGCCACCCTGATCTTGCCACGTTGTACAATTGGTCAGCTCCCGAAACAGAAATGGTTACGGGGTACCATTTGTTAATTGATTGACTTTATAGGGCATTTTTGTAATTTTAATGGCCCTAATTTAAAACCCTACAAGCTCGCCTGGAAAAAAACAGAAAACCCTATTTTCTGGTGTAAACCCTTTAGTCTCTCATCGTCTCTAGTAGTGCATCAATGGCAGATTCTGTGGTTTCTCTTGAGAAGCTGAAAGCTTTTTGGAACTCTCAAATTTACGATGAAGAGAAGTGGGCCCTCAATATGGTATGATCTCATCTCTACAATTTTCTTCTAATCTTAAAATCGTACTTTATTTTGGTAAATTAGGCTTTTTTTTTCCTCCGTTCTTATTCTCTTGATTTCAATATGCTAAATACGGGTGTGACATGAGTTCTGAAATGTGATGTTTCGCTTCTGGCAATCGAATGGCGGGTAGAGCTGAAATAGGCGGTTTTTGGCTTGTGGTGTTTGCTTAGTCTTGATTTCAATGTGTGTATTTGGATTTTGCAATTTTTCGTTGATTCTTCCGACGATTATTAGACTTCTTATTTGATTGAACTGCCAGTGTTAATGTGGTTTCATCAGAGGAATTGTGAATTAAATCCGAAGGAGAATTAATATAGAATGGGTGAAAGCGTGCTTGGAAGTTTGCCTTGATGGAGGCAAACAGTTGTTCTAGTTGAAGTACTTCCTGGGTTCTTTCTTTTTAAGTTTTACTACTTTGGCTGTAGCTATTCGGTTTATTTTCTATCCTAGCAGAATTATTAGTAAAATCACGATGATACTGGCTGTTAATGAAGAAACAATAGAAAGGCTAGATAATTTTCCTTGCTCAATGAGAATTAAAGAGAAGAAAGAACATGTACGTCCCACAAGAAGTAAACAAGAAAAACAATAGAAAGGCTAGGAGGAAATCAATGACTGAGCTAAACGGGAACCCACTTTGAAAGTGTTAGTAAGCCAGCAAGAGAATAATAGGCCAGAAGGAGGGCAAAGGAAATTTATGAAGAAATTATGTCTTAGATCACAATTTGAAGTGGTCAAGCACTGCATGCAACTAGTTATTTAGAAGAGCTAGAAAAATGATAAATCCATGTAGGTCTATTATCACTTGCATTCTCAAAGTGTTCTCGAGGAATAAAATTTTTGGCTCTGATTTGGTTTTGCAAATCTCTGCTTTATCTAATTGCTTGAAATCAAATGCTTTTTAGAGATTGTTTCTAGCAGTAAATTTGCAGGACAGGATCTCTTCCAAGACTTGAAAATACACTGAACATTGTATGTTTTTCCTTTCTAGAGGCAACACATTAGCTGTTTAAGCTTTTTCCGTAGCTAGGTCTTACAGCACACTACCAAATGTAAGATGCATTTTCAAAAAGTTCCAGGAACTACTTCATGTCTGTCATCAAGCAAAATGGTTTCTATGCTGGGGGAAGTTGTCATAAAATGTAACCACAAGTTTTGAGACGGAAGCCTATAAGGGCAGCTTAAAAGAGTCCGTTACGAATAAAAGCATGGGATAAATATGTCTATTTCCAGAAATTCACAGTTCAGAATTAGTTGAAGGCATACTTGAACATTCATTAATCTACTCCTACCATTTATTCATCAGCCTGCTTTGGAGAGTCTTATTGCTATTCTTATCTCTTTAGGAAATTAGAATTTCTTGGCATTGGTGGGTGAAATGGGTTTTTGTAAGCTAATTTTTTACTTTATATCTTTTGTTCTTTCTGTCTAAATTGAAAGTGGAGTTTTTCTTTCCTTCTGTATTTTGGAATTCACTTTTTCATATTGCAGAAATTGCTTCGTGCCGGTGGACTGTTTGCTGGATCCATTTTTCTAATGCGGAATTATGGTGATCTCATGGCAATATAGGGCTGGATGACCAGTTTCAGCATTTCTGAGCTCATGATTCCTGATGTATTAGTATTCTTTAGGATTTTTAGCTATTGTTTTAAAAGAATATATGTTAATGTCGGTGTCTTGGGATTCCATTAAAATTTGAGTCTGCTTGCTGTACTTTCAGTTGTGATCAGTTTAAGTCATCTCTCCTTAGTTTTCAAACCCTGGTATTGAATAAGAATCATATGAATTGAATGATTGATTACCTGTGGTGTGCGATGGTGAATTATGCAATATTCACTGCTGTTGGAGTACGTGATTCCTTGATTACATAAGAACCAATTGAAATTTTTTATCTGCAGTGGGCACTATTTTTCAGTGTTCTTGATCCATTTTATAATTTTTTATGAACAATGTTATCAAGCTTATTTCGGTGCACATCTTATTTGGATGTGTTGCAGTTGCATCATTGCATGTGATATTGATAAATTTGAAATTTCCTCTTATTCCACTTGATAGATCTGGTTTTCTTCTTACTCCATCATATGGATTTTTCAATAGTCGATTTGAGGAAATGATATGCAAAATAAGGAAAGATGGTCAGGGGTTTATCGGGGTGCCTCTGGTGAAGGCCCTCCGATGTTCAAGTTAGGTTCATGAACTGGTGTGGTATGGTTAGGCATGAATTGGTGTGGTATGGTTAGGCAAGAGTTGGAGAGAAAAATAAAAATCTGGAGCCGAGGAAGAAGAAAACCTCCAAAAAAAGATCCCCTCTCCTTTTTACCTGTTAGTGACGTCTCCTAGCCTTTCTGCTATTGTGCTATCTATCTGTCACGGCGGCCATTTATGTACGGACGTGTCAGACCTCCTCTCCATGCTAGGCGACCATTTAATTTCTCCGGCGCGTGTGCGGGTAGGGCTGCGAAGTGACTGGACCAGCTCCTCTCCCTCACGTTACATTACCGGGTTGGGCTTCTTTCTGCTTGATCTGTGCTCGCGAGTAATCCATCTGGCTCGGCATGTCTGGATCGAGGCTTGAGATGCTGAGTTGGTCAACCTAAGGGGTTTTGGGCCAACTAATTCACTTGGACCTGACCTTGCTCAGGGTGGATGAGGCCTAGCGGTCATCAATTGCCCATTTACCTTCTCAGCAGTTATTTCATGAGTGATGAAGGGGTAAATCTCCATTATGACTGCGCTGTCCTAGAACGGCTCTTGTCAAAACGTCATTTCCTTGCCTTTTTATTTCTTTACCTCTTTACTTTGATGTTTGAATGTATGGCGATCTAGAGATGTGTATTCGATGATGAATGATATTTCACCTCGGCCTGTGCCTTATTTATACTCAGATTATTTTGTTTAAGTTTTTTTATTCACTGCGAGCTGATCCGGGCTAGAAATATGGCATTTTGCTTTTGTTTATCCTTTTGTGCGTTCCGCATTTATGGACCTTTTCATATAGGGAGCTCAGTTCTCCGCTATTTCTTCCATACTTAGCTTTATTCTGCTTGGTTGTTCACTTGTTGTGAGTCCATTTGTACTGCGCATTTGGGATCTCGGATTTTGTTCTTTGCTTAGCCTTTTATGCCTATAGCCTGTGATGCTAATTGTGCTACGAGCTCGGGAGTTCGGGATTTTGCTTTCTTCACTTTGGTGCCTCGAGCTCTTTTGTGAAGTCGGATTTAATTTCTTACTTTCTTGTCTAACCTTATACAGGCTATGTTTCAGCTTGTCTGCTTGTTGGTTCAGCTTTAACTTTTCTTTTATAAGCTTATAGCCTCGCCGGTACAGATATAAGGCTCAGCATGGAGGTATGTCTAGCCCTTCTGGGCTTTTGGGGAGATCGACCCCTAGTCGAAGAGGTTAGACTATCTGTTTTGGGCTTGACCATACTGGGGTTCGATTCTTTTGTATCCAATGAGTCAATGCTTTCTACTGCCCCGTTCGATCATTCAGAATGGTTTACTCGGCCTTTTACATTACTCCTGTTCCCTTGATTCTTTATCTGAGTATTTGATTATCGGGTATGTCTCAGTTGTTTGAGTTTTTTTTGCCTCCGAGTGCTTTCCGGGCTATCTACCCTCAAGCGTTTTGCAGGCTCTTTGCTGCTTAGACCTTTTTCTAGGCTAGCCGAGCTGGTTTAGTGCTAGCGGTCAATTCTCAAGGCCAGTGCCTCTCATGATTGCCCTTGGTCCTTTGTTTGGTTCTCTATCTCGATATGCATTTTGTTTAGGATTCGCTTCGCCTTAATATGGTCAGCTTATTGGCTTTACCAGTACCGAGCTCATTTTCTTGAGATCGGCATGGCGCTTTGGTATTTTGGCTCCGTGAGCCTTGAATTGGCCTTTAGTAGGCCGCATTGCTACATGATACAGGCGTTGAGGTGTCTTAGTTTAATTGCCTTATACACTGGTTATTTTGCGAGATCGAGGTCTTATTAGCCTATAATTCGAGCTCTTTTGAGATGTCAAATTCAGATTTTTTGTTCCAGCACCCTCTTGAGCTCAGCATGGCACTTTGGCGCTTTTGGCTGTTGTGTGAGATCAAAGTCTCTTTACCTTATGACCTAAGCTCCTTTGGGAGGTCGGATTTTAACTTTTCATTTGTGGTTCAGTGCCCCTTTTATGTGAGGTTGGAACTGTGTTCTTATGTGTTGTTTTTGTGCGTTGTTATCGTATACCGCTGTTTGCTGTGAGCATACGATATTTTTTAATAAAAGGAGAAAGAATAGTTCCCTTCGTCCTCTCAGCTTGGTTTTGTGGTAGGTGCGGGCGGTCTTTTTTCGAGACCAGTCACCTACCTCACTGAGGGTTTGCTCAAGATTCAGACTCTTTGGCCTTACTGTCGCTTCCAGGCTCATCGGTCTTGCTCAAGATTCAGGCTCTTTGGCTTTACCGTCGCTTCATCCTCTCAGTTCGGTTTTGTGGTGCCGGAGTCATTTTTCAAGGCCAGTCACCTATCTCACTGAAGGTTTGCGCAAGATTCAGGCTTATTGGCCTTACTGCCGCTTCCAGGCTCTCTAGCCTTGCACGGGATTTAGGCTTATTGGCCTTATTGTCGCTTCATCGTCTCAGCCGGTTTTGTTATACCGAGGGTCATTTTCCGAGGCCGATCACCTACCTCACTGAGGTCTTGCGCAAGATTCATGCTCATTGGCCTTACTGTCGCTTCATCGTCTCAGCCGGTTTTGTGGTGCCGGGGGTCATTTTTCCGAGACCAGACACCTACCTCACTGAGGTCTTGCGCAAGATTCAGGCTTATTGACCTTACTGTCGCTTCCAGGCTCTCTAGCCTTGCATGGGATTTAGGCTCATTGGCCTTACTGTCGCTTCATCATCTCAGCCGGTTTTGTAGTGTCGGGGGTCATTTTCCGAGGCCGGTCATCTACCTCACTGAGGTCTTGCGCAAGATTCAGGCTTATTGGCCTTATTGTCGCTTCCAGGCTCATTGGCCTTGCATGAGATTCAGGCTCATTGGCCTTATTGTCGCTTCATCGTATCAGCCAGTTTTGTGGTGCCGGGGTCATTTTTCGAGGCCGGTCACCTACCTCACTGAGGTCTTGCGCAAGATTTAGGCTCATTGGCCTTACTCTTTCTTTTGAATTTTTTCTGCAAAATAAGAGTTTGCACAGAGTGTATATAACGAAAATGCTCATTGTTAATTTAATAATATTTATCAATAAATAATATGTCGCACATGACACTTAATTTCATATTTCAAATGAATGTAAATATTAGTTTTCACTAACAATATTAACTTGTGCAATTTAAAGGTTCAATGAATAAAATTTTGCATGTGTAAATTTCTCAAAATTTTACTTTACAAAAAGTAAATGTACACAATCCTTTTCATTAGAATGTTCATGCTACTTTTAGAATGTTCATGCTACTCTCAACTAGCAACAAAAGTTCTCCCGCTAAGCTAGTATATTATTAGGCATATATTTGTGTACTCATGAAAATTTTATTTTAAGATTTAAACTTTATAATTAGACATGATATTCTAAGATATTTGCATTTAAAATAATAATAATAATAAGGATTAGAGTTATGATATTACTAATAGCATCTGACGCTTGCCAATTTTAGGAGAATAAAAATATGTATAACTTAATTGAGTATATAAATGTTACTTAAAATATGGACTAGTAAATTTTATTTATTTATTTACTCAGTAATATATTAATTATTTTACATCCTTGTCATTTTATTTTATTTTTATTCAAATATTGCTAATTTGAAAATTGAAATAATAATTTTTTTTTCTTTAACAATAGAAAACTTCCGTATTGATGTGTGATTAATTTCTAAAGTGAAGGCATTTATGACAATATTACCGGAACACACTTTTTTTTTTCTTTTTTATTATTATTCTTCAAAGAGTATGAATACTTACCTTCCAATGGCTGAGACCCATTTAGCAGACTTTGTATACATTAAAGTAACTCGTGTCGCCAGCTGCTGGTTATGCCCTTTCTTGCAGACGTTGGGTTTGACGTGTAACCTTGCATGTCTTGTGGGCAACAACAGAACTCACCGTCCACCCTAACATTGATCCTCAACAAGCTCAAGGCTGTTTGTCGAGATAGAGTTATTCCCAAATTTGCTAACTGTCGACTTGGCCGACCTGCTCAATCAGGCCGTCGTGCTCTGCTAAACTCAAGTTCAAAAATTGCACTCGTCTCCAAGCTGGCCAACATGTACAACCTGAATCCCTCCTTGATCAGCTTGGGTATCTGATAATTTCTTGTCGTCTCCCTATTGCACAGATACTTGAGAGGCGCTATTGTCCGACCAAGTTGGGTGGCTATGATCGCGCCCTGGCTGCTCTACAACATCATTCTATCCGACCTAAAATGCGAGTCCGACCTCAAACATGGCTCTGACCTCGAGCACTGATCTAATTTCAAGCACGGGTCCGACCTCAATGTGTAATGTTGACTTTGTTAAGTAAAATTCAACTAGTGATTCCTTCTCAAGCCGACTTGCTTTCACTTGCAATACTGTGATTATTGGATTTGCCGAGCTCTTTTCAGTTCTGCTACTCCGACCAGCCGACCTCTCGATGCTCCGACCAACAAACTCTGCCGAAGTCCTCAATCAAAATTTGTGCTCGGCAGTTTGAGTTTCTTTCTCAAAGCCTTCTATACTCCATCTCTCTAACTTGCCGAGTCTTTCCTCTAATTTGCTGAGGACGACCTCTCTAACTTGCCAAGTCTTTCCTTTGATTTGTTGAGGACGACCCGCTGGCGCTTCCTTCCACCAACTTTTTAAATATTTAAACAGTTGGAGTCTTTTCACCTGAGCTCTTCTGCCGATCTATATTTATCATTTGTTGTGCAATCCGATCTTGCCTATTTGTTGTCCAGTTAGAGAGCTGTCCGATCTACCCAACCTGCTTTATTTTTCCTCGCAGATCTCTTTTTTTATTTTGTTTTTTACTTATTAATTTTCTCTCTAATTAGCTAACTTGGGACCTTATAGCTGACCTGCCCCTCTAACCTTTACAACATATATACGTTCGACCCCTCAGTTTCAATAGATATGTATATCACCCGTTCTTTTTTCTTTTTATAGAAAATATTAAAATTTTATACTCACAAATAAGTATTTCGAACTGAAGTTTCACTTCACCAGGTTTCAAAGAAAAAGTAAGTAGTAATAAAATTCAATAAATATTAAAATAAACTATCTGAAAGACTATCAAAATATTCCTGAACATAATGAATTTTTCTTTTCAGTTGGGTTATTGTAAACCTTCAGCTTCCTTTTTGTATAAAATTTCATACCTTCATGTGGATCTCAATGGGTGAATTTAGGAACTTTAGAGATAGTAAAAATCTCTTTCGTTCCTACAGACGGCTCCAATTGATATTGATAAATCTGAAATTTCCTCTTACTCCACTTGATAGATCTGATTTTCTTCTTGCTCCATCATATGAGTCCTTAAATGGTCGATTTGAGGAAAGGATCTGCAAAATAAGGAAAAATGGTTAGGGGTCTACCGAGGGTGCCCCCGGTGAAGACCCTCCGACGTTCAAGTCAGGTTCATGAACTGGTGTGGTATGAATAGGCAAGAGTTGGAGAGAAAAATAAAAATATGGAGCCGAGGAAGAAGAAGGAAGAAGAAGACCCCCCAAAAGAAGATTCCCTCTCCTTTTTACCTACTAGTGACGTCTCCCGGCCTCCCTGCTATTGTGCTACCTGTCTATGTCACTCAGGCCCGTACGTACGGACGTGTCAGACCCCTCTCCATGCCATACTTCCATTAAATTCTCCCGGCGCGTGTGCGGGCAGGACTGCGAAGTGACTGAACCAACTCCTCTCCCTCACGTCACATCACCGGATTAGGCTTCTTCCTGCTGGATCTGGGCTCGCGGGTAACCCATTCGGCCTGGCGTGTCTGGATCGAGATCTGAGATGCTGAGTTGGTCAGTCTAAGGGGTTCTGTGGATTTCCTTGCTCTCTGGGGACAGTGAAGCTGTTATGCAACTCATTAAATTATGATGAAATGCTTATTTCATTTGACTGCATCTTGTTGTAGATGCATGATATGGTCACGGTAGAAATTAGATAAAGAAATACTATTGCTAAGTATCTAGTTCTTGTCACTCGGGCGATGGAATCTCAGGGTAACGGCAACTGATTGGTGTTCTTTCATTTTGCTTTCAGGTACTTGCGAAAAGGGAAAAAAATCCAGAAAGTTAAACCAAAGTAGCAAAATAGATAAAATAATGACAAGGGTAGTTTTAATAACAGAGTTTTTGGTAATTTATTTGTAAGTTCCAAGATAAAAAGTATAGTATTTTTTTTTTTACTAGATAAAATTAATAAATATAAATTTAGAATTTTTGTTCATTTGTTGACATGAATGAAGTAGAACATAGTAGTTCTTTTATCGTCGTTTTTACTGTTTTCGGATGCTCTAAATGTATTCTTGGCATATGCTTTTTTTTTAATTGGTTATCAGGGTGTCCTTAACATAATAAGAGAGTTGAGGAGTTAGGGAAGAGTCCTGAGCTAAAAGATGCTGCAACCCTTGAAGCGGGTGATCCATAATTTGAAAATCTACACCATTGTGATGTGCCAGCTTTGCCAGTCACTTTGCAACCTGGTTGGTCTCCCTCATCGCGTGCTGAAGTACGATGACTTGCTCAGTAAGCAGTTCAGAACGGATAGCTTGGACTAGATGATGCAAATCCTTAGGTGGAGGTAATCTGCCACCTATAGTCTCTAAAACTTCCTTGCAATCTGATTCAATGATAATGTTCTCGTTAGAGGCCCTTTTCACAAACTTGATCCGTTCGAAAATAGTCCTAATTTCTGCTCCGAGAGTTGTGGAATTGCCAAAAGCAACTGTGAAACCTGTTATCCAATTTCCATTCGAGTTTCTGAAGACGCCTCCACCGAAAGCCTTTCTATCTAGACTCCTCCAGGACCCGTCAACATTTAGCTTTTGAAAGTTGTCATTAGGCGCACACCAATTCTCAGTGATTATAAGCTTTGGGCCTGCGATTTTGCTTACAACAAAAAAGAACTCCTTTGCACTGCGGGCATGTAGATCCCGTGTCATCCCTTGGAAGATTATATCATTTCTCATGCTCCAAATCCTCCAGCAAGCAACGCCAAAGAGCAAAGGCCAATTGACACCATGCTTGCTCTGCCGTGTCTCTTGAATGTTCCTACCTAGCCAGTCTCTTACACTAGTGGCTGTGAAAAAAAATCAGCTACCTGCATCAAAAGGTGTTCAAACAGGAGCGTACAGAGAGAGAAGAAAACATTTGAATCTTTATTTCTGTAAAAAATGAGAATAGTTACAATGTCTGGAAGTTTCGCTTCCTTATATATTCCGACATGAGCATGTGACCTACACGTGATCACATCTCCCATTGTATATTAATAAAATGATGCGTACTAGCTAAAACACAGCAGTTCTTTAAACTCAACACCCCCTCCTCAAGTTGAAGCCGGGAGGGGCAAAAGATTCAACTTGTGTGCCAGATAGTTATGACGGCTTGCTGGGAGTCCCTTAGTGAAGATATCTGCCAATTGCTCTTGGGTAGGAAGATATCTAGGAGAAATAAAGCCCTGTTGAAGTTGGTTTCGCACAAGATGGCAGTCAATCTCGATATGCTTCGTGCGCTCATGGAATACTGGATTGGCAGCAATGTACATGGCTGTTTTGCTGTCACAATGTAGAGGTATGGGCAATTTAATGAGTACCTGCAAGTCCTGCAAAATGTAACTAATCCAAAGAAGTTCACACACAGTGTTAGCCATGGCACGGTATTCAGCTTCAGCGGAAGACTTGGAAACAGTAGTCTGTTTCTTTGTTTTCCAGGAGATGAGACAAGGTCCCAGATATATACAATACCCAGATAGAGACTTGCGAGAGTAAGTGCAAGCTGCCCAGTCAGAATCACAATAGGCACTAAGAGACAGATCATCAGTCACAAGAAAATAAAGACCCTGGTGTAAGGATCCCTTAAGGTAGCGAAGGACATGAAGAGCAGCCTCCTAATGGGGCTTTCGAGGCTTATTCATAAATTGACTTAGATGTTGGATAGCATAGCAAATGTCTGGCCTTGTTAAGTTAATGTAAAGGAGTCTACCAAGTAACCTTCTATACATGTCAGGATCAGAAAGAGGCTCCCCTGAGTCAGGGGTCAGATGTAACCCTTGAGGCAAGGGGCAAGATGCAAGTTTGCATTGAAGCATGCATGCATCTTTGAGAACATCACAAATGAACTTTGTTTGGCTGATAATTGTTGCATGAGAAGATCTTGCAACTTTCAGCCCTAGGAAATATGTAACGACCCGGAAACCGGACCGCTACCGGCGCTAGGATCCAGATCGGCTTAAGGCCGCCGGGACCCGTAGCAAGCCTAACATACATCCTGTGAACCTGCTTAATCCCATACATGATCCACAACATACATAAAAATTTGAACTTTTCTTTTCATTCATTCATTCATTCATTCGCCAAACTCAACCTGTGCATGCACTATACATAAACATAATCATAAACATTAACCCCTCCTTGGAGTCTCATCAATGCTCCAGTGGGGTGACATAACATGTATTGAGTTTGGTTCATATAAGCATCATTACACACCTAGGATCATGTACTAAAAAGGGATTTACAACATACTATGGTCAAGCACAACTCTAATATCCATAAACATCATTACATAACATTTCTATGCTATACTTTTACGTTACATCATATTCATGTCCACAACTATCTATCACATACATAAAGACTCTACTCCTGCTGACCTCCTGGTCTACCCTGTACCTGCAAACCTGGGGGTTAAGGGAGAGGGGTGAGCTACTAGAGCTCAGTGAGCAGAATAATAAAATATTATAATTAAACCACATGATAATATGGAATGCATCACATCACAATTAATCACATCAAGGATGAATTTGTCACCAATAGTCCTCAACACATTCCAATAGTGCCAGGGGCGTAGAATGGGCCTCGACCTGGTTTTTCTCTTATCATAACATACATAACATAACATTCCAATAATGCCAGGGGCGTAGAATGGGTCTCGACCTGGTCTTTCTCTTGCTATAGTGCCAGGGGCGTAGAATGGGCCTCGACCTGGACTTCCATACCATACCTTATCACATCAAGTCATACCATACGAGGACTAAAGGATCATTCAACATTCATCCACATCATCAACATAATATGCAATGCAACATATTCGTGAATTCTAATGCAAACATCCTATTATATCTCATGGCATTCATGATGCGTGAATCATGCTAAAAATGATTTAATTCTATTTTAAAACATAAGAAGTTATTCCACTCACCTCTGGTTGAAGCTCTAATGACTCTGAAGCAGCTATCTCACTGCTGAGGTCCTCGGTTCCTCGGGTCCGAACCTACACAGGTGGACTCAAATGAGGGACCTAACATACATAAACATGACTTTGAAATACCCCCCCAAAAACCCCCTAAAACACCTTAAAACAATCATGGAAATCATGCAAAGGAGGGCTGAACAGGGCACTTTCGGCGGCAAGTTCGGCGGCCGAAAGGCCCTTCAGAGCCGAAACTCATGCACCTTCAGTGGCACTTTCGGCGGCCGAAGGTTCCCTCCAGAGACGAAACTCATGCATGTTCGGCGGCACCTTCGGCGGCCGAAACTCCCTTCCAAAGCCGAAAGTCCACTTTCAGGGGCAGGGTTCGGCAGCCGATACATGCTACCAAAGGCAGGTTCGGCGGCCGAAAGAGCCTTCGGCTGCCGAACCTGGTTTCTCCCAAAGGGCAGAAACTCGGTTCCAATATGCACAAACGCCTCCCAACTCATACAATCATGCCTTTTCCTATTCTACAACATACATACTCAAGCATACAAGCTCCTAGGGGCTTCAAACTATCCTAAACCCCATCTACAACACATCAAACATGCATAACCAACATACATTGTTCATAAACGCACAGTAAACCCATAAACTTCACATAAACCTACACATGCATTTCTACCCCATAAAACCTCATAAAACTTACTTAAAACATGTAATGAACTATGGATCTACTCTTACCTCTTGTGAAACGAGAGGAGAGACGATCCAACTCGGAGATGGGAGAGATCCGCTCTTTGATCCCCAAGTTTCCAAAACTTGCTCTTTTTGCTCAAATCTCTTCAAATCAACATAAAGCTTGTTAAAACATGAAAGATCGGAGGAACAACAACAAAAACAAATCATAGGAGAGCATGAACTCACCGTGGCCGAAAATGGGGAGAAAACTCGCCCGTTTCGGCCATGGAGCTCTTATATAGGGCTGGCAGACCACCTTTCGGCAGCCGAACCTGCTCCCACATCTCATGCAAGTTTGGCGGCTGAACTTTTGAGATTTTCGGAAGCCTAACTTGTCCCTCTAAACCATCAAATGTTCGGCGGCCGAACCTGGAAATGTCTCCTTGGTCTTTTCCATTTAAAACTCAATTTTCCTTTTTACTTAAAACCATAAAATACATTAAAACATTTTATAAAAACATGATTTTACCCTTCTAGAGGTTTTCGACATCCGAGATTCCACCGGACGGTAGGAATTCCGATACCGGAGTCTAGCCGGGTATTACATTCTCCCCCCCTTAAGAACATTCGTCCCCGAATGTTCACCAAACAACACATGCATAGCATAAAACATAAACATTCATACAAAGCACATAAAACTCACCTTAGAAGAGATGAGGATATTGCCGGAGCATGGACTCCCGTGTCTCCTAAGTACACTCTTCGATGTTGTGGTGATTCCAAAGGACTTTTACCATCGGGATTTCCTTGGATCTCCACATCAGGCTCACTAAGAACCTTGCCTGGATCCGACACGAACTTTCTCAACATAGAAACATGGAAAACCGGGTGGATTCTTTCCATTGAAGCAGGCAAGTCCAGCTTGTACGATACATTCCCAATCTTTTGCAAGACTTCAAAGGGTCCAATGTACCGTGGGGCTAGCTTACCTTTCTTCCCAAACCGAATCACCCCTTTCATTGGAGACACTTTGAGCAATACCAAATCCCCCTCCTGAAACTCCACTTGTCTTCTACGGACATCTGCATAACTCTTTTGTCTGCTTGAAGCAGTCTTGATCCTTTCTTTGATTATGGGCACCACCCTGCTGGTGATCTCTACAAGCTCAGGCCCTGCCAAGGCCCTTTCCCCAACTTCTTCCCAGCAAACAAGTGATCTGCACTTCCTTCCATATAAAGCTTCATATGGAGCCATCCCGATGCTAGCATGATGGCTGGTATTGTAGGCAAACTCCACCAAAGGTAGATGCTGCCTCCAAGAACCGCCAAAATTCAGCACACACATTCTGAGCATATCCTCTATTGTCTGGATGGTCCTCTCTGATTGTCCGTCCGTCTGTGGATGGAAAGCATTGCTAAAATCTAACCTGGTACCCATAGCGTTCTGCAGACTCCGCCAAAACCTGGAGGTGAACTGGGGCCCTCGATCAGACACTATTGAAACAGGAACCCCATGCAGCCTGACAACCTCATCAACATACACCTGCGCCAACTTGTCCACAGAATAGCCACTCCTGACAGGGATGAAGTGAGCAGATTTGGTGAGTCTGTCCACAATCACCCATATGGAGTCCAATCTGTTGGACACTGCCGGTAACCCCACCACGAAGTCCATAGCTATATTCTCCCATTTCCACTCTGGAATAGGTAGTGGGTTAAGCATTCCAGCCGGCTTCTGATGTTCCAGCTTCACCCTCTGACATATTTCGCAGGCTGACACAAACTGTGCCACTTCCCTCTTCATAGCTGGCCACCAATACACTCTCTTGAGATCTTGATACATCTTGGTGGCTCCGGGGTGAACACTCTATCTGGCATTATGAGCCTCTCTCATAATGTTTCCCTTTAGCCCTACGTCATATGGTACACATAATCTGCTCCCACAGCAGAGGATCCCCTTGCTGTCGAATCTGAACTCACTATCTTTGCCTGACTGAACAGTCCTGACAATCTTCACTAACTCTGGGTCCTCGTGCTGTTTCTGAGCCACCTGCTCCAGAAACACGGGTGCCACTCTCATCTGGGCTAACAAAGCACCTGTACCAGACAACTCCAACTGTAGACCTTCACTGATGAGCTCGAAGAACTCCCTCACTACTGGCCTTCTCTCTGCTGAAATATGGGACAAACTGCCAAGTGATTTCCGGCTTAAGGCGTCTGCCACAACATTTGCCTTACCCGAATGGTACTGAATCTTGCAATCATAGTCACTAAGCAATTCTACCCATCTTCTCTGCCTCATATTCAGCTCCCTCTGACTCAAGATATATTGCAGGCTTTTATGATCTGTGAAGATCTCACATTTAACCCATAAAGGTAGTGTCTCCACATCTTGAGTGCAAAGATTACCGCTGCCATCTCTAGGTCATGTGTAGGGTAATTCAACTCGTGCTTCTTTAGCTGCCTAGAAGCATAAGCAATCACCCTTTCATTCTGCATTAGCACACAACCCAGCCCCACACGGGACGCATCACAATAGACTGAGAAGTCT
The DNA here is from genome assembly GCF_001659605.2 of Manihot esculenta. Taxonomy (NCBI): domain Eukaryota; kingdom Viridiplantae; phylum Streptophyta; class Magnoliopsida; order Malpighiales; family Euphorbiaceae; genus Manihot; species Manihot esculenta. Next base: position 21,910,983 of record NC_035166.2, on the reverse strand, counting down.
TCATTACTCGATGGCAGAGCTAACACTGGTGCTGAAGTCAACCTCTTCTTAAGCTCCTCAAAGCTCTCTTCACACTGGTCGGTCCACACGAACCTCTGGTTCTTCTTAGTCAGTCTGGTCATGGGAGCTACAATCTTAGAGAAGTCTTGGACGAACCTCCTGTAGTAACCTGCTAAACCCAAGAAGCTCTTGATCTCTGTCACTGTAGTGGGTCTAGGCCAGTTAGCTACAACTTCCACTTTCTTGGGGTCTACCTCGATTCCATTTTCTGACACCACATGCCCCAAGAAGGAGATGCTCCTCAGCCAGAACTCACACTTGGAGAACTTGGCATACAAGCCATGTTCCCTCAAGGTCTACAAAACCAACCTCAGATGATGGGCATGCTCCTCTGCATTCCTGGAGTACACTAAGATATCATCTATGAAGACAATAACAAAGTGATCCAGGTACTGGCTAAACACTCTGTTCATGAGGTCCATGAATGTTGCAGGGGCGTTGGTTAACCCGAACGGCATTACAAGGAACTCATAGTGCCCATATCTGGTCCTGAATGCTGTCTTCGGCACATCCTCTTCTCTTATCCTCAGCTGATGATACCCCAATCTCAGATCTATTTTGGAGAAACAACTTGCTCCTGCTAGCTAGTAGAATAGATCGTCGATCCTTGGCAACGGGTATCTATTCTTGGTAGTGACCTTGTTCAACTGCCTGTAGTCGATGCAAAGTCTGAGAGATCCATCCTTCTTTTTCACAAATAGCACTGGAGCACCCCAAGGTGAGGTACTCGGTCGGATGAATCCTCTATCTACCAACTCTTGCAACTGCTCTTTAAGCTCCTTCAATTCTGCTGGTGCCATCCTGTAGGGAGGGATAGAGATCGGTCTGGTTCCAGGCATCAATTCTATCTCAAACTCTATCTCCCTAGCAGGTGGTAAACCTGGCAGCTCGTCTGGGAAAACATCTATGAACTCTCTGACCACTGGTACTGAGGCGGGCTCTCTGACATGACTATCCAGCTCTCTCACATGAGCTAGAAAACCCTGACAACCCCTCCTGAGTAGCCTACGAGCCTAAAAGGCTGATATCAAACCTCTAAGTGTACTCCCCCTGTCTCCTCTGAAGACAACCTCTGACCCATCCTGACATCTGAACTTGACTACCTTGTCTCTGCAGTCCAAGGTAGCACCATGGGTAGATAGCCAATCCATCCCTAGAATGACGTCAAAATCTGTCAAATCTAGAACCACAAGGTCGGCTGAAAGGCATCTCCCCTCTATAAAAACTGGACTATACTGGCAGACTGACTCTGCCACTGACGGGTCACACTTGGGTCCACTGACCCATAGGGGACATTCTAACCCAGAGACCATCAATCCCAACCTCTCGACGGCCCTCGGAGCAATGAAAGAATGAGATGCACCAGGGTCCATTAATGCATACACATCAGAACAACCAATGATGAGATTACCTGACACCACGGTGTTGGATGTGTTTGCCTCCTGCTGAGTCATTGTGAAGATCCGCGCTGGAGCTGATGGACCTTCACCTCTGAAACCCGCTGAAGAAGAGGCTGCCCCTCTCCCTCGGCCTCTGCCACTAGCCTGAGTCACAGCTGGAGTTGTTGGCTAAACCACACTATCAGAAGCTGTCTGCTGAGACTGTGCCACAGAAGCTACTCTTGGACACTCCCGTGCCATGTGTCCCTCCTGCCCACATCTGAAGCAGGCTGTCATCCCAACCAGACATACTCCTTTGTGCGGCTTCCCACACTTCTTGCATACTGCATTATCTGCGCCAGAGCTTGAGCCACTACCTAATCCCAGACCAGACTTGATCTTGCTCCAGAACTTGTTCTTCTTAGACTTGGCTTTACCCCATCTCTTACTGCCTGAGCTCAGAGAAGAAGGGTCTAACCTTCCCCCTCCTGGGGTCTTGGAACCAGAAGGCTGTGCCACTGACTGCTTGACTTTCCCCTTGATGATTGCACTAGCCTCCATCCTCCGAGCCATATCCACTACGGCATGGAAACTCTCCCTCTCTGCTGACTGAATCAAGGAGGAATACCTGGAATGGAGCCTCATGATATACCTCCTTGACTTCTTCTGATTTGTATCCAGATTCTGCCCAGCAAACGGCAACAGCTCCAAGAATCTGTCTGTATACTCATCCACACTCATCTCATCTGTTTGCCTCAACTGTTCAAACTCAATCATCTTCAATTCTCTTGAACTGTCAGGGAAAGCCCATCCTGCAAACTCATTTGCAAACTCCTCCCAGGATAGACTATCCAACCTCGGGTTCACATAATTCTTAAACCACTCTCGGGCCTTCTTGCATTTTAGTGTGAATCCAGCCATCTGAATGGCTCTACTGTCATCAGCTTCTATCTCATCTGTAATTGTCCTGACCCTCTCAAGGTACACAAACGGGTCATCACCGGTTTCAAACTGGGGAGCACCCAGCTTCATGTAATCGGTCATCTTGACCTTGCTCCCTCCAGATGAGCTAGGCTTAGGCATTTGGGTTTCTGGGACAGTAGGTGCTGCAGGTGGTGGAGGAGGTGTAGCATCCCCTGGGGTAGGGTTTGCTGTACTTGGATGGTAGGGTGGGGGTGGATACATGGGGTACTGTGGGTAGAAAGGTGGGTATGGCATCTGAGAGTGATAAGGGTTAAAACTGGGGAAATCCGATGTACCTCCCATCGAATACCCAGGATTATGTGAAAAGGGTGGGTAGTAAGGTGGCTGAACAAATCCCGAGGCCTGAGTGCCTCCTTAGGACTCTCTCATTCCCTCTTCCGACATACTTACTCCGAGACTGCCATCCCTCCTCTGATCCACATCCATCTGATCTCCCACATCCTCTGACATATCTCCTTGCACTGTTCCCCTCACTGATCTGCTTCTACCCAGATCCAAAGACCTTCTAGGGTCTCTTACTGCTCTTTCTCTGCTGGACCTACTTGACATTGCCCTAGGCAATGCAGGAGGACGGGCATCAGTGCCCTCGTCCTGGGGTGGTACTCCAGTTAATCTTGCAGATCGACGAGTTCCTCTCATCCTGTTTTCTGAAAAACAGTACACATCACATAGAACATTAGCATCAAATAGTTCATGTGCAAACACATGAACCCTCATCACATACATCACATATCATAGCATAACATTAATGCACATGCATATAATCATGGCATTTCACATCATTATTCAAGACAGGATCTACATCCTATCCTAGTGGACATGATCTTCCTATTGTGCTTGACCTTCTATAACCTCTATGAGCCCGACACTCTAGGTCCGACCATATGAACCTAGGGCTCTGATACCACTCTGTAACGACCCGGAAACCGAACCGCTACCTGCGCTAGGATCCAGATCGGCTTAAGGCCGCCGGGACCCGTAGCAAGCCTAACATACATCCTGTGAACCTGCTTAATCCCATACATGATCCACAACATACATAAAAATTTGAACTTTTCTTTTCATTCATTCATTCATTCATTCGCCAAACTCAACCTGTGCATGCACTATACATAAACATAATCATAAACATTAACCCCTCCTTGGAGTCTCATCAATGCTCCAGTGGAGTGACATAACATGTATTGAGTTTGGTTCATATAAGCATCATTACACACCTAGGATCATGTACTAAAAAGGGATTTACAACATACTATGGTCAAGCACAACTCTAACATCCATAAACATCATTATATAACATTTCTATACTATACTTTTACGTTACATTATATTCATGTCCACAACTATCTATTACATACATAAAGACTCTACTCCTGTTGACCTCCTGGTCTACCCTGTACCTGCAAACCTGGGGGTTAAGGGAGAGGGGTGAGCTACTAGAGCCCAGTGAGCAGAATAATAAAACATTATAATTAAACCACATGATAATATGGAATGCATCACATCACAATTAATCACATCAAGGATGAATTTGTCACCAATAGTCCTCAACACATTCCAATAGTGCCAGGGGCGTAGAATTGGCCTCGACCTGGACTTCCATACCATACCATATCACATCAAGTCATACCATACGAGGACTAAAGGATCATTCAACATTCATCCACATCATCAACATAATATGCAATGCAACATATTCGTGAATTCTAATGCAAACATCCTATTATATCTCATGGCATTCATGATGCGTGAATCATGCTAAAACTGATTTAATTCTATTTTAAAACATAAGAAGTTATTCCACTCACCTCTGGTTGAAGCTCTAATGACTCTGAAGCAGCTATCTCACTACTGAGGTCCTCGATTCCTCGGGTCCGAACCTACACAAGTGGACTCAAATGAGGGACCTAACATACATAAACATGACTCTGAAATACCCCCTAAAACACCTTAAAACAATCATGGAAATCATGCAAAGGAGGGCTGAACAGGGCACTTTCAACGGCAGGTTCGGCGGCCGAAAGGCCCTCCAGAGCCGAAACTCATGCACCTTCGGCAGAACTTTCGGCGGCCGAAGGTTCCCTCCAAAGACGAAACTCATGCATGTTCGGCGGCACCTTCGGCGGCCGAAACTCCCTTCCAGAGCCGAAAGTCCACTTTCGGGGGCAGGGTTCGGCAGCCGATACATGCTACCAAAGGCAGGTTCGGCGGCCGAATCTGGTTTCTCAAAAGGGCAGAAACTCGGTTCCAACATGCACAAACGCCTCCCAACTCATACAATCATGCCTTTTCCTATTCTACAACATACATACTCAAGCATACAAGCTCCTAGGGGCTTCAAACTATCCTAAACCCCATCTACAACACATCAAACATGCATAACCAACATACATTGTTCATAAACGCACAGTAAACCCATAAACTTCACATAAACCTACACATGCATTTCTACCCCATAAAACCTCATAAAACTTACTTAAAACATGTAATGAACTATGGATCTACTCTTACCTCTTGTGAAACGAGAGGAGAGACGATCCAACTCGGAGATGGGAGAGATCCGCTCTTTGATCCCCAAGTTTCCAAAACTTGCTCTTTTTGCTCAAATCTCTTCAAATCAACATAAAGCTTGTTAAAACATGAAAGATTGGAGGAACAACAACAAAAACAAACCATAGGAGAGCATGAACTCACCGTAGCCGAAAATGGGGAGAAAACTCGCCCGTTTCGGCCATGGAGCTCTTATATAGGGCTGGCAGACCACCTTTCGGCAGCCGAACGTGCCCCCACATCTCATGCAAGTTCGGCGGCCGAACATGAGGTTCGGCGGCCGAACCTTTGAGATTTTCGGAAGCCTAACTTGCCCCCCTAAACCATCCAATGTTCGGCGGCCGAACCTGAGGTTCGGCGGCCGAACTTGGAAATGTCTCCTTGGTCTTTTCCATTTAAAACTCAATTTTCCTTTTTGCTTAAAATCATAAAATACATTAAAACATTTTATAAAAACATGATTTTACCCTTCTAGAGGTTTCCGACATCCGAGATTCCACCGGACGGTAGGAATTCCGATACCGGAGTCTAGCCGGGTATTACAAAATATTTCATAGGCCCCAAATCTTTAATGGTAAATTTTGAATGTAAGGCCATCTTGCATTTATTAATAGCATCTACAGAATTCCCAGTTAATATAACATCATCAACATATACCAGCAAGATCACAAACACAATGTCAGTATGCTGTATGAAAAGACAGTGGTCATGAGAAGACTGCACAAAACCCAAAGTCTTAAGAAAGGTAGTAAATTCAATGTTCCACTGCCTAGAAGCCTGTTTAAGGCCATATAAAGACCTTTTAAGCTGACAGACTTGACCAGGTTGGGCCTTGTAATAGCCCTGAGGAGGTACCATGTATACCTCTTCATTCAAATGCCCATGTAAGAAGGCATTATTGATGTCCAGCTGAAAAATGGGCCATTTTTTAACGGTTGCCAAGGCAATAAAAATTCTCACTGTGGTGAGTTTTGCCACGGGTGAGAATCTGTCCTTGTAATCCAGCCCCTCAATTTGGTTATATCCTTTAGCAACCAACCGGGTTTTATATCTGTCCACTTCCCCATTAGACTTGAACTTCACTTTATATACCCATTTACAGCCTATAGCCCTTTTGTTTTTAGGCAAGCTGGTAAGAGTCCAAGTATTGTTGTTTTCTAAGGCTTGAAGCTCTTGCTCCATGGCCTCAACCCATTGAGGATCCTTGGAAGCCTGTGAGTAGGTGCAAGGCTCATGAGCCTTGTTAACATTACAGATGTAAGACCTGTATGAAAGGCAGAAGGACAGAGATGTTGTTTGTAAAGGATCTACATAATCCTGCATCCAAATGGGTGGTTGTCTAGTCCTTTGAGTCCTTCTAGGTGAAGAACAGACTTGAAGTTCAGTGTTACTATGGCTTTGGTTATTAGCTCGGGTTCTTGGGCAGTCAGACTCTATTATAGGTAAAGGAAGCACAGGGCCCTCACTGCTATCATTATTGTGTTTGAAGGGGAAAATGTCTTCATGGAAGACAACATCTCTACTGATAAAAAAACAATTGTCAACAATACTGTATAGTTTATAAGCTTTATGGGTGTTGGCATATCCTACCATAACAGCCTTAATGGCCCTTTCTTGGAATTTGTCCTTTCTACTGCCCACTGTGGTGGCATAGCATAGGCATCCAAATTTCCTGAGATGGTGATAATGGGGTAAGGTTCCATAGAGCCTTTCATAAGGTGTGGTCCAATTGAATTGCTCCATTGGCATTCTATTGATGAGGTAAGTGGCTGTCAGAATGCATTCTGACCAGAATTGCACAGGGATATGGGATTGAATTTTTAGGGCTCTAGCAACTTCTAAGATGTGTCTGTGTTTTCTTTCCACAACCCCATTTTGTTGGGGTGTGTAGGGATAAGCCCTTTGGTGTATGATACCTTTATTTGTGAGCAAATCAATGTAATCATGACTCAAAAACTCTTTTCCATTATCTGTTCTGATAATCTTGATGGTTGTGTTGAATTGAGTCTCAACCATACTAATGAAATGTTTAGTTATGCTAAGGGATTGACCCTTCAAATGCATCATGAAGGTCCAAACAGCCCTACTATAATCATCAGCAATTGTAAGAAAGAATCTAGTTCCAGTAATGGAGCTAGTCCTATATGGTCCCCATATGTCAATATGGATCAAATCAAAGGGTTTGGAAGCCAAAGTCTGGCTTTTGGGAAAGGGAAGTCTGGCTTGTTTGGCTAAAGGGCAAACAGGACAGCAAATCATAGTGCTATTACTAATATTTATGCCTTTGATATGTAAGATTTTATTAGCAGAGGCATGTCCTAATCTATCATGCATATCAATCATGGTCAAAGCACATTTTTCAAGGTTCTTGCACTGCATAGAATCATCTTTATTAGAATCAATCATAGTATTTACAAGAGTATGAAGATTGACATTCTATTCCATGATTTGATTTAAGCTATATCTAATATTAGTATGAGAGAAACTCATTTGATCCAGCATGAAAAGACCCTTTTGCTTCTTTCCTATTGCCACCACCTTCTTATTCAGTGGGTTCTGTATGATACAGTAGTTATGGCATATCACAAAGCAGTATCCATACTTACTTATTAGTTGACTAACAGATATCAGATTGTAATGGAATTTTGGTACATACAGAACATCCTCCAAAGTTAATTGATCAAAGAGAATCAATTTTCCAGAATAAGACACTTGTGTTGTGTTTCCATCAGGAAAGCATACAGTTCTGTGTTTGTGTAAAGGATGTAATGAAGTGAAAGAAAGTCTATCCGAGCACATGTGATTTGTGGCTCCAGTGTCAATGATCCAAGTAACATCAGTATTTAATTGAGCACAACAATTTTCAGAAGTATTGGACTTACCAGCAAAATCCATGAAATGATACTCAGATTCAATTGAGGTGCTTGGAGTTGCTACTCCTTTCCCTTTCACCGGTTGATTAACTTCTTGCTTCAATGAACTTAACATTGAAGTTAGTTCACTGATTTTAGTTGAGGTGTCAAAGTGATCTAGGGGGTTGTCCTCTACAGATTTAGCTCCCTTGACTGCAGCCACCATTCTGGTGTCTTTAGAACCCCTAACTGGATGAGTTCCAGTTTTGTTCTTAGATTTGAACCAATCTGGGTACCCAATGAGTTTGAAACACCCCTCTCGAGTGTGTCCATCCATGTTGCAGTGGGTGCAGTGGGCCTTCTTAGTGTCTAATTTTCTAGACCTGGTTTGACTCTGTGAGTAACTTTTATTTAGAAGCACTAGAGATTCTGAGTTATCATTCATAGCCCCTAGAACCTCCCTTTGTGATTCAAATTTAACAACCATGGAGTATGCCTTATTTACAGTTGGCAAAGGGTCCATTCCCAAGATTTGGTCTCTGACTGACCCAAAAACCTCATTCAGGCCCATTAAAAATTGCATGAGCTTGTTACGATTGGTTATCTCAGCAATGGCTTTGGACGCCCCACACGTACAGTTGGGGAGAGTTTCCATCGAGCCAAGCTCGTCCCAGAGCCTCTTTAGCTTGGTAAAGTAAACTGAGACAGAAGCGTTCTCTTGAGCTATGAGGGAAATTTTTCTGTGTAACTCATAAACCATGGGTCCGTTACATTCTCCAAACCTCTCACTGATCTCTAGCCAGAGATCTCTGGCCGAGGCAGTGTAGATAAACCCATCCACCAGTTCTTTGGAGATGGAATTCAAGATCCAAGATGTGACCATGAAATCACATCTCTTCCATTGTTCATAATCCTCAGATTCCTTACTAGGTGTCGAAACTATTCCTTCGACAAACCCTAACTTCATCTTGGCACCCAGGGCTATCCTAACAGCCCTATTCCAAGATCGGAAGTTAGATCCTACCAGAGATGCAGAGACTAAAGTCATACCTGGATGATCGGACGATTGGAGACTCAGAGGATCTCCCATTCCTTTGTCCTGGCTTAGCCCCTTTTCGGACCCCGTACTCTGCTTTTGCTCTTTACTACTATTTCCCCGTTCCGTCATCGCCGGATCTATCGAGGATACTCAGCAGAATTTTCATACAGAACACAACGCGCTGCCGTGAGCCAACCCTAAGGCTCTGATACCATGTTCAAACAAGAGCGTACAGAGAGAGAAGAAAACATTTGAATCTTTATTTCTGTAAAAAATGAGAATAGTTACAATGTCTGGAAGTTTCGCTTCCTTATGTATTCCGACATGAGCATGTGACCTACACGTGATCACATCTCCCATTGTATATTAATAAAACGCTGCGTACTAACTAAAACGCAGCAGTTCTTTAAACTCAACAAAAGGCACAAGGTGACGCCATAAAATATTTATATCCGTGCAATCACGCAGAGTGTGGAGGTGGGATTCTACTTCCCTATTGCATATTCTGCACAAATTGTTGGTATCCAAGTGTCTTCTGACTCTCTCCTGATTGGTCAGAAGCCTTTCATGCGCTGCAAGCCAAAGGAAAGTTCTTATTCTTTGCGGTCCTTGTCACTTCCAGATACGTTTCCAAGGATCAGCATTGTGATGTTCCTGAAATCTTGCAAGAAAAGAGTAAGCTGCCTTAATGGTGAAGCTACCTGATGAGGAAGTTTTCCAGATGAATGTATCGTCTTCCATATGAGGAAGAAGCATCGGCAGGCTGCACAAAAGGACCAATAGCGATGTTGGAAGGTACTGGGAGAATCTGTCCCAGCTCCAGCCTGAACTCGCCTCAACATAGTCGCTAGTTTCAGAAAGCATTGAAGATGGAACTTCCTTTATAGCAATATCACAAAGTCTCTCCCCTGTCGCCATCCCATAATCACTCTAGAAGTTGACTAATTTACCATTCCCTGTAGACCAGCAAATTCCATCCTTAAAAGAACTCCCATATGTTGTTCACCCCATGCCCTAAATTAGAACAGCGCCTGCCAACAATTTTATCTGGAACAATAGGCCCTCCAACTTTATACTTGGATCTGAGCACCTGTGCCCATAAATCCTGGTTATTCTGCATCATACCCCCAGGCGATCTTGAGCATGAAGGACTTATTCATGAGCCTGGAATCCCTGAAGCCAAGCCCTCCCAACGCCTTGGGCTTAATGATCTGTTCCCACGGAATCAACGAAACCTTTCTTGAATTCTCAGAACCGCCCCATATGAAGGTCCTACACAATTTGTCTACTTCATCACACACCGGACCAAGGAGATACGTTGATTGCATAGCATACATGGGAATAAATGCCACAGCCGACTGTGCAAGAGTAACTCGGCCCGCCAAAGCTAGTTTCAGAAATATAATCATTGAATTCTATTTATATGGTTTAAATCGTGCCTAGATATATAGTTTAAATATTGTTTTACAAGCACATCAGGCTTAAATTTATTTATTTATTTTTTTCTCTAACACCCATTTCATAAAAAGCCCCTAATAATGAATACATGATTATAATTAATATATAAACTCATTAAATCAAATTTATTTTTATTCAAATATTTTTTTTCCCAAGGAGCATTACTCTTCCTTCAAATCCAATCTGTTTTCTTCTTTGTAGGGATTATGTTATATAGTTAGCAATTATATTTTATCTTCAGATGTTCCCCATAACATTTGTGAGTATGTATTTTATTTAATAAAAATCTGAAATTTTAATGAGATCAATATGATTTTTTTTTATCTTGTTTGATTTTGGATTGGGTTAGATTTTTCAATAAATTTTTCAATAATTTATAATGTCTATGGAATTTATTACGGGTTTCCACTGATCCATAAGATTGAATCATGATATTATTAAAAATAAACTTTAATATTATCATTAATTAAATTATTATCTAATGTTCAAAATTTTGTAAAACTGAGAAGTGAAAAGAAAATTCAAAAAAATATTTTCGATATTTTAAAAAATATTTTTTATTCAAATTGGTTATCTTTAGATTTAATGGTTTTTAATTTTTAATTTTGAATTGAGATAGAGATAGCTAATAATCGTAGGAGAAAAAGGAAGTGATCATGGACATGTCCAAAATCAACAATGCCACAATTTTATTAAATTATTTTTTAAATTTAATAATTAGAAATATATCGTTTAAGTATGAGAACTCCAGAAACAGCATTTTTTTTTCTTAAAAAGAAAAGTTGAAATTTCACAAAATCTTTAAAATAATTTTGATACAAGACCTGAGAGCGATAATTTATCACAATTATTGCAAAAAGAATAGGGAACCAATCAGTAGCACAAATGCAAAAAGAATGGCCATACATATACTGACACGTGGACAACCCAACCCTCCAAAGTCTATGATAGCTAGCTTCACGGTCCACCGTTCATTCAGGAGGAGGAGGAAGAAGAAGAAGATGGAAGCAGCAGCAGCAATTTCAGGCAGCAGCAGAAGGATTCTATTCCCAAAATATTCTCCTAATGCAATGAAATCTGCTGCAGCAACAGAAATTTTTCTACCTTTTCACCTCTTCTCATCAAATCAATGGCTACCCAGAAACCATTACCATCAGCTGCCAAAACTGTTAGCTCTAGAAAGGTCAGTTCAATAGTTCATCATCCTTTATCCTATCAATTTTGAGATTTCTAATGATGGCTGAAGCCTCTCTCCCTTTGCTTCAATGCAGAACTCAACTGTGTTTCCCCTTGGCGAGCAAGGCCCAAGGAACAGCCCCTTGGCAACCTCACCTCCAATTAAGCTACTAACCAGGGTTGAGCAGCTGAAGCTTCTGAGCAAAGCTGAGAAAGCTGGGTTACTATCTGCAGCAGAGAAGTTTGGCCTTTCTTTATCAACAATAGAGAAACTGGGTCTCCTCTCTAAGGCAGAGGAATTAGGTGTCCTCTCTGCAGCCACTGACCCTGGGACTCCAGGGGCTCTGTTGAGCCTTAGCTTGGGGTTGCTGCTTTTAGGTCCCTTTTGTGTTTATCTTGTGCCTGAGGATTACCCTTGGCAGGTTGCATTGCAGGTGGTTGTTGCTTTGGTTTCTGTGGTTGGGGGTTCTGCTTCCTTTGCTGCCTCAAATTTTGTATCCAACTTGCAGAAATCAAACTAAATTTGAAGAGTCTGAATTTTGTTCTGTACAACGTTAAATGGGTTTGCTGCTTTTTGGTCATTTTGGCCTACATTGTCTAAAATCAGTATTTTGCAGATGTTCCCCCCTGCAAATTTGTGCCCAGACTTCAATGTGGAGCCTGGACATGTACCATTCATGTTGCATAATCTTTATTACATTGAAACTAACAGTAAGCAATAATGCCAATAGTATAAAGGATTGATTCAGCCCACGTTTATGGATTAGTTAACAACAGCGGAGGATCTCCACAACTAAAATTAACAACAAAGAAGCCAAGTCAGGGATCACTCGCACTTGCTAATACATATTCGTCGTGTGGTTAGGACATAGCAGAGAGCCAAGGGCGAGAGCACAATTTTACAAACTTGCATAAGCTTTTCATGAAAGATTACAGGAGTGCACCAAAACATTTTATGAAATGCCCCAGGAGGGGAAACAAAAAACAAGGACGCACAATACCGTTCGTGTCAAAGTCGCAAATATATAAGTGGAAAACCCTAACCTCTAGTGCCTTGATACCCCTCATTTGTACTGTCAAAAAATCATCTATCCACTTTCATTGCTCTATGTTCAAGTAGAAACAGAACCACCTTTGACACCACCCTGAGGACCTCCTCTTTTGCTTCCGTTCTGATTAACCCGCTGGTAATCCTCACCATTGTGCCCAGCTGAACCCCTGGATCGCCCTGAAAACTCACCCTGGTTTCTGAATTCATTCCTGATGTAACCCCGGCCACCCCCAAAGTTCCCGCGGTTCTTGAAACTGTCACTTCTAAATCCACCTCTTCCTGAGGAATACCTCCCTCTCCCACTGTTGCCAACTGCAAAAACCAGTAGACATTTGCACCTTTTATCATATGATTACGAGCATAAACAATTATGCTTCAAGATACTCAGGTAGGTAACAGTAGAAAATGATCAATGAATTAAGCAAGTAAAAAAATAAATTACCTCGAGTGTTGGTTTTCTTTTCCTCAACTATAGCTTGACGATCCCCAATATTGACAGGTGAAGCCTGAAATTTGTTTGTGCAATAAAATTTATTGTCCAAAATAGCCATATGGCCCCAGAAAACATGCATAACGGTACCCACAATAAAAAATATGACTCAAATCTCCACATGAATCAATATCCTTTTTGAAAGAAAAAGAAAAGCTAAATAACAGCAAGGCTAAGGAATCTGTTGACTAAATAAGTCTTACAGCCTACTTGCTTTATTGTAGTACTAGATTCAAGAAAATTTACTGGGTTTATCATCTAAAAAATTTGAACTCAAATTCTACCAAGATCTAGCAACAATTACCCACAGGAGACGGAATCAGTTCAGGAAATTTAACTGATAGAACTTGAAGTATAGTAATCATGTGAAATTTAGTAATAAACTGAACATTCAGGAGTGAAATTAAACCACTGTTTGGCTTTACATGGCATATTAGAGGGATCCTTTTTCAGCAATGCTTGGTTAAGTATTGTGAACTTAGTATTGCCTCCATTAATAAATATGCATTCTGATGCTTAACAAATGTTTGGCTTTTGCATGAAAAGTTTAAATTAGTGGTGAACATAGGATAAATGAAAATGTATTTCCAGAAAGTCAATATATTAAGATAATGACTTTCTCAAAATAAATAAATAGAGTCTGAAACGGTCATTGGAGAAAAAGAATCGTGCAAAACCAAACCTAAGACCTGTGTGAAAGCCTGTAACGAGTGTGTTACTATGTAGTCAAGAGTCTCAACTCAAGTATATGTAAGGTCTTAGTTATCTTCTTTTCTCTTATTGGGTCAGAAGTTAAATTCTTGATCTTTGTTATGTTTTTCAGTGTAGTTAACAGTAATCCATTTTTTGAATTTTGAATTGAAAAAGATATGAGAAATTTGGAGTAAAATATTAACCAGATGGTTCCTTAGGAGCAAATGTGATCTCTAGAGTTCTCAAAAAGTGAAAACTACACCCAGGACCCAACACCCTGATCAGAGAAAGGCCAAAAAAGGACCACAGGAGCTTTCATCTTTAACATGTGATCAAGGGGAGACTAACACTGCTCATTCCACAGGTTCTTGCTTAACCAGGAAGATTGGATTCTTACATTTTGACATCCGTTGTACTTTTACATTTCAATAATTTATTAGCTGCAAAGTTTTGCTGCAGTTTATAAACCACAGATGACCTCACTAATTAATAGTTATTTTCATAGTAACGATAACAATAACAATAGTTATTGAAGCATGCAGAATCACATGGCTTGTTTAAATAGTACAACTTAATGCAGCATCAATTATCAAAACAATTTTACAGAAAGGATAATATTTCTCATAATGATATTGCAACTTTTAATATACCCAGTATACCTGGGGATGGCAGTGCAAGAGATGTGTATGGGCTTAGATTAGGAAGGTGGCCCCTTCTTTTTCTTTCCCCCCCTTTTTCCCAGCTTTATCACCTCTCCTCCCCCGCGCTGCCCTAGTCCTCGCCCTTTGCCAAGTGACAAGGGCATTCACTCCGCAATTATCTTGGTGATCATAATATTTTTCTAAGACTTCTTGTAATAGATTACCATATTTTGATGTACATCTGAATGCACAAAATTGGTCTGATAACTGTTGTTTCCTCAATCTCCATTTCTATCTTCTCTTCCATAACTCTCCTTGCATTTCTTATTTTCATTTCTTCCTCAAAAATCTATATAAAGTCACAAATTCTATGCTGCCAGAAAATTTCAGTACCTTATTTTCCACTAACATGACGTTTGGGCACCAGCATTCGTATTTTCTGTTCATATCAAACCTATTTACTTATGGAAAATAGTTTCATTTTTTTCTAATTTCCAATAGAAAGTTTTTGTTTTCATCTTCAATGCGAAACACAGAACACATGTTCATTTGTTAAAATGAGTTATCTTATAAATAAAAGAAAACACAGGATGAGTTTTCTATAAACAATGATTTTATCAATTTTCCTAATTATCTTTTCAATATTATTTTTATAAATAAGTAAATACATACTGGATCGAAAAGAAAAGATGAAATATGAACCTTATCTTCTACCAAACAAATTATTAATTCATTTTGTTCTATGGTTGCATTAAGTGAAAATCATTATACAGTAAAACCTAATTCAAAACACTATAATATTTTTTTTAAAAAAAGAAGGATTAAGGAAACTTGATAAATAAAAGTGAAAGAGGAAAATGAAAGTAAAAAAAAAAAGGCAATCATATAACCATCTTAGCGATTTGAGAAGGAAAGAAAAAGAAGGGGCTACCTCAGGAAACTCAATAGCAGATTAGGAAGATGATAACAAGAAAAAATGCTGGTGCTAAAGCTGGGATTTGAACACTGGCCAAAGATGCCATAACATAAAAAATATATCCATGTTTTCAATAGAAGCATCTTAAACTTGTTTTCTAAAAGTAGTTGTACCTTTTGAGAACTAGAAAATTAGGGTTATGGTGGATTCTTTTTTTATAGGAAATGTAGAACTTGTTTTTATTTTTAAGTTGTTGGTTTTTAATAAATACATTCTTTTTTTCTTATTGTTGATCCTTATCTCTTCCTCATACTTCCTTTTCCTCATGTCTTTCAGTTCCTTTTTTATTTGAATTGAAAAAAAAAAAAAAAAAAACTCTTTTCACCAAAACAAGGGCAACAAAAAAGATAGGTTATTGATTGAAGTTTGACAAGAAGAAATTCAAGACGAAAATTGAAAGAAATGAATTTATAATATACAAAGAAATAAAAAGGAAATCATAAGACCCACAATTCTTTATTCCATATCATCTTTAGACTGTAAACTCATTAAGTGTTTAATTGCAGAATTAAGAGCAACTACCTAGAATGAGGGCTTGAAGGAAGGCAAAGTTTTGAATGAAGTGTTGAAAATCTGAAGAGAGACAAATTGAAAGAAGATAGAGAAAATGAATTACCTAAACATTGACAAAAACTATGAACCCACTTCTTATTGTCCGTGTTTGTATTTCTTTGTTCTAAAAAACAGTTATAATTAATTTGATAAAAGCAGAAAACAAGCATTCTAACTGAACAAGATTTCACTCTTTTTTTTTTCTTTTCTACAAAGAGAATGAAAAAGATAAAACAACAACAATCCTGAACACACACTTAATTCTCAGTTTTCCATTTATTAAATTTTACTATTTGGGCACAGTAATCAATTTTTCAGTTTTCTTGAAAAGAATTTCAGGAAAAAAGCTCTACTTTTCTACAAGTAAGCACACCCTAAGGTTTTCTGCCACTACTATATACCAAGTCCTAAAATTGCCATTACGAACCACTTGGCATGGCTAAGCAGCAAAGCACATATAAAAAGAATTTATTAGATAGTTATTACAAGAGATCTTGGAACCTAAGAAGTAAGGACAGAGTGCAAGGTGCAGATTGTGTCCGAATGAAATGAAAAAGAAATAAAATTCAGATTCTAGCACCAACTCACATTAATAACATAAATCTTATAGGATTCTAGCACCAATGTTTTTGAAATCCAAACAATAAAACTAAAAGATGTTAAAACACTAAAATCATAGCCTAAATTGATCCTAAACAGCAATAGTTCAAGTAAAACAATAAGCAAAGTACTCATCATCAAAAGTAACTTAGTCTTTTTCTTTGTGATAGAATAAATATGCTACATGTTTTCAATTTTAACCTCTTTTCTTTCCTTAACTTATTGCTTATACTCAAACAAACAATTCAATAACAATATCACAAGCTAGATTAATACGCAGCATTTCCTTCTATCAAAATTAATGAAAAAACAGCAAAAACATCCAAAACAAGGGGAAAAGTTCACCTAAACAATGGACAGGAACAAAGAGGCACATAGAAAAAGAAGAAAGCAAAAAGTGGGTGAGAAAAAAACGAAAAAGAAATAGTGGACAGGGGTGATATGGAAAAAAGGACAAAAAAGAAAAAAGGAAAGTCAACTCAGGATAACTAGATCATATGAAATCTACATCTATAAATGTCAAATCATACAAATAGATTATACAAAATCTAAAACAGAAAAAATTAACTCAAAACAACAAGATTTAGGAACTAATTGGATTTTTTTTTCCAGAATCAAAGGAAAACAACTTGTGTTGACAAAGTAACATCTTCCTATGCAATGAGCTATAAACATGCATATATGTATATTTTCCAAACATGTATAATTTTGCGTTAATTGAGAGACATGCATAGGTGCGCACCTTAACAAAAAGGTGTGCCTCTGGAATGTTGGCTACCTTTTGAAGGTTGAGATGCTAGGGGCTGTGTGTGTCCTTGCACCTTGGGACTGACACATGCTTTTACAACTATTTACCTATCCTGAGTTAGGGAACTTTTCCTAGGATAGACAGAGAACCATGCAATTCATCAAGTAGAGTTCCACTCTTTCTTGTTTATTCTCCACTTAAAAGGAAAAGGAAAGAAAGGCATGATTGTCTATGTATGTACATCTGAATCAACACAGTTTCTCCCACAGTAGTTACAATGGAAGGACTAACCTTTTAACCTGTAAAAACTTTCTTACAAATGATTAAAAAAAAGTTATCATCCTTCACTCATGTCTATGCTATAAACTCCTATTTTGAGAAGGGCAATTTTGAATCTACACAAAATTTTAGGTCAGGCATCCAATAAACCAAGATCCCTCAACATAAAAGAAGCACACTTATTCAGCACAGCAGGAAAAAAGGTGTAAAACAAGAGAAAGGACAAACCGACCAACAATAAGTGAATAGGTTAGCAGTACCTCAAGTGCACTTTGCATGGAACTCCATGTCTCAAATTCAACAAAGCCGAAACAGAATCCTTGCTGCATGCCATGAGAAATAACCATAAATAATAATAACAACAATTCTAAGGAAAAATGCACAAAATTCATCTACAAAACAGACCTTATTACTTCTAACTTGAATGCCATCTCGCTTAATTGGCCCAAATTTTTTAAACACCTCAGCGAGTTGTACTGTTGTTGCATTAAAAGGTAAATTTCGTACATATATGGAATGACCTTCAGCTGTAACAAGCACAACATCAAAAAAAAATATATTATTATCTAATTAATTTAAAAACAGGGATTATGGAAGTATAATTAAAAAGCAAAAGTGCATCTTTCACGCAAAAGTGCATCTTTCACACAAAAGACAAGATTTTAAAAACAAAAAAAATTCCTTAGCTTAGCCTGCCCATAGAGGCTGCCACCCCACCCACCAACAAGGGTTGGCGTATATCAGAACCCTTGCCAAGGGAAGGGGTATTCCCATCAGGATATCCCTCCGGGACTATCCTGTCAGGTGAAATGACTTGCATTCACACCATGAACTAGAATCTGCATATTTGCAATCAAAATTAAACTGCTCAACTTAAGTTGCAAATATACATCATTAACACAACCGTACGTTCTCAAACATTCATCAGGCAGAATCATACCTTCTTCATGAACATCACTACTTTCAGGAACACCAACACTAATAGGAGCAACAGCCTCTGGGGCATAAGCAGATTTTACAGAATTCATTGCTTGTTTTTCAGAGTTTGCAGGAGCCACATTTGGACAAGTGGGAGCATACACTGAACTAGGCTTTATATCTTTCATTACTTTTACCTATACAATTATCAGGCTAAAAGATGTCAAAATTAACTTTAAAAAATGGGGTATTAAGACTTGCAATAGAGAGAACTAAAATCATCTCACAATTGAAGCATATGATTTTTTTGGGGCCTCTTCAAGAACCCCAGGAGCCGCATCAACACTTGTGAGAGTTTCATTATGGGCAGAACCAGTTTGGTGTTTGACAATCTCTTCTTCAATCACTGATCCTTCCTCCTTATCAGAAGGATCACAAACTTCGGCACCATTATTAAGATTTTCCTCCTCAAAGGAAGTAGCAATATCCACAGTAGGATGATCAGTATCCTGAGTGGGATCTAGAAAATATAGTGAAGCAATTTCAACATTTTTAGATCTCAATAAAATTACAATAAACTTATGGAGGAAACAATAAAGAAAACCATACCAACCTTCTTCTAAAATATCACCCCAACCTGGTTGTGTTGTTGAGGTTAAAGGCACAGCACTTTCATTGACACCACTAATCAAGAAAGAATCATTTGGTAATGATACATTCTCCTCAACAAACCTAAACACATCATTCAACACAAAGTAGCCTTTGTCTTGT
Source organism: Manihot esculenta (assembly GCF_001659605.2). Lineage (NCBI taxonomy): Eukaryota > Viridiplantae > Streptophyta > Magnoliopsida > Malpighiales > Euphorbiaceae > Manihot > Manihot esculenta. The sequence goes on along the minus strand of NC_035166.2, from coordinate 21,891,766 downwards.
GGAGCAAGGAAAAATGTTTGAGAGAATTTCTTCTTCACATTGTCCTTTCCAGTTAAGCAACCAGTAACAAGAACAATAACCCCTTTCTCATAAGACTCCTGTGCATCTGCATTTTTTATCTCAGCTGTGTAGTCTTCATAATTCAAGGAGAGAATCTTGTCATTGATTGCCTGATCCAAAACAAACAGAATGAGATACCACAATTTAGACAAGAGCCATATAAAAAAAATGCTGGTAATGATTGCCCAATCCAAAACAAACAGCAAGAAATACCATAATTTAGACAAGCCATGTTAAAAAAGTGCAGGTAATATCCCAGCACAACCTAATCACTGATGGAATTGTCTATCATTATAAAGTTTATAAGGCAGCTTCCTTGTGGAGATCACACATTCTCAATCCAAACCCTATAATGCTAAACAAATCACCCAGCCATCAAAATCCGCATAAACATTACAATTCTTGCTCAAATTTCATAATGCTAGGCAGACTATCATGCAAATTTCAGATTTTAAACAAAACAGAAATGTTGAAACAAAAATTTGATGAGATTCTAAAAGTTTACTTAAGGCAAAAGTGAGGTCACAAATGTTGGGAGTAATTCACCAAATAACAGTCTTTCACGTACCGTTATATGATTATTTTTTTGAATGGATGAGTAAACAAAAGATAAGAGTGAATAATAAACATGTAATGATATAAACACCTACATTCTCATTTCTCACATGTGAAGGTGCATAGATATAAATATAATTGCTAGTACAGATAAGCAACAAGATAAAACCAAAGTCACTAATAAATTATATATTGAGGACAAAAGCACAACAATTATCACTAAGATGAATGACACCTTTCAACAACACATTTTTTCTTCTTCACATCTTTTGAAGTAAAAGAAAAACGAATGCCTTTGCACATGGCTAACTGGTGTTTTACAAATAGTGTTACATGAACTAGAGTCTAGCCATTCCAATTGACATTAATGAAATATTTCCTTTGCAATTGATAGTTGGATGGCATCCTATGTGCATTAACTTGCTCATTGATACTCTTAAGCGAATCTGAACTTTCTCACACACCCAAAGCATCACAAGTTGGCACAATAATCAGCTCATAAAAGAAGTCATTTCATAAGGGGCAATGGTAAAAGGGGAGCTTTCAGGCAAAATTTTCCAAATGTTCCATAAGTCCATCCTAATAAAATTTTTTATTCATCATTCATCAAAATGTCTCAGCTGTTTGTCCATTATATATTAGACAGATTCTGATATAATTGAATGACCTAAACCTTGTTAGCTGTCAAAAGGCATCAACAATAGGTCACTTATCCAAAACATGTTCAATCTAGCGAAAGCTAAGGGATTCATACAACAGTACAACACAAGATTCAGTGGACAAGAAAAGTTGCCAAAATTTTGTGATATCAATGTAAATTTGTGTCCTACGCTCCTAGCATAGTTGCTCTCAGCTCTCACCAATCTATTGAAACTAAGGGCTCATAGGTATGAAACCCCCATCCACTAAATGGGATTAGGGAAAGTTGAAGCGCTGTGCTATCCCCATTTTGCATGCCAAGCTCACTAGGCCTTTCATTTTAGGTGCCCAAAAAAAAGAAAAAGAGAGAGAGATAGAGATAAAGAGAGAAGTGATTTTGTTCATCAAAAAATTTCTTACTTACTTGCATCGTGGTCACTGTTGTCATTATGCCATCAGCATCTGGTCGGCTTAGCAAACTTGAATCCTGATAAAATTTATGAACCAATTCAGGGGATTGGTGTAAAATATGGTAATACTGCTCCACAAAGGCATTCCCAACAACTTCAGCACTTGGAGCAGGGGCAGGAGAAGTTTCCTGCATTGCCATCTATATTTAAAATACAAGGCAAATATTCAGCAAGTGAAAGGGTCAAGGACACGAATGAAATACTCAGATAAATCAAAAGGATACAACCCATGAATTCCAAGGAAATTGACTAAACAAAATAACTCAATTAGCACAGCAGAGGTACATACACAATGAACTTCAACCAAATAATTTTAAAAAAGACAGCGATTACCTAGTGAGCAAAAGATCTCAGATATCCAAATTACCTTTGAACACGCAAGTAAGTTTGTATCCCTACAGACAAGCTATCATAAAAATTCAAATATTTTAAACTACTCAAAGTGCGAAATATTATTGCAATAGAAGTTTGCTTATCCTACAGCTTAAGAAGAAGGCTCTCTGAAAACAAAAATATCAGCAAAAGCAGTAGGCAGAGGTCAAAGGGAATTTAGCAACAACAATAATAGTTGAGCAGGAGTCACAGAGTAATATATATGCCCAATTTGCGGCCTCGAGATCCTGAAAATGAAAACAAGCACAGATAAACCAAGCAAAAAACCCATTACGAGTTTAGAATGCAAAAGCTTAAATTTCTGAAAAAAGATTGAAAATGCCAAAAAGAAAAGGGAAAAAAACACATGAAACCAAGTTCAAATGCAAGCATGCAAAATAATAGAACAAAATTCAGAAACAGCTCGGAACATGCACTCGAGAAAGCTGTAATAGAGAGACATGAAGATTGAACCCAGTAAAGCCAAAGTCTCAAATCCAAAGAACAATAAACGTCAACAAAAAAAAAAAAAAAAAAAAAAAAGACAGCACAATGCAAAATAATTGACCTGAAAAACAAACAGATATAAAACATGGATCGATCAGATCAAAGAAGGTAAAGCAATGAGAAAAGGAAACATATTAAAGGTACCTGATTTTGAATTGGGTTTTGGAGATGGAGAAGAAAGGAAACAACAGAGAGATCTGTTAAGAGTTGAGAGGAGGAATTGAAGATGAGGAGAAAAGGAGAGTAAGCGTACGAATCAAGGGAAGAAAAAGGAAAGGACGGAGCAAAGATACTCTGAAAGAGAGAGAGAGAGAGATGTGATAAATAATACATGTTGTCAAATTTTGGAAGTCCCACGAACATAACACAATCCATTTTCATGGTTAGTTGAGATCATTGGTAGTTTGTCACCATGTTCATTTTCTTCTCTTTTATTAAATATTTTGAGCTGTTAATATTATATATTTAAAAATATTATAGTACATAGCAGTAAAGTTGGAAAAAAAAAGTTTCAATGTTATAAAACTTTATAATATAATAAAAATAAATCATTTTAGGATTTTGTTACTTACATTATATTAAAAATATAATTTATTTATTTACTTTTTAATTATATAATATTAACTTTTATTAAATATTAATTTTTTTTAATATTTATTTAAAAAATTATTTTAAAAAAATAAAAATTATAAAATGAACGGAGTAAAAATTAGTTTATAAATATATTTATCATTAAAAATAATTAAAAGACATTAGTTTATTTTTAAATATAGTTTATACATTATATTATAATTCAGATTATTATGTACATCTAATAATTTTCAGATTATTAGATTTTTTTTTTTTCAATTTATCAGGATTTTATATGAATTCGCAGATCATAGCCCAAAATCGACTCCGATTTCTAAAACCAAACCCAACCTGATCCCCATCGGGCTACTCCGTCCTAAATATTCAACAGCTCAGCCACTGCCAAGGTCTTTCTCTCTCCCTGCCTCCGAGATGGCGAAACCTACCACCGCTGCCACTTCCTCTCTCTTCCAAACCCTAAAACGCTTCATCAAGAAGCCCTGGGAGATAACGGGGCCATGCGCCGACCCGGAATACCGATCCGCCGTACCTGGCGCTCTTGAGTACCGTGTCCACTGCCCTGCTACCCCCAAGATCAAGGCCATCGTGCCCACATCGAACCCAGAAACGGTCTATGACATCAAGTATTACACTCGCGATCAGCGCCGTAATCGACCTCCAATTAAACGCACCATTTTGAAGAAGGCCGATGTGGAGAAGATGATGAAGGAGAAGACCTTCGACGTTACTGATTTTCCTCCCGTTTATTTGACTGCGAAAGTTGAAGAGGACTACAATGCTCGAGGAGGTGGCTACCAAAAATAAAGATTGGTGAGCTTTTTTTTTAAAAAAAAAAAAAAAAAAAACTAGAGATCGGTGTTGTGTTTTTCCAGCTTTTGAATAATGGGTTTTGATTTGTGCATCAAATTCCGATGTGCTGTATTGTTTATTGGTGATCCGGAAGTAATTATACATGCTAGAGAATGACTTTGTGATTATCGGTCGTTTTGGTCCTGTAATTTCTGAGTTTGTTTGGTGGGTTTAAGAGGTGAATTATCGGGTCTAAGTATGATGGGTTTTAGAAGTGTTATGATTTGAATTTATGGATAGAATTTATGCATTTTTGTTTGAATTGTAGAGTCATTACTCATTAGATTTGTGCATAATTGCCTTTTTCGGTCATTTGTGTTGGTCGAAGCTGGGAAGCGTGTAAATGCCTTTGTTTGGTTCCAGAAATCCTGTTAGGCTTTGGTTCAGTCCTTGGTGTTCTAAATGGTTGCATTGGGATTTCAATGTTCTAGCATCCATTGTTAAGAGAACAGTATAAACATGTCTGTGTTGTGCATTATTGGTCTTTCAAATTCTTATCTGATAATCTGAATGAAGACTGAGGAGCTTAAAGCTGCTGCTTTTACCCTTTTAGAAAAGGCTAAATGAATGAATAATTACATGTAGGTTTTAATGGCTTCAAGCTTTTTAGTTTTTGCAAATTATGAGGAAAAAAAGGTGGTGCAAGCTCATCATTGTGGTCATGGAACTTCAATTAGGAAAAGGGGGTTTGTTGCATTTGTATTTTGTAGTTAATATGTAATGTATGGGAGTGTTTCATGTGTATGCTGATTGCTAAATACAAATGGATGTGGCATATGATAACACTTGGTATAATAATGTGTGTGTGGTATCAATTGCATAGAGAGGGAGATAGTCTATAGCAGGGGAGAGCAGTTTTTGGTTATAACAAAAAAATCGAACTGGACCAATTAAGTTATTTCAGTTTGTTTAATTGGTCCATTTGGTTTGGTTTGCAATTTTAGAGTATTTCAGTTTTCAGTTCAGTTAATTGACCAAAATTATTGGAAAAGACTGAATGGACTGATTTTCTTACATATATATAAAACTTAAACAAACATTGACATCAGTTTTCGTTCACATCAGTTTTCGTTCATACACCATCTAAAATCCAAGTCCAAAAAATATCTCTGGCAAGGTGAATCCATCAGCACAAATCACAAATTCTTTTTCATTTTGTTCCCCTCGGCGTTCTTCTTCTTCTTCTTCAACAAGAATCCATTGGCAGCCTCCAGCTCCTCACAGATTGCCTCACCGCCTGCATCTGGCATTGTGGGTGCATGGTTCTTCCTTTACAGATTGCTGAGGATGCCAATCATGGACTGCCTTCATAAATCGCCACACTGCCTTTGTCTGATGGATCTTCATATCTTGGCATCATAGGTTCTAGCTTTGATGCTGTTGGGTTGCTTAAGTGTTGCGCCAGATCTACACAATCTCCATGCTGCTAGATATTTTGCGGTTCTTCATGGTTTTGTGATTAATCTCTTCATAGGTTTGTTGCAATTGAAAGAGTAATGGGGATTGTTTAATGGGTTATTGGAGTATTTAATTCATGGGTTTAATTTATTAGTGTTCAACTGTTGATTTTTGGATTTGAATTTTTAATAATGGATTCTATTGTTATTTTCTTTTGGAAATGGATTGTATTAGTGTTCATTGGTTTTAATTGTTGAAAATTTGATTAGTTAGTAATGTTTCTGTATTGATTCCATGATGTTTTGTGTTTGTTTGGATGGAATGGATGGGGATTATGTTATAGATGTGCTTTGTTTGTGCTTTTAGGTGTAAGCCCCTTCTGCTTGATTTTCTGGAAGAAATTGAAGGAACAAAGACTGATTTATTTGGGTATAAGTCGGTTTGGTTAGTTCTTAATTTTGGTTCATTTGTTTGTAACATTTAGTTGGGTTTTTGGATTTTGGTTCGGTTTGGATCTGAACCAATTGATTGCATCCAACTCATGCATATACTGTCCTTCAATAATATGGTCTTGTAACGTTGTTCTTGTTCCTCGTTGAATCCTGTAGAATTTATGTGTAGTATGAGAACTTTATGGATGGAAGTTATGGTTACTGATTCCAGAAACTCGATTGCTTCTTACCAGGTTTCCTTGGATTGTGGCAAAAACTGCATGCTTCACCTAATTGTTAATCAATCTTCTCTATCTGCCGAAGAGGTTTAATCTTGGTTCTCCTGCAGTTAAGACTCTGGAAATTGACATCAATAAGGGTAGTTGTCCACAATTGTATTTGGTATGTTTTTGTTTAGTATTGCTTATGTATGTCTATAAAATCCAAATGCAACAGCTGTTTGGGGGATGAATGATTCATGTGATATGTGAAACATTTAATTTTCTTTCATGGTTTCTCCAGTGGAACTCCTTGATGGCATTTCAACTTTTTATCTGGTGCAATCCAAGAGATGTGATTGCATTTGGTCTTTAACCAAAGAAATTAGAGCTTTACTATGATGGGAGGAGCTCATTGATAATAACTGGGTCTTAAAACTGTTGTCCTTTTGGCAGTGTGATGGTAACATTCTGCACATGCGCATGATAGAGCAATTGATCTGAAACTGGCCCAGTCTATAAAATGAGCACTGTAGGGCCTTTATTCTCCCATTCAGAATCGGATATTTAACCATTAAATGATGGTTTTTCCTTTTCTTGAAAAATAGTTTTAGGCTGTAAAAACACAATGCTAGGTCTTACGAATTTTCTTATTTTTCAGAATTCAAGTTTCATTTCTCTGTGGTCATTGACTTCATGTCCTAGGACCATAAAAATAAATAAGTCTTTACTTGGAAATAGTACACAGTCCTGGAGTCAGGACAATCGCTGATGAGCTAGATTATATACAGCGACTCTCTCTCTCTTTCTGTGTCTCTCTCTCTCACACACACACACTATATGTATATATTGTCTTTGCGTGTGTATACATATACGAATACGTATATATAGGTGCCTTATTTTTCAAGGCCCCTCGTCAAGTAATTGTATCAGTAAATATGCTCAGAACTTCAATATTTACGAGAGTTTTATCATATGGATCGCATATGTGTATGCATGTGGGTGTGTATGTGTCGAAGAACATATATCGGATTGGATCACTTGTACCCATTTCAACATCCATTATTTGACACTACATGTATCTCGAAAAAGGGGTTAATTGATCAATATTTTCCAATTGTTATAAACTCTTTGGTACAGTTTTGTTTTCTACATATAAGTTAACTGAATTAATTCTCATGTTGTGGGGTGTTAAATCACGTACACTTTTATTCAATTAAGCATATCTACTTTGAATTATTGATTAGGTTTTATCTAAATCTCTACATTTCTAGGGTTTGGCGCTATCACTTCCATGGCATAATACAGTAATAAATGCCCTCATCAGAGAAGCAGACGTAAATGGAATTACAAAATTATATATAATAACTCAAATATAAATAAAATAATAGTAAATAAGAATGTGAATCTCTCTGTGATATCATTCATAAATCAATGATGATTATAATACGAATGATGCATGAATGTTCCCAATGGGTGGTTTAGTGAAATGTAAAGTTATATCATACTTAAATCAGAATTATTAAATAATTTATATTAATCATTTTGAATTAAATTAACAACACGTTAAAAATTTTCAACTGGGTCTACATTATTTTTTAAATATATGTGATTGTGATGGTAGTTTAATTTAGGGCTTTAAAGTCCATTTCTTGCACATTGTTTTCAATATTTTTCCTACTTCATTGCTTTCACCAGCTAGCAACATTGATTTTAACTTTGCACTCAAAGGAAACCAAAAAAATTTAAAATTATTTATAAAATTATGTATGATTTTATTTCTTCTAAAAATGAAAATTTTATAAATTAAAAAATAAATAATTTTTTTTATTTTAAATAAAAAAATTGAATTTTTGTAAAATTTTGAGTATAGGTATTTGATTGTTGATGCCATATAATTGCACCAGAATATGTATGTAATAGTTAAGTGTATGCCATTTAATTGTGTTATGGAATTTGGGATTATTCCAATTATCTTTTCAAACTATTCTTTACTCTTTATAGTTATTGGGGAAAAAAAGGCAATGGTCCAGATTCCAGCAGATTGAGAAGATTAAGAATCTTTAATCTGTTTAGAATAAAAAAAAAAATTTCCAGAAACTTGAAGAATTCAATTTGTTAATTAAAAAAAATACTTTTTTTAAAATAAATTAATACTATACATGATTTTATGATAATTTATGTAAATTTGTTTTCTTATAAAATGAATTCTTTTAAACAAAACTTTAGTTAATTGCTTAATTATTTATAAATATGTTAAATTGTCTTTTTGGATTGGGATATTCCCTTTAAATAATTAAAAAAATTCAGGGGGAAATCTCTATGGTATTGCATGGGAGTAGCAGTGATATATATTAATTTCCAACAACTATGAAAAGAGGTGTAGAAGGAGAGGTCGTAGGGTTTCTAATTGAAAAAATTCGATGGTTCAAAGGGTTGACTATGAAAACAATAAACAAATAAGAATAAGGTATTTGGGAACAGCGATTACGTTTTTATAAAAAAAAAATAAAATAAAACTATTAATTAATTATAAGATTTTTAAGAGTTACTAATTTATTTGCCTGTTTTAATTATTTAATTATTTTGTTTTTATTAATTTATTGTATTATATAAACAATTGTGTATGATACAATGATTCTGCCGTATAATTTTATTATTACGATGGTTTTTAACTTGTTTTATATATACAAGCACTCGGCTTTTTGACTGATGCAAATTTTTCACAAACAAAAATAAAATAACATTACATTTAAATATAAGTAATATTTTTTACAAACTAAAAATAAATTAAATTTAATTATTTTATAATTTTATTTATTTATATATTAATTTTAAATAACACAATTTTATAAAATAATTTATTTAAAAATTAAATTAAATTAAATAGCTGATTTTAATTTCAATTTTAATTTTAATTCATATAAAAAGGAATGGTAACCCGCACTTCTAATCTAAAATTCTGATTTGATTCTGGATTTAACTAGTTGGAGTTCAATCCAATTTAGGGTTCAAAATTGGACCGTAGCGATGTCCATGTGGTCCTTTAAATCGGTGGATGCTTAAAGAACCTAAATTGGTCCCTCGTCTATGAGGCTGCGTAGGCGTAGTAGCTATTGTTGTATCTATCACAGTTGATGAAGCTTCACTAGCATACACCACAGCTTAATTTCTAAGCCACATTACTATGACTTATCTAATTCAATCTCATAATATTACCTAATTCTACATTTTTATTTTCATCAATTTTTTTAAGATTTACTGTTAATTAGGATAATTTTACCAATGTTAACAGGTTAAAATTATTTTTTTTTTTGAATTATTTTAAAACTCGAATAAAAACTCTCTAAATTAATATATTTTCAATAATTTTTATTATTTAAAATTGAATAAGCACCCACTCATGCATGTATATTGAATTCTATCTTGCTATTTTATGTAGATTAATATATAATCTCACAATCAGGGGCGGAGGGAGGAGCTAGCTCTCTTTGGTAGGGCACCGCTGCGCACTGCTACGGTATCATCGGCTGCACCGCTACGATACCTTCATTCCCTTCAAAGCATTTTTCGATTGCCGGTACGGCAAGTACCCCTTGCCGTACCCTCCTCCGCCCCTGCCCACAATTATATCACCGTAGTAGTTATTTTACGTAGGATGTTCCATCTAGAATGTAAAATTCAAATAGCAATATGTCTAAAAAAATTAACTGTAATTGCATGTTCACTCATTTCATGGAAAATTCTGTCCCACTTAATTACAAAAAGATAATATCCCACAAAAAGGTAGAGGATTCAATTACAAAATCAACTTAATTAGGTTTACATTGAAGGATGGAAAGGCTACGGTGTAGATGTCGAAAAAGCAGAAGCCCTCTTTTTCTAACGTGTTGAATGGTCCCCTGTGGAAAATTAACCATGAATCCCACCACCTTGTTCTAAATTTTAGATGTAAACTGCAAGCAAACACCAACCATGCATACTTCATTATTAGCCAGGCAGCTCATTTTTCAGTCGGTGCTATATAATATAGGAAAAACTCGTTCGGACATATAAGTAAGTGGGTTTTTCTATAAAAAAAATTACATAAATTCGTGTCTTTGTATGTAAAATATACGTGTCAACATCGCCAGTCAACACATGGTCTCCATTGCACCAAACCTTTATTCTTTTTTCATCATCCCCACAGTTACATTCTGCCATCTTTTGTTTAATTACCTCAAATAATGAAATATTTCTCCAAACTGGTTAATCACTATTTATATTAATTCTTCTGTAAAAATAAATTTGATATCTATGCAGGTCCTTTGAAATATATATAAGTGGGAATTTCATGATATTATTGCTTTTCCTTGCTGCTGCTGCAACTGTTTCTTCCTTCAGATCGGCAGTGCTTTCAGTTGCAAGAACCCTACAAGTTCCTGCCTGATGTAAGTTCAAATTTACGGTTCCATGTTTGTTTGATATTTGCAACTTCTTGAATCAGAATGATATTGATTAATTTATATAATCTCGAGTCAATTCTTAACCCTAAAAAGATGTATTCTCTATAGCTGATGGAATCTTTCAGTATAATATTTACAGGTAACTAAGTCTAGATTTTGCAGCTCAATGATCGATGAGAGAAGATAGAAGATGATTACAGGTTCAAGAGAAAAGATTTTTCAAGCAAAGCAAGAGGGAGATGCTGCTGGCGACAGCAGCTTCTCCAAGGCAGCAACATCTACTTCTTCAAGAAAATGGTCAGCATTTAGGAATCCAAGAATTGTGCGAATGCCGCGTTCATTTGGAGGAAAAGATAGGCATAGCAAGGTTTCCACTGTGAGGGGTTTGCGAGACAGACGAATTAGGCTTTCTGTACACACAGCTCTTCAGTTATATGATCTTCAAGACAGGCTTGGGTTGAGCCAGCCTAGCAAGGTAATTGATTGGCTGCTTGATGCCACTAAAAATGATATTGATAAGCTTCCACCTCTTCAGATGCTTCAAGGATTTGGCCAATTCCATGATCAGCAGATGCTGCTTTCTCATCAATCAAATTTCGCTAATTTCTTTGATCCCAATTCGGACGGAGGGTATCACCAAGACACAGTGGCAGCTGAAGCTTCACTGAGATCAGGTGAAGTTGAAATTAGTGTTGCTGAGAAAGGAAAATGGATCAAAACAAATGAACAAGAAAATCAAGAATATGGGTTTTGCAATTACACCACTGCTGGACAAGTTTCAGCTCAAAAGTTATTTCCTTTAACCAGTAGTAATACTCATTCTTCTTTACCTGGTTTGCCAAACAATTCCTACTTCCATTGGGATACTTCAAATTTATCTTCATCTCACCAATTTCAAACCCATGGATTCGTACACCACACAGAAACTTCCCTCAAAGACACTGTTTCATCACCACCATCACTGCCTTTCTCATCTGCTTCTCAATTCTTTTTCTGTCCGCCTGTGACAATGGCTTCACTCTTTCAGCAATATCCACCTTATGCTACCACTCCATTAGAGAGTGAGTCAAAGGAAATCAACCATTTCCAGTTGCTGAACTCAGGTTCACAACATATCCTGCCAAATTCTCGTGCAACAAACTTGCCAATGAGGAATTTGTCACTGAATGTAAATCCTGGGTTTGCTCATTTACATCAAAGTAACAATGTATAATGCAGCCTGAAAAGACAATTAATCCTGATTCATAATGCCTCTCGCCATGGCTATAGTTCAATAATTAAATTCAAGCAGACCTCAGCAAGCATACATGGTCCAGGCCTCTAGGGGCAATGGTTGTGGTGAGATACATAGCTTCAAACTGTATGAGGATCTACATCTCTATATATATTTCTCTATATTGTTGCTCTAAAATTGAAAAATGGTGTCTCGTTTCACCCCAATGCCTCGTCGGGGAAGCAATATCAACCGGGAGTCAAGATGCCTGTGTCGCCATTATCAATTGTTTCCTTGTAATACGCAAGTAAGAATCCTTCTTCTGTATTAACTAGTTTTATTATTATATATGCAGAAAGTAATGTACGTACAAAGTTAGTAATATAAATAGGAATCTCATACATTTGCATTTTTTGAGTTTTAATTTACTACTTAAAATGTTTGATAATGCCCATGTCTGAAATTTAAATTTGAGATTTCTTAACCCTAAAAATGGTTACCATACTAATAAATTAAAATTTATTGATTTTGATAATCTCCATTGATGAGTATTGATGTAATTAATATCAATGATACGAGTAGAAACAAGAATTTATTATCAATTAGGATTTTTAGAAATAAAATTGAGTTTATTATGTATCCAAAGTGTACGAATTAACATCTTTACTCTCAATCACATATATATGGCTAATATCCATAAGCCTTGGTATTAGATTTTCTTTGTTTTCACTATGTCTCAAAGTAAATAGCAATCAATCAAAACCCTAATTGAATTAGGCAGCAGGTTCTTATTCCAGAGATAATTAATTCCATAATACGTGTATACATATATATATATATATATAACCAATCAGCTTAGCTTACGAATTTATGATAATTAATTAATTAAAAATAGAAAAATAATGTATGTAAATTTATTATCATCTCCATAAGATAAGCAAGCAGACAACTAATTCCTCCATGCATGGCATGTGCATGGCAGCAGGGCAACATGGGACTGTAGAAGTTTTCCTTAGTCTTATGAAGTTCTTGCTCAAATTTCCATCTCTCTCTCTCTCTTTCATGCCATAGTGCACTTTCATGCAAAACAAACTGACTAATCATAAAATTGAACAAAAGGGATACCATAAATTTTGGGTTTTGAAGCTACAGCCAAGAATGGAAGAATTGGTAACCAGAAAATTAAAGGCTGTAGCTAGCTAATTACAATTCTCTTCTGATATATGAGAAAAGGAAAGTTAAGGAAGATAAGTTTGAGCAAGAAAAAGACTGAACTGAAGCAATAACAGTAGTCATCAGACATCAACATGTCTCAGCTGTCACCAGATCCAAGAAATCTTTTCAAGGCTGCAGGCAGGCAGGCAGGCAGGCAACAAACTTAACGTTGACATACATTCTATTTTATGTGGTGGTCCTCTACGGACATATGTAGGTTAAAAGTTTTCAGTTAATTAAGGTTATTAATCTGAGAGTGCTTAATTATCTATGATGCAAGTGATTAATAATGGTTTCCTTTTTCCTGGAAAAACTTGAAAGTAGAAAAAAGAAAACAAAAAGAAACGAAAGAAATTATTATCAGTAGTCCTGCCCACTTGGAAACTGTAAATTAAAGCAAGCTGTCATCTTCCATGGCTGCATGCTCGTTTAGGCGTGCTTGTAGATAGCTACTGCTGAGATTTATATATAGAATTCGTGGTCCTTTGCTGTATTTTCTCAACCACCGGTTTGAATTGAAATTCGAATTTACGATCTTAAAAAACAAATTGTCAAATTGTCTATGCAAAATTGTTCATCCAGGAAATAAATTTAATACTCATATATATTTTGGTTAATTATATAAAAAAAACTTAAAAAACAATTATTTGATGAATTATATACAGAATATCCTAAAAATTGAATTGATTAATTAATTTACGTTTTTAAAGTTGAATTGTCGTCGAGAGCTTTAATTTGTGTTGGAAATAATTAATATAGTGGAAATATTAGAAAGTGATATAATTTATTTCAAGTGATGGAGTTGGACCATTTTTTTTAATTTAATTTTTCTTTTTTTAGCTAGATTGGTCCAATCTATACCCTTTTTGAAAAAAAAAAAAAAAAGCAAAAAACTTATGGGGAAAAAAATTGCCTTACTAACTGTAATGCTTGCAATTGCATATATAGAGTTTAGATACGTTTAAAGATTCATCAAGTCACATTACATATTAATTTTTGTCATTTTAATAAATTAATTTTTTGAATAAAAGAAATAATAATATAGATAAATAGATGATATTCTTTAATACGGAGAAAAAAAAAAAAAAAATGGGTAAATCAATAATCTGTTTCTGCTGTCTAAGATGAGGCGGAAGAAAGCCCAGCAAAGGAAAGGGAGGAAAACCAAAAAAAAAAAAAAAAAGAAAAAGGAAAGCCCCCAGCGAGGATCGAACTCGCGACCTTTCGCTTACGAAGCGAACGCACTGCCACTATGCTATGAAGGCTGCGGATTAGAGTGCAAATTTTTATCATCGTCGAAGATGAGGCGGAAGAAAGCCCAGCAAAAGGAAAGGGCGGAAAAATACATGAAAAGCCCCCGGCGAGGATCGAACTCGCGACCTTTCGCTTACGAAGCGAACGCACTACCACTATGCTACGGAGGCTAGGTTGCTGATTGACTTGAAACTTACTTATTTTTATTTGTAAATTTGAGTTTCTATTTCCAAAATCAACCACTAAAAAGAAAAAATATAGATATATATATGTATAAGTCATCTTTTTTTTGCATGGATAATTTCCTATGGAAACGTTGCTTTACACCCTTTTCTCATCTTCTTCAATTCCCAGTTTCAGTTAAACTGTTATATACAGAATCTTAACTTGTGGATTTTATATTTAAACCAATAATTTAATAATTAAATTGCCTACCGCATATTATGTTCAATCAAGAATTAAACTCCCAGTAGCCTTGTCCCTTTTAAAATTTTTTTGAGTTCTTTGATGTGGGAAATTTTATATTCAACTTAGATTAGAAATGAAGCAAGACAGTTGTTACATAAAAAGGCAAGAAACTTGGTTTAGCTGCACATCTAGATTTAGCAACTTGATTTGGAGTAGGTCTAAATATTTGCTTATATATATACATTCAATGCATTTGCTTCCTCTAACGACTCAGAACTTTGTAAATTCTTGGAACATATTCTCAGCAAAGAAACTTCAGATCAAAATTTCAAAGATGCATATAGGCAATGGTGAGGAAAAGATCTTTGCAAATATGATGTATTAATTCTAATGAATATGTATAATATCAAAATCTGAGTAAATTAATTTCTTTACAACCCAACCCAGCATTCCAGTTCTTGGTCAAGAATTATTGTGCTTTAGTACAAAAAATGTAAATCAAAATAAGAAAGACAAAAAGTAAATGAAGAATTAGAAGATGCTATTTCAGATGGATAGCTACTTTGCAAACAGCTTCCTGCGCCTACCCAGTTTGCTCTGCGAACCAGCAGCCTCACGGATCACAATTTCATCAACTAAATCCTTAAAGATCAACCGCTCAACATCTAACACTAAACCAGAAACTTCACTATGAAAATTTGTCCAACTTCCAGACCAATGTATCCCATCATACCACAAAATGCCCTTTAGATCATCCTCATCTTCCTCTAAGCAACATTCTGATTTCTTGGCTTGAAGCTGTTCAATCTCTGAACACAACTCTTTTAGAAGCTTTTGAGCACAGAGAGGTTTCTTTGCCAGTTTATCAGATTTCAACCGTGGTTCAGGAGAGGGCACAGCCAATGCTAACTTCTTCACGATCATTTCGTTAACAGCATCAAATATGAGCTTCCGGTGACATCTTTCAGGGTTTGGCATTGAACGGGAGCTCTTTCTGGGCCTGCACTCTTCTTGTGAAGGCAAAGTACTGGCCTTGGTTTGCTCCAATACGAAGAATAACTCGGGGTTAATGGGGTGACCTGATGAGTGGAGCTGAAATGTTGTCATTTCAGAGCCAAGGTCTCTGAGTAGAAGACCTGAAGCTAACAAGATTTCAGAGATGTATCTGTGGTCTGGATTTGTGTTTTCACAAAGTGATGCAATGTAATCTGTGCTGGCTTCGTCATGAGTGGAATTTAGTTGTTTAAGTTTCTGTACCAAATTTTCTACGTTTTGCAATTTCTTTCGACTGATCTCTGATGTAAGACCAGACCCCACACTGTTATTCCACTGATTCTCACTCTTTCGGCCCTTGGAATCTCCAGCACCGTCACCTGCTACATGAGAGAATAGTATTTGGTATAGACTTCGTGACAACAAAAGTTTAGTGAAAGAGCAGATGTAAACAATGAGTTCAACATGATAATGCCAATGGTGATAAAAGCACTTTCCTTTGTCTTTCATTTCTCTTGACAAATAATATGTCCATTAAAGGCTAATCATCATCAACCGTGATAGTAAATTCATCATTTAGCAATGTCAAGAATTTCCTTTTTTTGGATACCTAGCTGAATAGCAACTCGTTCAGGATTCTGTGGTTAACTTGATTCCATTTCTGAATGTCATCCTAAGAAACCAAAAAGACATGCAATGCCGACAAAGTTTAAGTCTTGTATGAGCTATTGGCAAGCCAAAAAGAATTTTAAAAAAAATGAAGCAATGTTCAGCAACCAAATGTGAGCCAGCTAAGGCAAGCAAGAGCAGGTTTTGAACTTCTTCTGGAATCCCCAACAGAGATTAACATCCACTTAAATTGGCCTCCTAATTGCTATATAAACTTAAGCCCTTCTCATGTAGGCTAAATAATGAGTTATAGAAGCATATCTAGGATGCAGACGTTGTAATCATTCAATATTTGATTGTGTGTATTTCAAGTCTACCACATACAACCAGTTTTTCCAGACTGCAAAACATTTACCTGTAGCCAGATTTTGTATCTGGTTTACTGGAGACATTGCATCATCTCTATACAATGATGTATCAAGAACTGAGATGGGACTAGGATGCTCTGGGGTATCAACTGCAAGTTCGGCCAATGTTCCATCTTCTTCCAACCTTGAACTTGGTTTCTGAAATAAGAAAAATAAATACAAACATTTTAACTATATGAGCCAAACAACAGTTACCAGAAAAGTTCAAAACCGCTTACTTTCTGCTTCAAGTCAAAAAACAAGTGATTGCCTGTCTTCATGGATGGACTCTGGCTGCCATTTACCTCGGTAGATTGTTCGGAACTGGTGACTTCCACATCTGTCTTTGAGTCAAAGACAACAGTGCTGTCAGACTGCACAGATACATCATCACCTTGTTGACTAGATTCATTACTTATCTGACTCAGTTGGTCATCACTCTGTGGCAATTTGTGAGCTTTCCGTCTGTTTTTCCCACCAGGTGAACCTGATTCAGTTGATATCCTGTTGGATTGCCTTCTAGGCTTGTTTAAATCAGATGGAGGTGTAGGTGGACGAGATCTCTTCTCTAACTCCAGCTTTTTCTGTTGCAATCTTGGGCTTACAGATCCTGAGCTTTTTGCTGAGCCCGTGTTTTCTTTCAGCAAATGCTGAGGTCTTGTTGAATATTGAGTTGATCTGTGCCTCACACTGGCTTTCTTATCACTGGAGTTGAAAGCATGGTCCCGGTGACTGATTCTAGGAGATTGATCTTTAGCTGTTTGGTTATTAGCTGATCTATTTGGACCACCTGCATGTCCACTGCTTGGAATTTTATGAAGACCAGAAAGGCTATCAATTGGAATTACTGAGGAAGCAGGAATGCCAGATTTGTCAACCAGTTTGGCTGGTTTCATGATCACAATGGGTGATTCACAAGTCCTTGAAGAATCAGAGCCCCTGATTGTGGAAGCACTAACATGATTCCTCTGTTGGTTGCGTTGGCTTAAAGATCTTGGCTTGTGCCCTGGACTAGTACAGTTTGACTCGTACTCCCTTTGGGTTCCAAAGCTTGTTCCTTTCTCTTCTTTTCTGGCCTCCAGTAGCCCCTTGGCCTGCATTGCTTCCAAAATCTGTTTAAGAGCTCTGAGATCCTTTCCAGATTGATTGAATTCAAGATCTTTCAATCTCCCTTCAACCTCACTGTAAACTGTTGGAAAGGGATTTGATGTCTTGGCCGAAAATTTTGCAGGTTTTGGCGAAGTTCGGCTTCCTTCCAGTTGCTTCCAAGGTGCTTTTTCAATTGGCAACCTTGAAATGGGTTTCATAATTAAATCAGGATTCTTCCACCTTGGTGAAATAGGCTCTTTTGATATGTTTCTCGGGGACTTTGGAATCTGAATTGGCCTGTTTACATCTTTCACTTTCAATGATGCTGAGAAGGAATCACTATGGTCAACAGGGAAGCTCTTGATTAAATTTGACCGACTATAACTAGTGGATGCAGAATCTGGTAATGCTTCCAAACCCATCAACTTAGCTACCAAATTAGGAGGCCGCTTCTGGGTTCCCAATGAATGCTGCATATTATGGACCTTCTCATTTGAATTTACAGCACTTTGTAAATCTTTTGAAATGAAACTTGATTTTGAATAACATCCGGAACCTCGCATTGAAATTTCTCTGCTGTCCAGGGAAAGCCTAGGCAGCTCTTTTATCTTTAGATTGGACTTGGTGGTGTCCCTTGAGTCAAAAGACAAACGGTTCATCTCCCTCCCATCATAAGAAATCCGAGGAGCGTCTTTTGAAATTGTATGTGAGGCTCCATCTTTCAGTTCCTGCAATGATCTTGGCCTTTCTCTAGTTTCATTGTAATAACAAGGTGCTTCTCTAAGTTTAGCAAGAACTCTAAGGGACTCCTTAAGATCAACAGGAGAATTTTGCTTCTCCTTGTTCACAATTCCATGAGATCCATCCACATATTTGGAGGGATGTAATGGCCTTGGGGAGTCTTTATGCTTCACTGCATGGGCCACTGCTTCCTCTTTAATTGAAGTTTTGACCGATAGCCCTCTTGCTTCCCTATACATTGAGTCCTTGACAACACCCCGAACATCAAGGGATTGCCGTCCAACATGTGAAGAGGTGGTTGGCTGAGTTAGAACAGCATCCCTTGAAGGAGTTTTAGGGAAAATAATTCTGTCAAAGGAAGACGCTTCCGGTTGAGCTGTTTTGTTACAGTCCAGCGAAGATAAAGAGGAAGAACAAGAGGATGAGAAAGATGGTCCGGATGATTCAGTGGAAATCCTTTGTTTGTCATTCAAATTCTTGTTCAAATTCATTTCCTGAGATCACAAGTTTATTAGTTCAGTTATGCACAACAACTGCAACTCCATAATAAATCAAGAAAGAGCGTACTTACAAGTATAGGTGCAAAAAAATGGCAGGAAAAAAATCAGGATTTAAAAATAAGAATTTGACTCTTTTTGGTGGAGAGCAAGAGATATTGAGAATACATGCAGAAATCAAAACATGCAAGTAACTAATAATGGATTGTCAATTATGCACAGGTCAGAATTGTTGACTGATGAAAAACTTTTATGAGACAAGGTCCACTCCAATTAACCTTGTGTCAATTGTTTAGCAAATTTAGTTAATGAAGCTTCAAGACTTTTTCCAGGAAAGAAAAAGGGGAGAAACCCAGAACTGAGAGGCTTACAGCTGCCGTAGACCGATGATAAACATCAAAAGATTCCCTTTCAGTGCTGCTATTCTTCAAGTGGGGATCACCTGCACTACAACGGAAGCATTAGGATTCTGACAATCATAAAATGCTTTAGCTCACAAATTAATCAAAGTAATTGCAATGAAGAAGGTTGACCCATGATAAAAACTTAGCATTACAAAAATAAAATGGAAAAACAATTTAAGAATAAATGATGGAAGTGATTGCACAGAATTAAAAAGGTGCCTGCAACAACACACTGGATAGAAAGATATAACTAATCAAGAAAATCATCAAGATGCTAGAACTAATCTCCCTATGCTGCATATGTCAAATTTATGAACGTTTAGCAAGAACCATGAAACGGACTAGCGAATGCATAAAAATTTCAGTTCTATACATATTCAGTTCATCAGAACAAGACAAGTAGTAGATACTAACATGCTGGTAAAGGACAATTAGTTCATGTAAGGACTAAAATAACTTGGAAACTAAGCAAGACCCAGTTATGAAAATCACCTGGAAGAAGCCTCCTATGGTTGAGACGTCTACCAGTGACGACATGGCGATCAAAAAGCTGAAAGATCCCAGTCATGCATCCTATTTGCTTCTGCAAATCTGGATTATCATCTGCTAAAGAATGTAAAAGTTTTGCTGCCATCTCCTCTTCCCCTCCTCAACCAATCCAATTGAATAGTTACAATATATCAAGCTTTATTTCCTTAAGCTGAATCTGTGGGTCTTCCACAGTGTTTGACCTAGTGTATGTGGAACCACAACCTATGAGATGTCTAACCAATTATCTGGTAACCGTATTAAGAAACAGTGATTTCAGATTCTTTACTGAGATTGCTTCACTGAGTCAAACTCCAAAGTTGAACTATATCATCTCTGTTTCTTTCTTTCCTTTTTGTTTTTCCCTCACAAAACCGTTAAAATTTAAAGGAGAAATTCCACTTTTACCAGTTCGATTGAAGCACTTTCCATATGCATGGAACTCCAAATACTGCATTTCCAAAACAGATTACCAACAAATCAGAAGGGGGAAAATAAAATCATCCCCAATTCCAGCCCAAAACAAAAGCATTTGGCATCTATCAATACTCATAATATCAAGAACCGTCCTTTTAGCTATCAAAATCCAAATCTCAAAAATTCTCCTAAAACATAAATGTCCATTTTAGGATTTCCAAGGATTCCCCCAAAGTCTCAAACTTTAGCAACAATCAAGAAAAAGTACAAAAGAAAAGGAATATACACAGAAGAAATTGAGATCAATGTTGATCAGTAAATGAAACAATATTAAAGGGTTCGCACAGGACAGACCATTGGTCTGCAATGGAACCAAAAGAAAAGGCAGGGGACCCAATATCCAGCACACTCAACACAACATAAAAAAACATAGAGAATGTATCCACACTCATCAGCAACATTACCTCAACTTGCCTATAAGAAACTAATACAAAAAATAAAACTCTAAAAGAATCTCCTCAGATCCAAGAACAGATGTAATCAAAGAATGTGGTTCAGGAATTTCATCAGATAATTGAAAGACAGCTAGAAGTGATAGGAAGGTTTGTAAAATGATGAACATGAATAAACTAATCTCTTTTCTTTAAGACACGAGAGAGAGAGTGGTGGGTAAATGCTCTCTCAAGGCTCAATCCCATACATCCATGTGGAATGAGTATGTGGGTGGGTCTGGTTCTGTCTGCATGGGCATGTGGTCTTGTCATGAGAGTGGGAGAAATGGGTTAGAAAGGAGAGTGAAAACTGAAAAGAAAATTAAAAAGATGAAAAGGAATTGCTAATTCTTGTTTATTACCTGCAAAAATCCAAGCACCTTTTTTTTCAAACACTTGTCAGCTACTGAATTCAATCAGATTCTCAACTTTGCCCTCTCTTCCACTTTCCATGCTTGACCATTTCTATTCTGTCTTAGACATTACCATTACCTCCCTTTTCTCTGGTGCATTCCTGTGCCAGTTGTTTGCCACTTAAAAGGCTTTTTTTTTATGTGTAGTAAAAAGAAATTAATAAAAATTACATTTAAATTAATTTATTTCCATTCAGAGATAATTTATTTTTTTTAATTTATAAAATAAATTCCATTAATAGAAACATATATACTAAAGCAATTGCAGATGTAAAATTTATTATTTTACTATAATTTTACATAAATAAACTTAAATTAAATTTATAAGAAATAACAGTAGTTTTTAAATTTTAAATATATCAACAATGTGATATATTATTAAGTAAAATAAAAAATAAATCATATTATATTTAAAATACTAAAAATGTTTTCTAACTATAAAATGAGTGGAAGAAAAGGTTGTCCTCCTCCTCCAATCCTCCATCCTTTTGATCTTGAGAAACCCAGGGGATCTTCCCCAAGCTGTTGAATCCAGCAACCTCTCCCTACCAATCTTTTTTCATTTTCTTTTTTTTAAAGTAGAAAATTTTTCAAAGTAAAGACACTCTTATTATTAAAAAATAATAATCATAAAGCACTGAAAGACAACTAGCCAAGAGAGAGAGTACAAATAGGATTTGGTTGCCAGAGAATTACATGATATGATCAAAGAATATTTATATTATTTTAAAAACCTTAAATTTAAACAAAACTGAGTTATAAGTGAGATTAAATTGTGAAAAAATACAAGATTTTTAGGGGTTTGTTTGTTTATGAAAAATATTATTTAATTAAATAATTTATTTTTTGTTGTTTAATTTAAATTTAAAAAATAAAATATATTAATAAATTTATATATATAAATCTTAATAAAATTTAAATATAATTTTTTCTTTGATTATAAAAGTATTTTTTATTGATTAAATTTTTTAAGTGTTTTAAATATTTAAAATATATTCAATAAAATAAATGAAGTCTTACTATTATTTTTTAAAAAAATAGAAGTCAAATTATATACTATTTACTATACATTAAAAAGAGAGAAAAAAGGAAGATTTTTTGAGTAGTGGTTGTTGTGATTTGTATATTTATAAAATATCAAGTTGGGCAAGTTGAAGAGTTGGAGTAATTAAAAGCTGTAAAGGTGTTCATAATTGGTCCTCTTGTGTTAAATATTTCAGTAGGGCATATAGGAAAGAAGCATCATCAAATTCATTCATATTATTGATTAATAATGTGAAAGATGTATTAATTTTTTTATTATTATTATAATAATATCTGATAACCGCCGAATCTCACCTACTTTGCGTGAGACTGAACTTAAGAGAATAACGTTAGCTCAAAGTGCTTGAAGTTCTCATTCAGTTGACCGGTTTAACGTCTCAAGTTTCAGTTCAATTATGCAGAGTAGGCTGGGTCGGTCACAAGTCTAAAATCAATGGGAAATGATCTAGCTTGGTGATGGGACATGTAGGATAACAGCGCAGTCCTATCCGCATGCACACCAAAAGAATTAAATGGCCGACTGGCGTAGAAAGAGGGTCTAACATGTCCGTACGTATGAATTTGAGTAATAGAAACAGATGACATTGTAGTAAAGATTCCGTTAAACGTCACTAAGAGATAAAAGAAAAAGAAATAAAAGAGAAAAAACGATATATTCTAAACTTTATTTTATAAATTTTAAAACATTAATATCAATGTGTGTATTTTGAAATTATTAAAAGAGGCCACTATGAACCATCTACTAATTGGATTGACTTATGACATATACCGGTTTGAATCTCCTTTTTTCCTAATGATAAGAAAAGAAGTAGACAAGAGCTAAATAACAAGTAATTATCATTTTATAAAATGATGATTGTATTTATATACAGGTAAAATTACTAAATTTATTAATTGATTTTTCAATTTAAAAAATATATTAGAATATTTATGAGATTTTAAAATTCTAGTGATTAATTTATTTATATATTAAATATATAAAAAAATTTAAAATATTTTTAATATGAAAGAATTAATTAATATACTTTTTATAAAATTGAGGGATTAATTAATAAATTTTTTTAAATTATAGGACTAAATTATAAAATATTTAATAATTAAAACTAGTAAAAGTATTAATTACAGACATTTCGAATCGAGTCATCAATTAATAAAAATTTTAATAATTAAATAATAAATTTTTCTTAATTTTAATAATTTGTGATCATTAAATTTAATTTAATATCAGAATTTCCCATAAATTTGAGACGTGATATGGTATGGTGATTTAAAAAAAAAAACTTTCGAACTTGAGATTTTTTTTTTTGAATAAACCTAGGGGCTGCTGCTCTTGCAATAAGTAGGTGGGTGGGATGTAGTATCCCAATTCAGGAGCAGTGTTCTATAGGAAATTTCAGGGTCATAAATATTCTCTTTCCTTTCCTTGTGATGCCTCTTCAACTTCAAGCGAAAAGGAGCATCAAAAAAAAAAAAAAAAAATTCATCTTCCAAATGATAATGAACTAATTATTATTAAATATGAGAATGTTGTTTTAGGTCTATTTTGAAACCATGTGAAAGTCTATTACAAGTGATTACAAAGCCAATCTCTACCGTTAATTACCACATTATTGAATGAAACATAAGTATCCCTTCTAGGCTGTAATCACATAACATTAACAATGTATTTTCCATTAAACAAACTACATTTTTATAAAAATAAAACAAATAATCAACATACTAGTCTGGAATCTTTTACTACACAGCCAATCAAGATTCCACTAGGCAACAACAACTAACAAATCTCAATCATACTAACCCATGTTTCATGGAACATTGCTCATTCTTTCTTTCTCAGCTCCACATTATATCACCCAAATAATAATAATAATAATGCAATTGTTCCCCACCAAATCATGGTATGTGCAATAACGCCCCAATAATATTAATTATAAGATGGAAAATTTGTATATAGACAGTGGGATCATTGCATAAGTTCATATATCCAATCAATAATAATGTAAATAAGTGATGATGAGATAGGGAGAGAACAAGTTCATTGTCTCCAAAAGGTATGTTAGATATTAACTAGACATGAAAACAAGTGAGTTTGATGTTGGAGGGAGACTCAGCTAGGGTTTACATTATGCTCCCTCTTTAGTCTTTACTATTTATTGCTTTTTCTTTTTTGAAAAAAAAAAAAATCTCCTCTTTACTCAATTAAGGTTGAGTTTTGAATCACCAAGAGAGACTCCAGATTTCATCACTTTTTGAACTTGGGTTGTTGGAGAACTGGCACCCTTCTAGAATTTTTCTTAAAAAATTAATAATACTGTGATATAGTAAAAATAACTGTTTAATTCTATTTTTTTTTAAATATGTTAAATAATTATTTTTTTAAAATCATTAATTATTAATTTTTTTCATTTTGTACCGTTAACTATTTAATTCTTTCATTTACGTAAGCAGTTAATAATGTGTAAAACAACTAAAATGCTCTCATTTTTAATTAATATCTATAATTTCAGAAATATAATTATTAGCTTTGTAATTTTAAAATAAAAGTTATTTAATCCTTGCAATTTTAAAATAATAATTAATTAATTTCTATAATTTTAAAATAACAGTTATTAGTCTCTACAGTTAATTAACGGTATGAAAAATCATGGACCATTCAATATGTTTTTAAAAATAGAATGATTCAGTAGTTAAGTTCGCTAAACTACAAGGCTTAAATGATAATTCTCTTTTTTTAATATATTTAATATCTTCATAGTGGGATATATAAGGGAAGACAAAGAAAATGACAGATCATCCATCTTTTAGTTTAAAAAAGAAATTTTAAATGAATGTCAATAAATTTTAATTTAATAATATTAAAGTTATGTTTAAAACTACAAAATATCAGATTTCATTCTCAATATATTTCTTTAAAAGGATAAAGTAGTAATTATATAAATGGACCAATGTCTTGTATGAATCAACTTGTCCTTTCAGGAGGGCTCAATTGGTAAAATGAGTAGGTGATGAAAAAGATTTAGGGCAAGACGAAGTCAGGGCAAGTTAAGTGCCAGATCATTGGAATCAAACCACATGTAAAAAACCCAATTTCATTAGTGAGTTGGATTAGTTAAGGATTTTAAAACAAAATTAAATTTGAGATTTTATAATTTAAAAGGAGATTAAATACTAAATCAAAAAGCTTGTTTGTAATTAGTTGAGGAGCTTAATAAAGACAAAAGCACCAAAAAGAAAACACCCATGCCTTTGATCACCTTCTTTTGGATTTTATGGGCTTTTTCCAGCTGGCAAATGGGCCCAATTACAATCTAGGGTCCCCATTTAGGTAAAATAAAGTAAATGTTGTGGACCCAGATACAGGGTTGGGGGGGATGCAATGCAAGACTTGTGCTTCAAACAGCAAAGAATGATCACAATTTTTGACCCTTCAAGATAGGTTAGGCACATGGGACCTTAAATTATTTGTATCTGCTCCATGCTACAGTGTTAAGACATTTTGAGCCTGAATGACATTGAAATTAGAGGTTAAAAAAATGTTTTTTTCAAAAATATCATTCTCGATACTGTTGAAAAATGATTTTATT
Organism: Manihot esculenta; assembly: GCF_001659605.2. Classification (NCBI taxonomy): domain Eukaryota; kingdom Viridiplantae; phylum Streptophyta; class Magnoliopsida; order Malpighiales; family Euphorbiaceae; genus Manihot; species Manihot esculenta. Next base: position 21,865,924 of record NC_035166.2, on the reverse strand, counting down.
CTTTTAAAAAATTAGAGGTTTGAAAGAACGAGTTGGGCTTATGGACCCCAGTGTTGAGCCCACATAGCTTTTATAACAATCCCATGAGATGAAATCCTTCTTCTGATGTTTCATGTAATTGAGCACTATTAAATGATAATAGAACTTTACCCATGACCTGGCAAAATAATCAGAATCAGTAGCTGCATAACAAATAGTATGTATACTATATCCTTGAAACCAAGTAAGCTTACTTTCAAACACGAGGCTAGACAATTGCTGGGACTTTTTTTTCTCTCTAAAATTGCTGGCACTTCATTTTCAGATTGAATCACTTCACGTCAGTAATAGTTCCCTGAAACTGAAAGTAAACATATCAAATGCAAATATGTTCCAGTCTGCAGCTAATAGTATTTTTTTCATCTTCTTATTGTCTTTGTGTTGGGATTAGTCAACAAAATAATCTCTATTACATCATGCCTGAGGCCTCACAATTGCCAACATAGAATCGTTATTCTTGAGCAGAAAAATAAAAATTAAAAGATTAATGGCCTAGAGGACAGGGAACAAAAAGTTGATAATCTGAAGGTTGATGAAAATCATATCACTATTCTGCACGGTTATCAAAAAAGATTACAAACAACAATCCCGATTTTCCTGGGTTTCCTTAGCCTGAAAAAAGTTTCTGGGTTTTCCTGGAAATCTTTTTCATGCAACTGAACCTACGCATCAGCATTCCACAACAATAGTGCACCACTTAGAAGTTGAGTTACATCACTGGGGGGCCAAAAAACAGTCACAAGTATTCTGCAGCTATTGTGGAATGACAGAACTGCTAGCAACATCTTGTGATTGGCACGAGTCAGCAATTAAGATCCTCCGATAGAAACCCCATGAAGGATTTGACTCTGTAATGGGTCGCTGACCAAATAGATTTTGTGCAACAAATTCCTGAACGTTCTGAGCCTCAGCTAATCGTTCAAGATATACCCTAAGGTCACCTCCAGGTCCTGTTCAGACCATTGATTAAAATTATTATTATAATAATGAAAAAAACAAACAGCAGCACGATGATGATATTTAAGAAACTTAAGAAACAACAGTGGGATCACTTGGACATAAATCAAACAGCAGAATTGTAATTTAGACAACAAGGCAGCCGAAAGATAAATGACACCCAGATTGGGATTAGACAACTGCCAACTCAGAACTAAAAGCAAAAATGGAGAAAAACACAGAGCCTAGAGGATGATAATTTTCAGAATAGTGGATTAGCGAATATAGGGTTTTACTGGTATATTGTTTAATAAATATTAATTATACATCACGCAATTACTCGTATGAAATAAATTAAGAATAATGTCTTAAATCATATCAAGAAATAGTAATTTGTTAAATTGTACAAATTATTAAATAATACTAAAAAAAATTGAATATGAAATCTTTCATAAATTATTTAAAAATCTTATTAAAATTTAAAATTAGTAACATTGTAAAATAAATGGTGAGTTAACTATAATCGTAAAATAAAAAAAATAATGAAAAAAAAAAAGAATTTTAGCATATTCTATATACAACAATTTAATTTACGTAAAATAGGTTAATGCAAGCATTTATGGGCTTCAAATGATGAAACCTAATCAAGGGTTCCATCATAAAATGGAACAATCAGAAAGGCTATTTCAGTCCTGACAATTAAACAGTGATGTAGAACACGAAGAAATTAAACCAAGAGAAACAAATTCTTAAGAGTTGAGACACAAAAAAGAAACTAATTCTCAATTTCCTTTTTTATTAATTCTCAATGAGTGGGAATTGAGGAAAAAATGCTTCATAAATTGATTTGGGTGATCCTCCTCCACAAGGTGTCTTTTTAAGGTGGAGGTAAACGCAATACATTACATTAAGATAGTATCACACACTCACTGTAAGGCCACTACATAGATGTACAGTCATGCAACCTTCAGTCCTCCACATTCCATATATGTCTCATCTTAGGTGTGAGGAAGTTGTTTTAAGTCCCACATTGATCAGTTGAGTATTTGGGAAAATGATTCATATATGCTCGGGTAATCTTCCCCCAACATGGTGCCCTTTGAGATGAAATCCTAATCCATTTTATGAACAAAATTCATAATAATTAGACCTGTACATGGGCCGTATTGGATAGATCGAGGGTCTACTATTAAACCCAATCAAATTGATCAGTTCTAACAAATGAGAAACCAAAATCATTACTAGAAAGAACTCTGTTCACTGTTCCCTGTATCAGGTTCAGTTTAAACCGATAAAAAGAAAACCCAAAGAAAAAGGGGCAAATTCTCTATATCCAAATTCAAAGCTACTGTGGAACAAGAGGGAAAAAAAAATCTAAAACATATTACTTATGATATTAATTGCAATAAATTAAACCCAAAATTTATGAGAAATGATCAACATCCAAAATAAAACTTAAAATCCCCTTAGAAGATCCATAAATCTTAGAGCCACAAATCCCAATCTCAATATACCAAGTCTTATCTTGAGAAAAGTCCCAGCATGAAGACTAGATGCGAAGTGATCAAAAGGAAAAAGAAAGTGATGAGATAAGAAGAATGGATTATCTACCATAAGATGGAGAAAAAAGAAACTCCACAAATGAGAAGAATGGAGCTAGAACCATTTGCAAAGCGTGGCTAATGGCTTATAATGAGAGCTAGGAGAAATGCATTGCAAGTAAAACGACTTTGTAATAATTATTATTATATATTATGTTCAGTTCAGGTTGAACCAATATCTTAAATTAGTAAAGCCAAGACTGAACCAAACTTTAATTCTTCAACCCAGTATTTACAGTCTGATTTCTTTTGGCCTCCATGGCTTCCTCGGGTTCTCAGTTTTGTTGTACGGTTCCAATATCACATGTATTTATAGTAAATAGCTAGTCCTGCTACTAGGATTAGGAATTCTTAAATGATCTAATCAAATACTAATTAGAAATCACAAATCAACTAGAAAAATTCCAAAATAATAAAATACTACACCTACTAGAAATCCAACAATATTCCTAAATAACAATACAATACTTACATAATAAAATAATGAATGCATAACCAATGCAAAGAAGGATTATCCAAGGGATAAGGATTTGACCAAGCATATACATGTGAAATAAACCTCACTGTCATTCATAAATGTTCCATGATAAAGTGGCTTATTATGCATGATAAATTTCATCTGGATCTACTACATTGAAAGTCGCTCACCTAATGAGGTATCTCCAGAATTCTTGTACCGATATGAAAGGGGAAACACAGCAGTGTGTGCCTAAAGAATAAAAAGATTATGTAAAATAAACAAAGAATGCATCCGAGTAGCACCTAAAGAGTGAAATCAGTCAATATATCCCACATGAAAGAGAACAAACATACTGGATTGCGCAAGGCCTTGTATGGTGAATCATCCAACAATAACGTATTAGATTCATTATATTCCCCCTTATTCCATGGAAGATCAGGCTCAAGTTTGTCCCACAGTTTTTTTAATTCCTTCAAGAGCAGGGGTTTGTTGCTATTCTCAACAGTGGTGAATCCGGTATCAGTACAGTGGGATTGATGCTGCATGAAAACAATCATCATACATAATACGGTAAACCAAAGAATGACAACAGGAGCAATTTAACAACTAAGAATAAAGAAATATTATGGCCTTGAAGCACCTAACAGTTGAGCAAATATTCCATAAACCTCCACCAATACACAGATATGCTAAAAGTTCACTTCCCAAGTCACTATAGGTAAACATTGTCTTTCAAGTTTTAACATCTACATTGATAGTGTGTTGGAGAATCATAGATTTTCCCTTGAAAAAATGAAGACCTTAAAGAATGATGTTGTATCCAAAAATCATAGCATGTTTCACTTCCAACATATACTTACCCAAGAAAATAGCAACTTACGTCTAGAATCTCCCATGAGAAAATCAATCACCATATCCACATTTTTCCTGTATTTGGCATTAGAAGTGGTCAGGGTTCAATTTGGATACTAAAGGAATACTCATTTGAATAGATATGGGAACAATTTTTGGTAAAAAAGAGATATTTAAAAAGAAAAAGAACAAGAAAGAAAAAACACTCAAAGAACAATCACTTGTAGATGGAACTATACTTGGTTCTAGATGACCAAACACCAACATTAAACTTCTCAAAGCAAAACTGCATAAAATTATCACAGAAGGGCCTCTTGAAAACTGGAAAAGACAAAATAACTGTAGGAAGTTAGACTAAGCTAATAAATACGTAACAAAAGCATTAATAATTTACATAAAGGACTTGCTTATATATCATTTCACCTGATTTCCTGGATATTACAATGTCAGCCTTGTATTCATCATAACAATAAGGAACAATATCAGCTAGAAGTCCATTAACATCAAGGATAAGAAGCTTTTTATTGGCACCTCTAAAGTGTAGTCCTTGTAGAGAAGAGAGTGATACTTGAGGAAGATTTCCCTCCTTTAGAGGAGGATCTAAATCCACATCCTTCTCTTTCTCAGTTATTTCCTTTCCTCCTGCACATGTAAGGTCACCATTTGAAGGGTTGGAAGAGGTTTTCTCTGTCAAAACATTTTCCACAACCTTAACAGAAGTAACATATTCCCCAGGTTGTACTCTTCCAATCTCATTCTCTGAGAGCTCAAATGAACTCACTTCATTTGAATTTGTTGAAGTTTGTCTATCCCCCACATTGGATTCTGCATTTTCTTCAGAGTCAAAGGAGTTCCATCTTTTCCTGCGATTGGGTCTTGATTTCCCCTTTATCTGATAAATTTTAACATCTCCCTTTTCAACTGAAACAGGATCAGCATCAATTTTGTTATCATGATCCTCTACCAAACTAGTATTTGGACTCAGGGAATCATTTTGGTTGTTAGATATTAAAACATTTTCTCCCAGCTTTACTGCAGTGCAAACCCCCAGACAGTCTATCTGGCCATTCTGCTCAGTTTGTGGCCTTTTCTTTTTCTTATCCCTTTTCTTTTCCTCTATTTGAGAAACATTTGATTCCAAATTACATTCTGCGACATCTGACCCTAAATTATTGTTGATAGGATGATCTCCACCTATATCTCCATCCAAGGGTGTAGTTCCCATTGAACAAGATTTATGTGAATAATCACAATCTAAAACATCAACCTCACTCAAATGACCAAACGTCTCACTAGAGCTCTTTCTTTCCTTCTCATCCTTACATGATCTTGTTTCTGCATTATATGATGTCATCTCATCAGTAGTCAAAACTATCATTTCTTTGGAATTTATGCCTATTATTGAACAAATGCTGCATCTCACTCAGGAAATTTCCTTTCACTCTTCAATTCTCATCAGAACTGAATTCAAGGTCATGCACTAAACTAAAATTAACCCTTGCGTCCTCTTCCAATCAAGTTTAAGTTGTATATATACCCTTTTGTTAAGGCCTGCAATTATCCAAAAAAAAAAATAACAATAAACTTCATAATCTCCAAATAACACAGCAAACACAACCACTCTCACTATGTTCTTTCCACATACTACCTGGTATTCAGAAAAATAAAATAAAATGATTGGCAATAGAATCTTTTGCATATTTAAGAAGAATACATTTTTCCACTATTCCAATGAAGGGTTAATGTCAAAGCATTAAAATGGACAAAATGCATTACAGTTTCATCAATTACATCTACACTAACAATTCTGAAGAAGCAAGTTACTATAATTCGGCATTGCAAGAGACACCCAATGAACAATGAAACAGGTAAGAGCAAAAACAGACACGTAAGCCGCACGCACACAAACTAAATCTAAATATACACTAGTAATGTCTCCTAATAAGCGAATTATGATTAATATAACCATAAAAAATCATATTCCCTCAAATTTCCAGGCACTACAGACACAAAGGAAGCTAATTGCCCTAAATTATTCCAAGAATCAAATAAAAAATAAAGACAGAAGTTAAAAACAGCAATAGAGCAGAGTATTGATAACGAAGATTATTAAAATATAACAAAGAAGAAGCAGATCACACATGGATAGTAAAATAACAGAAAAGAAAAAATAATAAAAGGAAATAAGAAGGAGCAATTCGATACATTACAGAAGCACTAAGCGTATACGAGATACATAACGTCAAGTCTATTAGTTGAAAAACCTGAGATGCAACCGGAGAGAGAAAGCCGACGAGAGAGCAGTTTGACGAGAAGGGAGGAGCAAAAGAGAAAATGAGAGTTTCTCGTTTGGGGAAGAGCAAGTGGCAGTGGGAGAAGATGGAAGGCCGGAGAGATGTTTTAGGCTCGCAAGCGTCGCAGGCTTGTGATATTTGCATTAATTAGTGCTGGATTCAATTTGGGCCCCATGGGTTGGTTTTGAAGATAAGGTCCGTTCGAAACTGAACCGTACCCGGTTTTTGTTCTTTCCATTTTCATTTGTATAATTCGTTAAATGCTAAAAAATCAAATTTCACCATAAATTACTAAATTTTATTTTTTATTTAATTTTATTTTTAAAATATTAGTAAACACCATTATTTTAAAAATTCGAACCACGCTTTTTTCAATATATTTAACCTTATTTTAATTTACTTCACTTTTTAATATTACTTAAATGATAAATGTTGACTGAAATATAAATTTTAATATATTTTTCTCTTATTATATAATTCAAAATAAATTTAATTTTTTTACCATTCAATTTTAGTAAAGTTTGAAATGTATCCACCTAGGTTTAAGAAAATATAATAAATACAATCAAAATTATTTATTTTTTAAACATATTATTTAATTATATTTCTCTACTAAAAAAATATTTCTTTTAACAAGGATAACATTATACTTAAAATTTATCAAATACAATTGTTTATTATTTATCTTATATTGGTAATGTAAAAATATTATAAATAACAGTATTAATTCTTTGTTTACATCGATAATCATATTGATAATTTTTAATATAAAATTAATAATAAATAAACTTATTTTATAAAACTTTACCAATGCAATATTGCAATTCTTAGAAAAATCTTTCAAACCTACTCGATCCAAATTAATATCGATTTACATAAAATATTCATTACTAAATTTTATTAGTAAGTCAGATTTGAATTTGATGATTTCATATTAAAAAAAATGATAAAATTAGAATGAGTATATGCGTATAAATTTATTCTGAATGATTTATGTCATCTTCTTTAATTTTTTTTTTTTTTTTAGTGACGTGTAACCGTCAATCTATCAAAGTACCACATATAACTGTCATGCAGAACCGTACGTATTAACGTACTGCTTCTTTTTTCTATCATCATGTAGTTATTTAATTTTTTTTACACCTTTTTTCATCATCATGCAATTATTTTTTTTTTTTTGCACCTGTGCTAACATGATCCGAATGTGAAGGGGTTTGTTCTCCCATTGACATATCAAGTCAGTAAACTAGATTCTTCTCTATTAGTTTTGAATCATGTTCTATCCGAACGTATTATAGACGGTGTGTTAGAAAATAAGTCTGCGTATTAAATTTTGATGGGTTACCGTCTAACTTTTTTACGTGGACTCGACTGTTGTCCGAACATAAAATTTTTGACGGTTATAAGAATTGAATTTTTATAAAAAAACAGTGATTATGCGGTTGACTTTTAAATTAATTCAGTTTTTTAGAATAAAATATCATATTATTTGACATATTTTTATACATTTTACTAACGTTAATAAAGAAAATTAATTCATTTCATTATCATATTTAAATTAATATGATAGTAAACGAAAAAAAAATACTAGTGAAATTAATTATTTAATTTTTTTTTACAAAATATACTAAATAATTTTTATTTTTTTAAAGCTATATTTATTTTTAAAAAATAATTTATATTTAAAAAATATTTTTTAACAAAATAATTTATTTTTAATTATTTAAAATTTTAATTTAAAAAATAATATATTTAACAAAATTACATATAAAAATCTTAATAAAATATTGCGTATAAAAATGACTTAATTTTTTATTTAATCAGAAAAATATATTTCGATGCGTCAAACACTAAAAATATGAAAAAAAACATTATTTTAAAAAATATTTTGGGTAAAATAAACAACTACTTGGTTTCATTTATTTAAACTATTAGTATATTTAAAATATTAAAATATTATTATTTTTAATTAATATATATAATTTATAACTACTCAATTTTTATAATTTCAAAATATTAATTATTTAATATTTATGAGGACTAAATAATTAACTGTTGAGATTAAATAATTAATGATTTGAAAAGAAAAAATTATTTAATATATTTTTTAAAATAAAAAATTAAATAGTTATTTTCATTTAATTACGTCAACTAAATAATATTTTCCAAATTAATAGTATATTGCTTAAAATAATTTTTCTTTTTTCAAATAATAAAAAGAACTATTAAGATATATTAATTCTGTAAACTTTAACATTTCTTAATTATGTAGATCTGAAAATTTTATGAAGTACCACTTTCTAAATATTAAATGATATAAAAATATTTTTTTTAGGATTTTATAAGTATCTGTCTAATTTATATATATATGTGGAAGCATCAGTCTTCAATAATATAAATTTCATATATTTTAATAGTTATAACATAAAAGCTATTTTCAAGAAAATTGAAATTGGGCTGGTGTTCACATAGTCCGATGTCTGAAACCCCGGTGTTCATGAATAATTATCTAAACAAATAAAATCATAATTCGATCAAAACAAAAAAAAAAAAAAAAAAGAAAACGACAGAGAAAGAGTATCCTCGACCGAAAAGAAAAGAGATTTTGGGTGAAATTTCTCTGTCTATCGATGGAGGAATCCTACCTTGACCATGGTGGAGAGCTTTGTTCGATTTCGATGTTTCTTTCATTACGATTTTTTATACAGTTTTGATTTATTACAGTTTTCTATACCATTTTAATTTTGGTTTTGTGATCTGCAGTAAGGTATTTGATTGGGATTAACTTTTATTTGTGTTTAATGTGTGAGCAGTGTGATTGTATCTGGGGTTGCATGATTTCCTTCTGCACCTCAAATCTTCTTTCCGACCGATTACTGTTGAGGGTGATGCGAATTGATAGATACTTCAGCACTGGAATACGAATCTGCCTTCCTGCTATCCGAGACTGAAAATGTCATAATATTATTTCTTCTCTTTGATTTCAGTTGGCGATTCTAATTTCGAGATTTCAATTGGCGATTCCAATTTCGAGCCTGGTCTGGATTGGATATGCTTCATTGTTTTGGACTCTTTGGTTTTCTTCCCTTCATATTAGGATGTTGCTTGCGGCGCTAGTCATCGGTGGTTTCACTTATGGCTTGCTGCTCCATGTCAACGCTGAGGAAGAGCGAGGGATGGAGCAGTGGATGTTCCAAAAATTTCCTGAAATGGGCTGAATTCTCTTCGGGCTTGAGCTAGAATTTAGACTGTTTTATTACTGGGCCAATTTAACTTTGTAATCAGTTGCCCATTTAGGCTCATACCTAAACCAATAAAAAAAAAACAATTGAATTGAATATTCTAAACCAACCAAAATTATCTATTAATCCATTTTATCGATTTATGTTGGTTTGGATGGATCAGGTTTGCCGGATGGTACCAATTTATGAGTACCCCTACCTTCGACCTCACTTGTAGAGCCAAGAACTATTTTAGAGCATATTTATCGATCTCGGAGATACCAAGATCGATTCCCCATTCCCATTTTCTAGGGAAAGAACAAAAAAGAAAAACTCACTTGTATGAGTTTTTCCTGTAAACAAGTGAGTGAGCATGAACCTTCTGAATAAATTTATCCATGTCACCAAACAAAATCTTCACTTTCCATTCAAATATAATCCTGCAACAAATGTCCAATTGCTCATCAGTCTTAAGTTTCATCAGTTGCAATCGACACAGGCCAGAAAGTTTGCCTTGATAAAACACATCCAAACAAATCCCATAAACCAGCCATGGCTCTAACTTTTATCATAGGTTCTTATTATAACTCTGAAAGAATGCATGTAAAGTCACAGAATTTTATATTCTGAAAGATCAGATAATAAGCATGCACAACATAAAAATATCAAAGAGAGCTGCAAATAATCAAGTGTCCTACAAATTGAAAACATACTTATGAAATTTTAGCATATTGTCTGCTACTAACCATTTTAAAAAAAAATCTATTATCTAATTAATTATTCTCAAGTCTTTTATACTCAAATAACTATACTATAAAAAAGAGACTATTTTGATAATAAATAAAATTAAGAATTAAATTGTTTCAAATTGAAAAGAAAGTAACAAAATTAACTATTATTACCGGTTAATTTAACACTAAAGGCAAATCCATTAATAGAATCAGATCACAGGATTAAATTGTTCTCTATAAACAATACAAGCACAGACCTGTGGTTTTTGGTATGATTCGAGCACTAATTTATATTATATCTTTGATTTATTCATAGACAAAAGAGCAAAGGTCCAATGGACTTATTATCATGCAAAAGAACAATGATAGTAGACATACAAAAATGGAACTTTTTATACTAACAGTTACTAGAAAATAATCTCTTAAAGAGAAGAAGATTATTTCCTTCTAATTTAAGACAATGTAACTGAATATTATTTCCTTCTATCAACATCTGGAATGAAGATAGTTAATAAATATAATCACAGTTTATAAAAGTATTGAATAAATAATAAATATGAACAGTTGTATCAGAAAACTGGATTACACATTCCAAATTTTGAAACTTATAAACATGCGGTAGCAAGAAGAGTGGAAACTTGTGAAAAAGAAAAATCTATATGATCCCAGAAGATTATATTTTTCCTCTTTCCTCCTCTATTTGATTGTTCAATACGTCTGCTCCCCAATTTGGCATAATTTTCCCTAATAATGATTATATACTTGATGAATTAAAAATCAAATACCCACTCTGTCATGAGATGTGATCATAAATATCAGGTGATTTACAATGAGAATACTACAGAAACAGAATAGTTAAAGCACGCATTTATGTTTAAGGATGCACATTACATACACATTTTGGAGCTCCCTCAGAACGTTCGCAGAGATTGGGAAATAATCCATCAACAAATTTATCTTGCCATGGATCCATATTTGTGCTAGCACGTACAAGATACCAGCAATCTACTAATGCCACCTGAAAGTTTTTCAATCTATCCTCAGTTGTCCATGGTTCTGCCATACAATCAAGTTCTGCAGCTCCAATGGCACAGAAGTCCCAAAAATGAGGAAGTATATCCAGTCAAAGTCATCAACAGAACATCAACTTTTACCCTTTGGCATATTTATCCACATAACCCTGCAAATATAATTAAAAAATCACAATTAAATTTTATACAAATCAAGCTTTTCTAGAAAAATAAACGAAAAGATTCTTCTTCTCCCATATACAAAGATATGTTATATCTTCTTTACTGGCTACACTAAGATTTATCTATACCATTATACATGTTCAATCATTTGTTGAAAGTAAGTTTTCATAGTGTTGATCATAAAATACAACATTGACTTATTTTATCATTAACAGAAGTTTCAGACTAATGTGCAGCAAAAGAGAATCCATGCATTTCAACAACTCCTACAATTATGTGTCCTTCCAGTTGTGCCATTCTTTTGTGGAGGAAGGGAGTAGGTACAGCCACCTTAAATTTTAACCTTGTCATGAAATGCACTCGTCAAAAGGTGAAAATACCTCATAATACATACTTCAGAGCTACATCCTATTATGAATAAGTAAAGTGTACTGCAAGAAAAATAAAAACCTGTTGCACAAACAAGCCAATCCCAAGTCCACTCATAACCATTAGTCGTTACTAAGAAAAATGACTTCATCTAACGAGATATCATTTCAGATTTTCTTATATAGAGGACCGGCAAGCATGCCGAGAGGAAACAGCAGAGGTCAAGCTGCTTAGGGCACAAATGGTACTAATACATGTATCCTATCTAGAAATTGCTTAAATGAAGTCTGACCACACTTTTCCAGTGGCCAGTCATTGACAATGTTAAGTTACCTAGTAAGCAAAGCCCAAAAGACTCCTGGAACCCTATCATTCATCAAGACCCAGATGGTAAGCCGTATCAAAAAGACACTTGCATGGGGTATGAAAATTCATAAATATCCCTACCAGTTATTGTAGTGATACCGGTTCATAAACCAGTACATAAATGTTACTGTATGCACATTCACTGGGTTCTGATTTTCTTTTAAAGATTTATTAAGCAAAAGTTTGGTTGACATGCATTTGCCCAATTACAGTATGTAAGAAGGAACCTCTTTCCAAGATCAAAATTGCATTTCCATCTAAAAACGGAAGACTATATGAAGTCAGGAGTTACCATCACAAGTTTTGTTAATTTCCGCTGTGAAGAGTCAATGTAATGATTTATCTTTGCCTTAGACTTGGGTATCTGGTGGCTCTTCATTGCTTCTGACACTTTATCAACAGTCTTCTTCACAACAGTCTTAAATGTTTCCTTGCTCATGTTACCTTGTCGCCATGATGGCTTTAAAACCTCCTTTACAAAATCTGCAAGACTAGCTTTGAAAAGCTTCATTGATCTGGACTCCTTGCTCCTCTTGTTCTTCCCTGGGGACTTAATCTGATCAATCTCCATTTCACCCATATTTGTGTTTGTTAAAGCATTGGGATTACTCTGGCTGCCATTTTCAACATTGCCAACTTCTAAATCTGCTGTCTCACCAAATTCCTCAGTATCAATAGATGTAACAAGCGCAATGCCATCAACCTCTTTCTTCTTGTTGTTCTCTTCCACATCCAATGGTTGGTTTGCGCCTTTGAGCCTCAAAACAATGTCAGAGCCACCAGAGGGTTCCCAATTCTGAATATGACCTGATTTCTTATATGAGTTTGAAGATGGCTCAATGCTGTCAAAGAGTGGATCATACTGGTTGCCACCTGACATGGGAATCATTTTCCCGACACCATTAAAAGAAGTTGGTGAAGTTGCCACTTTTGGTTCGACACTCTGTCCATCAAGTGAAGCATGACTCAAAGCTAAATGAGTATCATGCTTGCTACCATAGGTTGTGTCTTTTTCTTGCCTGAAGACATCAGAACTGAATCTGGAGCTCAATGGCTTCTCAAAAGTAGATGCATAAGGATTAAAGTGAGAAGAATTACTTAATACTCTGAAATGCGATGGCTGACTTTTGTCTTGAAGATCTGGTGGATATCTAGTTGAAGAACTGAATTTCCCAGGCAAACTATAGACATTATCAGGCACAGATTGATGCAAACTGTAGGGTGCCTGTTGCCACTGCAAGTATGGATGAATCTGGGTAGAAGACTTCAAAATCTCTCCTGGAGCTAAGTTATCACCAGACAAAGATTGCATTTTGTTTGCAGATCCTTCTTGTGAAAAAGGCAAAGTACCTCCAAACTGTTGACTGGACGGGGGGCATCCAGGTAGAGGCTTCAACCTAAAACCTTCCAAATGTAAGTGAGGTTGATGTGGCTCCTGCAATGGAGGGTAGGCTCGATGCTGGAACTCACCAACCTGAGAATTACCAGAGAATTCAGTTGAGTGAGGTCTCAAGAACATTTGAGAACCAAAGTCCCCCGTTGGAGGTATGGAATTCTGCTGAAATTGCAAAGTAACACTCGGTTTTGCAGAACCTGCATTTCCAACTGGACCATGTGGAGGTAATAGTGGTGGTGGTGGTGGCAGTAGCGGAGGTGGTGTCAGTGGCACCATGGCAGAAGAGGAATTTGATGGTAGAGAAAAAAGAGAATTTTGATTGGGCAACATATAAGAGGGAAAATTTTCTGGAGCAGATTGAGATTGAAATGCTGCAGTCTGTGGCATCAACTTGTAATCCCTTGATAGCTGTGCCATATGCGGAGCATTATTACCTTCTGGAGCCGAGGGAGGAAAAAGGGCCATCCGAGAAGGATTATGTGCAGAATCTGCTGAATTTGGAAGAGTTTCTGCAACATGAAGTTTCTTTGGAGAAGTTCTAGATGTTTTATCTGGTAATGTATCAGATATAGAAGAATCATCAGTTTGTTGGGCATGGTTGTCAGCATCTTCGAGCCCCAGATCTGACTGAACAGATTGAGATTGTTGAATCACAGAATCCTTCAAAGAAGAGATTACATCCTGAGGAGCTTCACCATGTGACTTCAGGATATAAGCATCACTTGCAGGACTAGAACTAGAAGGAAAACTATCAACAACCATTGGTCGGTCAGACTCCAACTGAAAATTCTCATTTACACAAGTTGTACCATCTTCGGATCTTTCTTCAACTGCTCTGGTTTTTGGCACTTCAGCAGCAACCTCTTTAAAACTGTCAGATTTTATTATTTCAGAATCAACTAATGCATCACCAACAGAATCTTCTCCATTATGAACGATACTGTTATCTTTTGCAGCACAAATGCTGCTAGCAAACATATCATGATTGCTCCTCATTTCATGGTCCATGATTTCCTGCCCATGATCAGATACCTTCAGTGAGAAATTCTTGTTACCTTCAAGAGTATTGCAATTCTTTGAACTGGAAGGAAGTTGAACTTTTTGTTGCTTGCTCTTGTGATTCCTTGATCCATCTCTTTTCTCAGAATCATGGTGCATATAACGACAGGATGCTCCACGGTAGCACCTACCCCTGAGGAAGTCAAAACATTCTGGCAACTGGCCCTTTTCCAGTCTCCTATTGCCACTGCTAAATTCACCTGAACGCCTAAAAGAGGGAGACCTGCTCCTACTTCTTCGGTTCCTGGGAGACCAGCTAAAACAAAGCAACAAACACCAAGAAATTCAATCTCTTCCATTATATAATAAATAATACCATATATAAAACTACCAGCTACCACAGCAGCGAGCCCAGGGTTTCTTGATCACTAAAAATAGGACAGATAATAAACTACAGACACAAACAAAGCTGCATACCTGCGAGATCTGCTCCTCCTCTTTTCTCTTCTTCTCTGAGGACGATTCCTCCTCTTGTCTAGAGGTGACCGGCTGCGGCTTCTCCCTCTCTTATTACGCCTACAAGCACGGGGAGAATCGTCAGAGTCACTGTCACTAGCACCTTCTCTAACCAATCTTCCAAATTTATCTATTTTCTGTGCATTTGAAGTAAATTTTGCGTTTTTATCTTCATCATCCTCATGGTTATCACTAAAAGCAACATTTCCCCCTGCACCTCCCAAAGCATCTTCTTTTGGGAGAGCCGTGCAAGAAGCAGCATGGTCAATAGATGATTGGTTCTCATACTTAATATCAACAAGTTTGGGGCTCAACCCAGTGGCAGTTGATACTGGGACAGTCTCCTTAACCCCTCTCTGCGAATACGAGGAAGATTCCAGGGATCTATACAACATGCCAGATTCATAAAGCAACCCAAACTCCCTTTCAGTGCTGTACGAACTCTTAGATCCAATATCCCCCTTCGAACCAAGTTCGGCATCTTGACAAAAAATTTCAGTGCCAACTGCAACTAATGGTGAAATTGTTTCAGGATTGGCATCTTTCAAATGTGGATCCTCATCATTCTCTGAGCTGTCATTAGAAGCATAGTCTTGCAGGAGTCTGAATGGGCTACTACCTTTCAGAACTTGACCCGAAGAGCTGTCAGAATTCACGAATTCAACAGCTGCTGCCGCCTTAGATGAACTATTATCCTCAGCTAAGATGGTAGAAGATTCCATTGTGTTGCTGGCAAAGGGATGTTCAGTATCACCAGTTGAATTAATGACTGGGCTTTCATCCTTCAAAATTGACCTCCCAAATGTCAAGCCGTCACAACTGGAGACTAGCTTTGACCCTGTGTAGTTTCAAAATTGTCATTGCACCATTGGATAAGCAACGGACCTAAGGATCATTCTACTGGATATTAACATTCTAAAGACCATAGGTGTAAACCCTAAAAACACTCTCAATTAACTGGGAAGTAAACATGAACATGAACATGAATTATACAATAAAATAACAATGAAATTACAAAAGTAAGTTCTATTACCAACCAAATTAAAAGCTCCACAACGTATAATTACCTCATTGAAGCAAAAGATCACATATCAATACATGTTGTAGAAAAGATGAAAGTAGAGCCCAAAATGCTTAATTTGCATATGAAGAAAAAGCAAATGCATGGGCGTCAACATTTACCTTCTTCACCCGGTCTTTCAGATAAAACCATTGTGGCTGCATCAGATCCTGAACTCACTAGTTTGGGCATCTGCTCTGTTGCATCAAACTCACTGCTTAGCTGACCAGGACCAGCAGCTTGTCTTGGACATTCAATAGGCTGATTCACTGCCGGGTCAGCATCAGACCTGGTGATATCATCTGAAAGCAAGAAACAACTAGAGACAATCAAGAACTTCAGCAAAGCACTAAACTTATGAATTAAATGCTGTCCACTTTTATGAACCCTAAATTACCACAGATGATATATTATAGGTTTTCCAATAGATAAATTCTTCTAAACAAAGGGGACTCTGCCCAGGGGCATGCATGCAATATCTCTATCTCAGGAAAAATTAGGAAAAAACATATGAAATAGACTAAAAAATATGACATAACAGTTGTGCTAACCTTCCATCTCCATATCAGAATCGCCAGGGGAATGGATTTCAGTTGTGACTATCAAATGAGTGGTCGACTTTGCAGGCTGGTTTCCATCTGATTTACATGCCAAAAGACACTGCCTCTTCATCCACAAAAAATACTCATGTGCAACTGCAGCTTCACTACCTGGCTCGCCACCAAACAAAAACTTGAATTCTGGATTCCCAGGTTCCTTTAGTCGAGCCCTTTCTTCATAAGAAGGGCCATTCTTAGAGATTAGATGGCAGAACTCTTCAATCTTCTGAACAATTTTTTCTTCTGTTGGCTTAGGTGGACAAGGAACATCAGATGAAACAATTCTCTTCGATGACAAACCATCTTCTCCTAGATAATTAACCCCGTTTCCACTCTTGCCTTCCAAAGATAGACTTCCATCATTCACAGAGTTGTATACAGATATACTATGCTCAGCCTGATTGAGACGTCTGACTTCAGTTGCAGGACCAAGAGTGCCTGATTTATAATCAAAAAGTGTATTACTTTGTGGATTAGAACCACTGGGTAAGTTGGACCCAGCAGGAAGAGGCACAGATACTGACACTGCAGAAAGAACGCGAGGTGGTGAAGGTGGTGGAATTGGAGGTGGGGAAGAAGATGGCAGTGGTGGAGGTGGCACTGATGGGGGAACCATAGATGACATTTGAGAGTTTCCAGCAGTTGCCTCTGAAATATTCCCCGATAGAGATGAAGTTGAAATAGTAGGAAGGGGGGGTGGGGGTGGTAGTGTTTGCTGTAGACCCTGCACACCACCAGGCTGCTGAGGCAGCTGATGAAATGGAGCTCTATATAAAATCGGGCCTTGTGAAGGTGTAGGAGGAAAACTTCTAGGAGGCAATGGGGCCTGTAACATTTCCACATGATGAGATCCAGGAGGAGGAGGAGGAGGAGGAGGGAGTCCAGGTGCTAAATAAGAAGAATGTTGCGATCCTTGTGGATTTGGTGGTGCAGTTGTGTAAACATGTGGCATCCGGGCACTTCCATGAACTGTAGGCGGTGGAGGAAAATAAGGCTGACCCGTGTTGGGCAACCCAGGCCGAACCTGCCTAACTGTAAGATGTGGGGCCAAAGGTCCATGCTGATATATAGGCAGGCCAGGCTGACCAGGGCGAGGTAGAACATGAGGTAAAGGCAGCAACGGACCTTGTTGAAAACTCTGAGGTAAAGGAGGCAGAGCTGGTGGATGCTGTATAAATGGAGGTGGCCTGGGTGTCTGAGTACCTTGACCAGATTGAAGATTATAACCCCCTTGACTAAACATCTCAAATTCCACAACTTTGTTACTACCTACAAAACTTTCCCAGTCCCAGTGTAATTTACACTTTGGTAACTAACCGCCGACGAGAATCAATGAAGAGCTCAAGTATTGTATCTGAAACAATATAAATAAGAATCTCAAACAATAATTATGAAATACTTGAGCAATTTTCTAATCCAAGGTGCAGCTTCTCACACAAATCGCAGCGACCAATAATCAACAGAACAATCAAAATATACCAAATTAGAAACAAAATAAAAGCAAACAATCAATCAATTTTCCAATGCCACCTTCAGTTGAGTATAAAACGCAACAAAACAATAATCAAATCTTCAGCTTCTCTCTCACATTACACCTAATAGAAACTAAGATAAATAACGCATTCCCCAAAGAACAAAAACTCAAAACTCATAGCTTTTTCTATCTTCCTCGACTTTCTGGGACAGATAGAGAAGAAGGGAGATGCAATAACTAGAATACGCATGGTCACTAAACTAACACAAGCATGAGATAATAAATGACCGAATAATCAACAAATCAAGCAAGAAATAATACTTACCAAGGCCATAAATTAGAGGGGGAAAACAAAACAAAGAAACCAACCCTCGTAGCTGATACTTATAAAAAAAAAATAAAAAATTGGAGCACAAATTCTAGGGTTTCGAAGGGATTGAGTAAAGATTTGAGGTGATGCCCTGTTTTTTTTTTCTTTTTAATATATGCCCTAAGAAGGAAGAAGGAGATGCTCTCTTGGTCGTGTGTGTCTACGGTACATTTGGTTCTGTTCAACTCCGGTGTAAGAATAAAGGAGAGGTTAAATTAAAGGGAAAATTAATATTTAGTTGGTGTGACATAAGAAACTTATTAGTTAATTAATTTTAAAAAATATATTAAAATATTTTTAAAGTTTGAAAATTTTTATTATTTTTATTCATTTGAGTATGAAGAAAATTTTAAAATATTTTAATTAAGAAATTAATTTATTTTTTTTTTAATTTAAGGTATTAATTAATAATTTTTTACATTATACATATTAAATTAATAAATTACTGAATAATAAATTTTTTGATATATTTTTTAAAATTAAAAATTTAATTAAAATTTTTTTTGTATCATAGACATTAAAAAGTAAATTATCTTACATTAAAAGTCAGATGTTGATTTTGCGGCATAATCTAAACGAGAGATTATATAAATCAATAATATTAATATATATAATTAAAAAATTAAAAACTACCCACCAAATAAATATTACTTATACTAAAAATTATGCTTACATGCAAATTAATTTTAATTTTAAATTTATTAAAATTTAAATTATTTCAGTTGCTTGTTTAAAGACCATTGATTTAGTGTATAATAATTTTCCTAAACTAAATAGGAAATTTTACATGTTTATTCAATTAATTTTATTTTTTTTAGCTTAAACTATTATTTGATAATAATTTTAACATATATTAAATTGTCAATTCCCACCATAAAAAAATATGATGTTTTAAAAATTTTTTTATTATAAAAATAATTAAATCGGTTTAGTTTAACTGTTAAATATAATCGATAACGGTTATAAATAGTTAGAAAAATTATTTTTTAGTTCCTGAAATTTAACGTAATTAACACTTCTGTCTCTCTATTTTGGCGACTCAACACTTAAATCTCTCACTTTCTCTTTTGTCCAAATTAATAGTCCTTTCGTCCATTTAAACCATTTAGTTAAAGAGTCAAAGGTGAGAGGTGATAATTTTTTTCAAAAATACTCTTCTCAATGTGAAATCCCTATTTTTTTTCTCTTTCATATTTTCTCCAGTTGTAGAAGAAGAAGAAGTTGCAGAAAGGGTAGGAAGAAGAATAATAATAATAAGAAGTTGCAAAAAGGTAAGAAGAAGAAGAAAGAAGAGAAGTTGCAGGAAGGGTAAGAAAAGAAGAAGAAAGAAGAGAAGTTGCAGGAAGGGTAAGAAGAAGAAGAAGAAGAAGAAGAAGAAGAAGAGGCATTTGGATTTGGATTTTGTGATTTTGAAATAGCGAGATTTTTAGTGAGGGTTAATTTTGTCAATTCATGTATTCCAAATGGCTATTTTGGACAGAAATACTACGAATTTGAACAGAAAAAAAAGTGAAGGACTTAAGTGTTTGATCGCCAAAATAGATGAACAAAAGTGTTAATTACGTTAAATTTCAGGGACTAAAAAATAATTTTCCCTAAATAGTTTATAATGATTAATCGATAAGTCAATCGTAATGGATAGCTAATAACTCATTCTATTTGATATATATTAATTTTTTATATTAAAAAATATAAATTAAAAATATTAACTTATTATATAATAGATATGATAATTAAAAGTAAAATTTTAAAATATAATTATTTTCATTTATATATATAATGTTTATAATATAATAATAAATATTATAATTAATTTAATTATTATTTATAGTATTTTTAATTTATTTATTATATTTTATAATTTAAATATTTTATTAATATATATTTTTAATTTAAAAAATTATAATAAATATATTTTAAGAGAGATAATATGATTTAAATAAAAAATAAAATCAAAACAACCAACCGTTAATGAAAAATCGTTTTAATTGTATAAAAGACCCAAAATATAGTTGATAAGCTCATATCAGTTGCCTATTAGCTATCAGCTGATTATATTTATTGCTTATCAAATATTTTGGTTTTGTTTGTTTGAATGTTTATTAGCTAACAATCGTATCTAATAGCTAAATCTAATGCCTCTTAATTATTTGAATTCGCATTAATATAATCAATGTGTTTGTTTTCTTACTTTTAATAGTTTTTAAATTTAAATTAGTTCAGTAGTTATAAATATTAAAATTTTAATTTTTAATTTATCTTATTTAATTTAATTTTAACTTGAATCAAACGAATATTTCACTAAAATTGAATCGTGATAAATCTGATTTTTCTCTTACTCCATAATAGATTTAGTTTTTTTTTCTTTCATCCAATGGGTCCATCGTATGGGTATCTCAATATTCAATTTGGTGTAAGGACATGTAAAATAAGGAAAAATGGTCAGGGTTTATCGGGGATGCCCCTGGTGGAGACCCTCCGACGTTCAAGTTAGATTCATAAACTATGATAGTATGAATAGGTAAGAGTTACAGAGAAAAATAAATTAAGTCCAAAAAAATATGGAGCCAAGGAAGAAGCAGAAAAGGAAGAAGAAGGAAAGAGAAGACCCCTCCTTTTTACATGCCCCTCGTGGGTAGAGCTCAGGTCATTGGGGGTATTAGCAATATTGTTTTCGTTATGGTTGGCCATTGTGGATCTCAGTGAGTTTTCTAAGAGTGAAACTCCGGCGATGAAAAGATCTCCTTCGTTCCTACAGACGGCGCCAATTGATGTTCTGAGATCCAGAGAAAATAGGGTTTACAATTGTTAGAGTTTACAATGGTTGGGTAAGCTTGGTCTGAGATTCTTTTCTTTTATCAGCTAGTGAGGTCTAACGGTCCTGTCACTATTGGGCTACATGTCTCTGTCATGTGGATACGTACGTACTAAAATGTCATTGTTTCATGCTACATAGCCATTTAATTCTCCTCTAGGTGTGTGTAACAGATATGCCCCCTTACCACACTGGGCCTCAGAGCCGAGCCAAGTGTGAGAAGATTGAGGCCCACGGGAGGTCCGACCTCGAGATCGAGTGGTCTAGGTGGCCCTTTGATCCTTGGATCGGGATTGTCAGCATGGGTTAGGACTTATATCGAGGTGGTGAAGTCCGGCGGTTATCAGATTGGATTAGTTTTGTTGAGAGTTTTGAATTGGATATTGAACTTCACCGACCCACATCATCTAATTTACCTTAAGATTCTTGTTAAATACGCGAAATATTAATTTTACTTTCATTATGAAGTAAAATTATATATATAAAAAAAAACTTATTTGATAGTTTTAGTTATTTATCAAGACATCTTCTCCCTTTCAACTTGACATTGGTGAAAATTATGTTTTTAAAATAAAATAAAAATCTTATGAGCTTTTATAAAACCTTTGATTTTTTTTTTTTAAATTATCAAATTGGTTGTTTTATAAATTTTATTACATCATTTTACTTTAGGAAATATGTATTGAGAAAACATATTATTGACTTTTATGGATGTTTAAATTCAACTTTCGATATGGCGCTAACTGAAAATTGAATTGAAACTAAGCCTTCAGGTGTAATTTATGTTTTATTTTAATTGTAATTTTAGTTCTAAATTCAATTCAAATGTTAAACTATTACGCATAAAATTATAAAAATTTTGTGTTCGTCTTAAAATAACAAAAATAATATCAAATTTTTAATTAAAAATAAAAAAAATATTATTTAATTCTTATAATACTAAAAAAATTATTGGTTAGTTTTTTAATTTTAAAAAATATATTAAATTTTTTATAATAATTTTAAAAGTCTACTAGTTAGTCATTCGATTAATTTTAGCTATTAAATATTTAAGTATTTAGTCCTTATAGTTTTGAAAAACTCATTACTCTCATAAATTTTTAAAAAATTTAATAATTAGTATTTCCGTATTAGAAATATTTTATTTATTTTTATAATACTTAATAATTAAAATTAATAAAAAAATTAACTAATAGATTTTTTAAAATATTAAAAAAAATTTAATGCATTTTTTAAAATAAAAGGACATTTTTCAATAATATTGAAATCAAATAGTAAATTTAATTAAAAATAATAACAATATAATAACATTAGCATAATAAAAATAATATAGAAAGAACTTATAGGTTTAATCCACTAGTAAGTGCATCTGAATAAATTTGAGAAGTTTTAGATTCTATTTCTTCGATCTTTAATTTCCATTTCAAAAAAAATATAAAAATATATTATATAAAATTTTTAATATAAATAATATATCTTTGATAAAAAAACATAAATAAGATATTATTTCTACTATATAATTTTATAAATATATATAATTTTATTAAAATTATTTGATATATTTTTAATATATACAACTAATAAATAAATGGTAGTGGACTCGCTTAATGCAATGGTAAAAATTATATATATTAATTTCGAGATTACAAGATTCATTCCCACTCTTCATAGTTTGCTCTTAACAAAATTCTAAACGTTATATTATTTGCATAAAGTTAGATTTTATTTTTACGAGATTGGACTAAATAATAAATTATACCAATTAAATAGTATAATTAATTTAATGGAATAATACTTTTTTAATATAATTAACGAATTGAACTGTATATAATATATATAAATTTTAATCAAATGATTTTAAAATAAAATCGAATTAGTTAATTTGACAAAGCCGAATAAATGGACAGTGATTGATTTTTTTTTTTATTTTTTGCCTAAGCAATTATGGGTATTTTAAGAGTAAATTATTAATAAAAATTTATATTTTATTAAAATTAATTTTTAATTTTTATTCAAACTAATTAAAAAAATGAATGTGCTTTATAGAACTTTTTTTCTGGTAAATAACATTATTAATTAATTAATTTTTATTTTAATTAAAAATTAAATAGTACAAAAATAATATATTTAAATTATAAAATTTATATAATTTTAAAAATAAAAAATTTAACAACTAAATAAGTTAATTAACGTTTTTTAAAATACTAAGAGTTTAATTTTATGAAATCTATTAGATATTTCATCTTAATTAAAAAATATTAATTAAAATTTTTAACAGAGTCTAAATAGGCTTTTATCACATGCGTGTCGAAAAAGAAAAGCGACATTTCCTCGATGATGTCAAGCTACCACACACAGAGTCGAGACGAAGCTTTCGAAAGATGGTGCCGACGAGCAAGGAGGAGGAAAACACCAAAGACAGGACAAAATAATACTAGAAAAACACCAAATACAGGGCAAAAAAAACTCCTTGCATAAAGCATAGCCTACTGGAAATAAAACTCAAAAATTTTATACAGACCTCACTCGAACAAAGAGGAAGAAAAAGAAAAAAATCCACATACGAGCAACAATTGGGGGAGGAGCTATTCCCACCTTGGAAGGACAAGGGCGGCTGCACTAAATCGAGGCGAATGAGGCCTTTGCCTCGTGAAGAAGAACTCTATATTGAGAGAAAAACTCTCTCTCTACGATGATGTAGAGAGCTTTTTCCTTGTCAGAGAGGATTGGAGTTCAACTTTCTCTTTTAATCATTCTAAAAGAAATTTAAAAAAAATTAAAATGAAAAAAATTAAAATGAAAAAATAATTCTCATAATCGGGCCCCACGCTAGCTACTTTTTTATTTTGAAAGTGCTCCAATCTTTCACATGCTTGCATTCAGATCTGATCCAAAGAACAATTTGCAGGTTAGTGTATCTCTCTCTCTCTCTCTTTCTCTTCCGCCCCCCCCTCCCCCACTCCTTGCGTTCCGATTCTCAGTTTGTTTCGCTGGAAATTTCAGGTAACGAAAGAAAGAGAGCGAGAAAAAAAAATGCGGCTTGTCAAGTTTTACATTGCTTGTGCACTATAATTGCCTCAAAATTCTGTTGGTCGTACGGGATGTTCACTGTCTATCTATATTGGTCTTTTTTCCCCCACATTTCTCCTGGACTGGATCTGTGAGATTTTTATGAATTAGGGTGGATGTATATAGAAAGCTTCGAGTTTTTGCCAACATGAGATTTGTTTGATTATAGTGCTTCTTTAGTGAAATGTGTTGCTGTGTTAATATAGAATGATTTTGAAAATCTCTTTCACACACATCAGTCTTTTCTCCCCTTTTCTTGCCGCTGGAAGTTGCCTAAAAGTAAATAATGTCAATGTTTGCAATTGGTATTAAGAACTTCTAAGGCATGGGGACGGTAAATGTTAAATTAACAGGCCACAGTGCCATATAAATCCATGTCCTTGCAATCTGCATGCGTTAATGTCTGAAAGTTCTTGAATATCATTTGCAATTTTGCTTTAAATATCTTTATCTCTATCTGTTAGTAATTCTTTTAGAAAAGTGAAGTTAGATGCATACTGAAATATTTCTCCATCAGTGTTGCTAGTTTTGAGAACTGAAAGTTCTCTTTAAGCTTCTCCTTTGCACATTTTCTAGAAATTTGTTTGTTTCAAGTTTGATTCTCTGTTGCCCCTTTTGATGGATAATATTTGCAGAACCTAGGTTTTCTCGTACAACAGTTCGAATTGGTATTATGGGTCGTGGAGTAAGCAGTGGTGGAGGTCAGAGTTCTTTGGGCTACCTTTTTGGAAGTGGTGAGGCTCCAAAACCCACTAATAATAACGTTGAAGCTCCTCCTCAAAACTTGGGACAGGTTGCAAGCAATGGACCTGCTCAGAAGCCCGCTCCTGCTGCTGCACCTGTAGATGCCATCCAACAGACTCCAGCTGGTGTCCAAGCGAACACTACAAACAACTATTTCCGTGCTGATGGCCAGAACTGTGGCAACTTCCTCACTGTAATGTTCTTAGTTCAAATAAATTCTTCTACCACATGTTTTGCATCAAACATATATAATTAATAAAGAAAAAAGATATTTAGTATTTATAGCCAGTCTTCCTGAATATTGAAGCAACATCGCTTTTATGGAAGGCTGTATATATATGCTGAATGAAACTTGGAAGCAGTTAATCATGTACATATAGACTGTGATTGGATTTTATGGACATTGTTTGTTCTCATTCTTCAAGTCAAATGTCAATGCAATTTGGTAAGACATCCTATAAACAAAATGCTTTAGGATAGGATACATTAGATTAACTGGTAAGCAACATATTTGAACTTCAAATCCTTTTATGAGCAATTTCTTCTAGTAAATATTTTTTCAGTGAATCCTGGATGGTGAAAGAGGTTGCCAATATGGCATACCCAATTCCATTTCTACATCCTTGAACCTTATTAACACTAAGAAATGACTTACTGCCAACAATTTATTTTAGAGGTTGGTTGTTAACTGGCACGTCACTGCCTTTGACATACATGTTGGACATTCTGATTATGATTTAATAAATAGTAATGTGATTCTCTTTTTTGCACTAAATGCTGAGGATGTAAGCCAGGTATCACTTTTTCAACATTTTGCCAAAAATAGGTGGTACGTGAGTGAAATAGCTGCTGGCAAGTGATTGTTCTCATGGAGTTAGTGTGTTGGAGATGGAACTCGTGAATTATCTGACATTAGTGTGCATGCACACCTTTGTGTGTTCAAAAGGGACTGGAGAGGGGAGGGCAGGCTAGAACACTTTCCTGCATCTTGGGGTCGGGTTACTTTAGCAAATAGGAAGTTGTAGCTGTACCCATAGTTCATTATGTCTAGATTAGAGGATCCTGAGGATTGGACAGGAGATGATTGCTGTTGTTACTGGCAATTGGCATAACCCTTTAACCAAGCACCTGGCTTGATGGTTTACTTGTCATAAAATTACCAGAGCGTATCTTTTCTGTTTACCACTTTTTCTTTTTTTTTAAAAAAGAGCATATCTACTGTTAGCTTGTTCTGAAAATTTATTTGGCTTGTTTAGTTTTTGGCAGCAGCATTAGTCATCATTACAAGTGGTTAGAGATGTGCCAAAGAGAATTCATTATATTTCAGTCCAATGTGTTTGAATGAATATGAGTTGAATGGCTGTAATTAAGTTGCTGATTTTGTGGAAATGCTGTGTAGGATCGGCCTACAACAAAGGTCCATGCAGCTCCTGGTGGTGGGTCTTCACTGAACTACCTGTTTGGTGGTGACGGGAAATGAGATATCATATCATAGCTGCATAGGGGCAGGAGGCATTGCTCAATTTGCTGTAGGGATTTTCAATTTCTGGACAAATCAATATTCTAATGTGTTAAAAGATGGAAAGAAGTATCTGTACTGGGTAACTTGGTAGTGATGCAAGTTGGGCTTCATATTGCCTCTTGTATAACTTCAATTATATTAAGGTCTTAATGCATTGTGTGAACAAACTCCGTTAACCTTTTCATGTCGATACATATCAATTATAGCCCACTGCTTCGTAGTCTGTATTCGCGTGTGCTTGCTTGCTTGCTTTCCTTTGATCCCTGGGTTTTGGATTGCTATGGTGAGTGCATCGTGCCCTGGGTTTCTAAACCTGCCTTGAATTTTTTTCAGAAACTTTTATTACTTTCTTTCATTATAAATCTGATAACCTGTGAAAGTGAAACTCGTTCACTTTGTATCACATATTTTAGTTAGTTTTACATACTGTATATAACTATTTAAAAAAAAATACAACACCAAAATGGATTTAAACAAGCCTTTTTCCTTTATCGTTTTGATGCTATAATTCGATTGTTAAATAACATTTCTGTATAATCTTTGCATTTATTAATTCAAAATATATTAATTATAACTTTATTAATGCTTGTTTAAATATTAATTACCAAAATGAATAAAATAAAGTGCCGCGGGTAAATATAAAAGGAGCAAAAAGAAAAGCTTAATTCTTTGAAAAACTTAAGGAAAACACCAGAATATGGTTAGCATGAAGTTAGAATAATGTTAAATTCCAAATTTGCCACTCCATCAAGGATAACCCATCCTCTTAACTCTGTACATAGGCAATTTCACATGGGGACTCATAACATCCACGCAAAACTCTGCTAAGTTAATCAAAACCCATAGACAAAAACAAAATCAAAATCCATAACAAACAAGAATATGAATAAAAGAACTTCCATCACTGCTGTAAAAATTGTATCCCATAATTCACTTCCTCTTTAGAGAAAGAAATACAAAATAAAAATAAATAAACTAATAAAGGGAAAAAATTCGTGCAATTTCTTTGAAACTATAACCTAAGACATAATAATAAACTTTACTGAAGCTGAAAGGTGACCTACTTCAAGTCTACTTGAGCTAGCTACTTTGAGAACAAAATTCTGTTCACAGAAAAGAGCTACCCATTACAGTCACTGATTTCTGATAAGCAAAATCTCTTTTCCTTGTCATCATGGCGAGTAGTCAGATCTGGAGCAGTAACTAATCAAAGCATAGCAAGTTTCATAAAACAAAAATATAATAAACACAGTCAATCATAGTATTAGAACAGGTAGTGTTTGTTTAACTCTAGAAGAGACTATTTGTTGGTGCAGAAAGAAAAAGCGTAGATCACACCAGTTAGCAGAATCTGTGCATCACCAGTCAACCGCATCTATGAATCACCTTTTTGAGTCACTAATGTACAAGGCCAGGTGGTTTTGTAGAGTTGGTCAAGTGTTCACAAATGAAACCGAATTCCCTGGATCACCCTCTACTTCCACAGTTGTTGTCCTGCCACCTGTCAACAGCCGTCAGTTCGCACAAAAATCTTTGACAAAGCACATCGAAAGATGTCACACCAATGACCACTTTAACCATGCTAACAATGAGAAACCTAATCTAAACCCTCTGAAAACTACTGTGTTCCTTGTGGTATTCTTCTATGCGTAATGCACTAAGATGCAAAACAGGAGATAGCCTTCTCCCTTTCCCATTATAAACCCATCTAACTGACTGGGATATCGCCCTAGTCTTGGGTAAAAGTCATAACCCTCCGAGAAATTACCACCTGGACAACCCAAATCACATTTGGCCTACCCAACTGAATTTTGTACTCCAATAGAGGTTCACGAGCATGCCAATCCACATGTTTCCTTTGATAGATTATGCCTAATGCTACAGTAGAGCCTAATCCGCCCAGAAACCAAGCTCACAGCTCACACTGTTGTATTATGTTTGTCTGCACCGGATCTAGTCCTACTTAATGCGACATCAACAGTCACATCACTTGCCACATCAGCTGCCGCCTCATCTAGTAGAGCTACATCAACAATTTGTTCCCCTACGCAACTAATTTCAATGTCTTGATTCCAGCTTTGACATCTATTATGACAAACTAATATTTGAAATTCAAATTCTACAAGCTGAAATCAATGACTACAAGGCACAATCAGATGAGCCATATTACTTGAGGGATTCTTATAGTCGTGCTAAATATTATAGTAGCTTATTTTATGAATTTTAAACCGTCAAACAACTTTTCCAAGTATATAGAACTTGAAGCATGGAAGGACAAATATATGTTTCAACAAGCACATTGGAAAACTCTTTTATTCGGTAACAAATAAATTTTAATTGTTTGACTTAGAATGCTAGGTCAAATATTCGATTTCAAGAAAATAAGGTGAGGAACACCGTGAATAAACTTGGTTTAGGCTAAAAGCACCTGGAAGTGTTCTCAAGTTTTCTTAAAAATGTAATTACAACTCAACAGGATAAAGGCAAGAATTTCATAAAGAAGAACAAGAAAAGCAACCAGAACAATCCAATGCTTTGATCCTGAGCCTTCAGCTTTGGATGTTGAGGCTTCACAAGTTGAAATTTCATAGGTCGAAATCTAAGATGACAAAATTGAGTTTGAAAATTTTGCGGAATCCATTCTAGTGAAAGAAGCTGGTAAGAATGAACAAGAAAAACTTGACAAATCTATCCTAAAATTAAGAAGAAAACCAAGCTATGCAAACGACACTAGAAATTGAAATTTTAGCCAATTCTTTTCTTCCTAGTGAATTAATTGCGGAGTTTCAATCACAGTTATGACTGATCTTATTGGTTCAGATGTTCTTGGAACATGAATGAAAGTATCAAATTCATTGTTGATGAAATTCATTGTTTGATCTTATTTCTCCCATCCAATATTTAAAGAGCTATATTAGGTTTACTATTATCCTAGCTAGTGTTAGTTTTACATTCCAAATTAGACTGGACTATTATTTTCTGATTTTGAAATTTCAATTCCTAAAATCCTAATACTAGTAGGGCTAGGATCAAGTGTTGTAGTAGAGAGCAATTAAAAATTAATATAAATTGTGAGATTTGTTTTCTCTTCTCTTTTGAGTGTTCTTTGTATTCTACATCACCAGTTTCCCAAAGAAATTAAATTCTTTGCTGAAGATTTTTGGGAAAATTTTGAGTATTCTTGTATTTCACTCTTGAGTTGTACAATATGTCTACATAGCTATTTATACACAAAGAATCATATCTAAACAGGAAGCAAATAATCAAATAATAATTACAGAGATAATTAAGGATCCTAATCAAATCAAATCAAATCTCTAGAATCAATTAGGATTAGCAAATAAGTCAACACTCCCCCTCAAGTTGGTGCAAAGATGTCACACATGCCCAACTTGCAAATCAGATTATGATAGATCTTGTTGTTAAGCCCTTTAGTAAACACATCCGCAAGTTGCTCAGTAGAAGTCACATGAACTAGGCTCAAGACACCGTCTGTTAATTTTTCTTTAATGAAGTGCCGATCAATTTCAATGTGCTTCGTTCGGTCATGTTGGACTGGGTTTTGTGCTATACTTATAGCAGCTTTATTGTCACAATACAAGGTTATCTTGTCTCTCTCGGACAATCTCAACTCTTCCAATAACTTCTGCAACCATAAGAGTTCACACACTCCTTGGGCCATTGCTCTGTATTCTGCTTCTGCACTTGACCGAGCAACAACACTTTGTTTTTTACTCCTCCAAGTGACAAGGTTTCCCCCCACAACTGTGCAGTAGCCAGATGTGGATCTCCTGTCATCGAGAGATCCTGCCCAATCTGCATCTGTAAAAGTTTCAATTCGGAGATGACCATGTTTGGAATAAAGAAGCCCTTTCCCTGGCGCAGACTTTAGGTATCTCAAGATGCGAAGTACAGCTTGCATATGAGTCTCGCGAGGGTCATGCATGAATTGGCTGACTAAGCTAACAACATAGGCTATATCCGGTCGAGTGTGTGAGAGATAAATCAACCTTCCTACCAATCTCTGATATCTTCCAATATCCACGGACTCACCAGTTCCTGCTTTCAGCTTGTGATTACTTTCGATGGGAGATTCTGCTGGTTTACACCCCATCATACCAGTTTCTCCCAAAAGATCCAGAATGTACTTTCTTTGAGAGATGAAAATTCCTTTTTCTGATCTAGCCACCTCGATACCTAGAAAATATTGCAGTTTTCCCAGATCTTTGATTTCAAATTCCTGAGCTAACAACCTCTTTAGTTGAGCCATTTCCTCTTTGTCATCACCTGTCACCACTATATCATCAACATACACAATAAGAAGGGTGATCTTACCCTTATGATGTTTGATAAACAGAGTGTGATCAGCATTGCTTTGTTGGTAACCGAAGGACATCATGGCTCTGCTAAACCTGTCAAACCAAGCTCTGGGAGATTGTTTTAGCCCATACAAAGCCTTTTTTAACTTGCACACCTTTCCTTGTGTCTTCTCATCAGCGAACCCAGGAGGAATTTCCATGAATACTTCTTCCTCTAAATCTCCATGGAGGAAAGCATTCTTCACATCAAACTGTTGCAAGTCCCAGTCCAAGTTGGCCGCGCAAGATAACAGAACTCTGATTGAATTCATTTTTGCAACTGGGGCAAATGTCTCTTGATAATCCACTCCATAGGTTTGGGTGAAACCTTTAGCAACCAATCTGGCCTTAAATCGTTCAATTGTACCATCAGCTTTGTGTTTCACTGTGAACACCCACTTACAGCCAACGAGTTTCTTTCCAGGTGGAAGAGTGACGAGCTCCCAGGTCTCATTTTTAGCCAATGCTTTCATCTCTTCAATCATTGCTTCCTTCCATTTAGGTTCTGCAAGAGCTTTCTTCCAATCCTGTGGAATAGACACAGAGGAAATAGACAAGGCAAAGGCTCTATAGGAAGGAGACAAGGATTCATAAGAAACAAAGTTAGAAATAGGATGTTTAGTACAAGATCTGACCCCTTTTCTTTGTGCAATCGGTTTATCTAAATCATTGAAGCATTCAAGAGTTGTGGATAACTCACCAGAAGAAGATTCTTGACTCTGAGTAGACTGCATAATGGCCTCTTCTGCCTTGTCTCTCCTTGAATACCTTCTCAAATCTGGCTTGTCCAAACGACCAATTCTTCCTCCCTGATTGGACATCTCCCCCTATCGATTAGAACTCAAACTCTCTAGTTGAACCATATTATCCGGAATCACACAATTTTGGATCACCTCTTCTTGCTCATTATTCTCCCCCTGAAGAGGTGAGTGGGTGGTATTGAAGTAGGGTTCAGTTTCTCGAAAGGTAACATCCATACTGACTAAGTATTTTCTAGAGGGAGGGTGATAACACCTATATCCCTTCTGTGTCGGAGAATACCCAACAAACACACATTTAAGGGCCTTGGGGTCCAATTTCCCTGCCGTTCTAGTATGGACAAAACAAACACACCCAAATATTTTTGGTGGAACAACGTATGAATTCTTCCCTTGTAGAACTGCCAAAGGACTCATAAAGTCAAGGGTCTTGAGAGGCATTCTATTTATAAGGTAAGCAGATACAAGAACTGCATCTCCCCAATATGCTTTGGGTAGATTCATGGTGAACATAAGAGATCGAGCTACCTCCAATAGATGTCTATTTTTTCTCTCAGCAACGCCATTTTGAGCACTAGTATAAGGACAACTAGTCTGGTGTACTATCCCATTACTCTCCAAATAGGCAGAAAAGCTACTATCCATGTATTCTCTTCCATTGTCAGTTCTCAAAATTTTCACCTTAGTATCAAATTGAGTACAAATCATCTTATGAAAAGATTGAAAACAAGAAAAAACATCACTTTTAGCTTTAATCAGATAGACCCAAGTCATTCGAGTGCAACAATCAATAAAGGTGACAAACCATCGATTACCAGATAAGGAGACAGTTTGAGTAGGCCCCCAAACATCAGAATGAATAGTTGCAAAAGGAATTTGACTTTTATTATGACTCAAAGGATAGGATGTTCTAGTGTGTTTAGCATACTCACAAGCATCACAAAATAAAGAGTCAAACTGGGTTTTAGCAAACAAATCAGGATAAAGTTTTTCTAAGACAAAAAATGATGGATGTCCTAATCGCCGGTGCCATTGTATTATTTCCCGATTGACATCCTTATTTTCTCCAAAACAAGCTTGAGATATCGAAGAACCCGGATCACTCTCCAACATGTATAAGCCATCATGCAGCCTACCATTGCCAATCCTCTTCCCTGTGCGAAGATCCTGAATAACACAATGATCAGGAAAGAATTCAAGTTTACAGTTAAGGGCATTGGTGATAGCACTGACAGATAAAAGGTTGACAGGAAAGTGGGGAACATGAAGGACAGATGATAATTTAATGTTGGATGTGCAAATAACAGAACCTGTTCCGGATATTGGAGTAAAAGAGCCATCAGCAATTCTGACACTATCTTTGGTTAGAGAAGGAGAATAATTGAGAAAGCCTTTAGAAGAGCCTGTCATATGTCTATTCGCACCAGAATCGATAATCCATGGAACATTATTAAAAGAGGAAGCATTACCTGACTTTACAAAGTTAGATGTGGCACCAGAGGATGAAGAGGTGTCAATATGAGACAAGAGGCGCTTGAGACTCTAAAGTTCATTAGCGGAAAGAAACTCAGTCGTTGTTGTCTCCTTAAAAGGCTCCTCCACAGTTTCTGCTAAATTAGCTTGATTTCTAGAGGTACCTCGTTTTCCTCCACGACCTCTAGTGGGACGACCATGTAACTTCCAACAAGTCTCTTTGGTATGCCTCGGTTTCCCACAATAGTCACAGTGTAATTGATCTTTCTCAGAAGTAGGAGGCTGTGGTGTGCTCAAACTAGTAGTCAACCCAGCCTTTTCAACTGGTGCAGTATAGAGCATAGCATGTCGACGACTTTCCTCTTGTTGAACATGAGCGTGGGCCTCTTGTAGAGAAGGAAAAGGATTTCTTCCCAACACTTGGACTCGAATTGGATCATATTCATTATTCAACCCTGCAAGAAAATCATAGACCCGCTCCTTTTCAATCATTCTCTGAAATTTGACTGTATCTCCAGTGCAGTCTGCCTGAAAGTCTTGATAGTAATCAAGTTCCTGCCATAAGCCACATAACTCAGAATAAAATTGGGAGATAGTCATTTCTCCTTGCTTAGTACCATGAATCTTATTCCGAATATCATAAATTTGGGCATCATTCCCAATCTTGGAATAAGTTAAGGACAAAGCTTTCCATATTTTTGCAGCAGTATCAATTAACAAATAGGACTTAGAGATATTAGGTTGCATCGAGTTCAGTAACCATGTCATAACAAGACAATTATTTGAGTCCCATTGAGGAAAATCTGGATCACGCTCATCAGGTTGTTTTTTATTACCAGTGACATAACCCTGCAGCCCTCTAGCCTTGATAAACAACAAACAAGACCTTGACCAAGCAAGATAGTTGGTTCCATCAAGTTTTATGGGACTAATTTGCAAGGAAGGATTATCAGAGTTAGGAATCGAGACCCTTTTACCTTCTGCCATAGTAAAGATTTATGAACCCTGAAAGAATATGAGGTACCCAAGGTTGTACACACAAGAGAGCCCAATTGATTCACCAAAAAGACCGGGTAACAGCACGGGAAGGCCGGAAGATGGTCGGAATTGTCGCCGGAGTGATCGGAGCGGCGAAGCAGTGACAGACGGTGGGTCACGCGCCAGGAAGCGCCGGGTCACGCGCCGGGAAGAGGTGGCGCGTGAGCCTCACGCGCAAGCTTTTCCGGCGTCGGAGCAGGTCGGTCGGCCGGCGGCAGTCCGGCAGTTCTTCTGGTGCCGGCGGTGAGAGAGTGAAGGGCTCCTAAATGGGTTAGTACCAAAAAAGTAAATCTAGGGTTTTGAAACCCTAAAGAGGAAAAATTGAATTTGAACCCAAAAAATCAGGAAAAAGGCTCTGATACCATGAAGATTTTTGGGAAAATTTTGAGTATTCTTGTATTTCACTCTTGATTTGTACAATATGTCTACATGGCTATTTATACACAAAGAATCATATCTAAACAGGAAGCAAATAATCAAATAATAATTACAGAGATAATTAAGGATCCTAATCAAATCAAATCAAATCTCTAGAATCAATTAGGATTAGCAAATAAGTCAACATTTGCAAATGTAGAAACATACCTTGCATCGCCAAAAGGTCTTGACTTTCCCATCATGCCATTTTATCTTCACATTTCCAACACCTTCAGATTTCAATTCACCACCATTGACAAATGTGCTACTTGCTCCATCACATTCTTTGAAACTATCAAACCATTCCCCTTTCAAGCAAATTGAATTGAACAAACATTCTTTGAAACTATCAAAACCATAACCTTGATGAGCCATGCAAACTTCACATTCTTCTTCACATCAGTTGTATCATTTACATTGGCAATGTCATGGCTCTTCTTAAATTCTACAAGATAGCTTTTCATCTTCTTGCACTAATATTGGACGTTCCCTTATCGAAATAGTAGCATTCTTTATCCTTGTAATTCCTTGTGCTCTTGAACTCGATTTATTATTTCCTTTAATATCATTTCCGCACGTTGTACTCCTACCATGACTAGAACTCACCACAATTTTCCAGCATAAACGCTATCACTTGGTTGCCTGAATTTTTCATTCTCTAATATCACTGTTGTGACATCCCCTACTTTATCATTGTCATTAGGTCCTTATAAGACGGTGCGAGAGAGGACAAGAGAACTGAGAGCTTTATCCTCACCATATATCTTCAAATCTAAACTGGCAAACTGACTAATCACCTTATTGAAGACATTAAATGATCTCTAATTTTTGTACCACCTCTCATTCTTAATTGAAACAAAGAGAAATGAGAGCTTTATCCTCACGATATATCTTCATAGCTAAACTCGTGAACCGAGTAATGAATTTAATGAAGAAAATAAATGGTCTCCAATATTTGCAGTCCCTTTTATTAATTGATACATCTCTTTCTTCAGTTATAATAAATTTGAGTGATTTTTTATATATAAATTCCTTGTAATTTCTTCCATATAGCCCTCGAAAAATTCCTGCACCAAATATTGTATTTCACTTCAGGAGCTAGAGACAAACAATGTACTTACAGCCTTTTGTTGAAGCTCCCACCATTTCATCATTTGTTTTTGATGATTTCCTCTCATTCAAACATTGGACTAATCCGTCACCATACTAGGCTACACATTCAAATTATTTTTCCATCAACAGACTCTATCTGGAACTTTGTACTCGTCAGATTTTGTATCTTTAACATTACAAACCCAAAGTTCTAGTACCAGTTTGTTGTGAAAAAAAGAATACTTGCAAAGACAAAATAATCAAAACAAAAAATTTAAGAGGTTCGACAGCTAGCCTATTCCATAAAGGGTAATTAAACATTCATTAACCTAACACACTTAAACCCTTTAGCCTAATACACCCAACAATTTTTCCCACTCAAATCAGTGCTCTCTCTAGAACTCTCACACTCAATCTTAGAGAATTTTATCTCAACTTTCACTTGCACTGTTGCACATGCTAGCTTTGCTTGCCATGTGTTTATAGCCACAGAGTCTCCAAGCAACATGGAGCGAGAACCAATTATCACCGTAGAATACTTGGTCCTTACTCAAAGTAAGCTTCCAAGGAAGCTTCCTGTTTCTTATTGCAATTTTATTACTCTTTTATAATGGTTTGATTATGGCAAGGAACATAACAAGTCCCAACCCCCAACACACCAAACAAACCCATTTATAAATGGTTTCTAAACTTGTTGTAAGTTCTAACCTAGCCCAAAAAATTATCAAAGTTTGGTTGAGACCAACAAAAAATTTTGGTTGGATTTTGCCACTAATTGTATGTAGAATTTATACTGTTAGAACCTCAACTCATACCTTGACTTAGCGAAGAAGTGAAAGAGCCCCCATCTACATCCGGAAATTTAGCACTTGAATTTGGTGCATCACTTATCATATCATCATTTAAATTCAGAGGAGCTACAGATGATTCTGGGTTTGCAGGGGCCTGTAGAAAATTCAAAAGATAGTCATTAACAGACAATTCACATTAGACTAATAAAAATGCAGACTTAGTTATTCATCCAACGTTGAGCAAATACAGACTTCGTTCATCAAAAATAGTTCAAAAAAAAAAAAAAAGAGCATAGAAGCTTGTAGAACAGTAGAGGAGCCATTAACCAGTTATCACTTGATGTGTATTAAACAAAGCACAGTAGAGGAGCCATTAACCAGTTATCACTTGATGTGTATTAAACAAAGCACAGTTGCAATGCATGTGTGAAAGTCAAAATGATTGCAATTATCTCATAGTATGCAGTAGAAAGAGCAACTGTGACATAATGTTTATGATCACCTTTTTCATTTACACTTATTAACTTCATCCCTCAATTTTTTTATGAAAAAGGAAAGAAACTGATTGGCTTTTGTATTTTAATATTTTCCTTCCAATTCAACTTGCATTGGCATTAAAAAACAATGCACAGTAAACCTTAGGCAAGAAAAAAAAAAGTGAATTCCTCAAAGTTTTTCCATGTTTTTATTCATGAGCTGACATAGATCATTAAGAAATTACTGCAAGTTATGCGAAACTTCGTCTACGATAGCTTCTATGATATTATGCAATTTCTAACACAAATAAAGATAAATGCAAAACTTGGTAATTTCCAGCTCCTATCATCAAAGACCCTCACTTTCTGGCAAAATAAACTTGGCAATACTCTGAAACCTGATGGTAAGGGAAAAAAGGGAAGAGGTTTAGACCTTGCATATCTGAGAAACATCAGAAGATGGTAGATTCTTTGAATCAGGAGTAACAGCTTCTTCTGTCTTGGGTTCATGCGTTGCAGTCTCCTTACCGAGAGCATTGTCCGGTTGCATGTGGTCTAGTGCATCCTGCCTGAGGGTTCTAGAAGCTTTTGATTTGTTGTTGTGATCACCATTCAACATACTGCTGCCAATTTGCCCACCAACCCTTTTCCTGATATGGGCACAGAAATTGCAGGAAAACATAATTCAAAGGAAATTCATTTACATTAATCCATCACTGTCGAACAAAGAAAATAAAAATGACCAATTTCTCACCGAGTATTATTATTATTAACCATCTGGGTGGTAATGGGCTTGTTGGCAAATAAAATTCCACGTAGAGGCTTCCCATCTATGATGGTTTCAATGGTATAACCATGGGGAAAGCTTTCAGTAACTTTGGCTTGAAATATCTTCTTTCCTTGATGAAGTTGTGCTTGACTCATTTGCAAATTCTCTACACCTGTGAACAAAGCACTAATTCTTTGGGAAAAAATTCACATTCTTTTTCATATATATACACATCATGCCATGATTACCACTTATGAATGAATTTTCTGTGTATATCAAATAATGAAATGGATAAAAATATAAACAAAAGAGAACCCATAATTATGCAATCTAAAAAAGGAAAGTATCTCTTTGATTATGTTAGATAAGTTAGGTAGATAATAATTACAATTAAACAAAATCGACTTTCCATAAAATCACTGCTCTTAGTTTATATTGATAAAACCAAACTTGTGACCCACATCCACCGAGTGCCAGAACCATCAGAGTAATATACCAATGCCTAAGTTTTTAGCTGGTAAAAACAGATTATTAGAGTTGGTTATACCAGCGATCGGAAGGTTTTCAAAAAAAATTTTGATCATTAATGGTGCCACTAGAAAAGCATTTCACTGGACTGATCATCAGAATGGCTGAGTAAAATATGGAAAAGAAAGATGCATGTTTGCTAGTTTTGTTATGTAATTCTTTCCATCACTAGTTTATTATTCTAAGTAATTATGCATTGACCGTAATTGAATTTGGAAATCCTAAGATGGGTCTGATTTTTATCATTACTTCTCACTGCAGTTAAAGACAAACATCCTTTTGCAATTAAAGAAACAAAAATGCAGAAAAACAACAGCAACAGAGAGAAAATATGAGTGAAATTCCTAACCTGTACATCTTTATTAAAGGCGTACATATAAGTGTCAAATCTATAGGGTAAATTGCAAATGTACCCAAATTATGACTAAGTCGAAAGAATATAGTGAATCAGGTAAATCAATACAAATCTCTGAGTCTTCATCCGAATTATTTATAAAAGATCTTTCAGACCTTGTATTTTCAAAATTTAGGATCTCATTCATTTTTGCAATGAAAAAGAATATATAAAAACTTAGCTATTTTTCTTCCACCATCCATTGTTTTTCCTCTCCCTCTTCTTTTTTCTTTTTTTTTTTTTCAGTTAATTTACTTGGCTAACTATATTAATAATATTATAACTTGCTATCTTTTTCTACTAACTATTTGATCAATAAATGAGAATATCAGCATATGTATAATAATAACTATTGTATACAATTTCAGAGTTCATGATTCATAACATAAAATTATATAACATAACAACAAATACATTTTATTCTATTACAAAGAATAGTTCTATTTAGATAAATGATAATTCTATATTTATCACAATAGTCATATATTATTTTTAATTAATTTTTATTGAATCTTAAGATTTGATTGATTTTCTCTTTGTAAAATGAAAATTTGATTCTCAATTCCAAACTCTATTTGACAACTACGGTAACACCACCAGACATAACAAGTAACAACATTAACAAAATGCACTTGACGACAACAACAAAAAATAATACTGCAGCAAACAGGTCAACAGAGACTAAATTTAATACTATGTGGGGTAAATATCCAACCTAAAATCTTGACAGATATGTTTTTTAGACATAAATTTAACACTTGGGACATGTAAATATCTCACAAGAACAAATACGTGAAGATTGATGAGTAGCAATATATTTAATAAAATAAAATGACTAAGAGCATGAGTGATGTAACACTATCAATGACTCCAGCAATTTTCATCAGCATAATGGTTGTAGACCGCCTTCGGGGATCCCTAGTTCAGAAAATTGAATATGAAATATTGCCAGCTTCAATTTTATGATAGAAAACTACCCTAAATCAATTTAAAAAATGCAGTAATTGGTATCTTACTTGGTTGGGCATAAGTTGGCACAGTGTGGTGGAAATCAGTACTTGTGTCAATTCTAACCAAAGCTTTATCATTTACAGGAGAATTAAGAATTTGTTCTTGGCACTTTAGCTTCAATTGCTTTCTTAATGATAATTTTTCTAGCCGCCGTTCATCTCGTATGCTTGTAAGTCCTAAAATTAAAAAGTTTATCAAGTTATCCAAACAATGCAAAATTATATGCTCTTTAAACAGATATGTGAAATCACATAAACAAATCCCAGAGCAGTTAAGAAACTTTAGCTTCAAATAAAATAGAAAAGGCTGCACTAAACCTGTATGCAAGTAAAACATATCATCCAGTGCCTCAAGATTCTTATTGCAACCACCTATGAACACCAAGACACCACTGATCTGAGGATCTAAACAGTCCCCTGCCACAGAAAATCTTGCAGAAGGTCCAACTCCTGTAGTCATCACCTTTGTCCATATACCAGTGTCTGCAACAATAAAGGAATGTGGATGAGTTGGGGGGATGGGGTTGTTGGGGGAACCAACAGATATACCACCAAATAGAAAACAAAATCAGCTAATAACTAAAAGCCATTGTTGCAAGAACCAGCTGGACCAGTCAGACTAGTTTAACTGGGAAGTGGGTCAGCGAATTGTAAGCATATGACCCTCTTTTTTACAGAAACTGTGTTTATATAATTGGAAGAATGGCGACATTCAACCAACTATTACTGATAAGGTTAACTGAAAACAATAACACTAATAATCATTATAATAGATGCTCTCTCTTTTCAACAAAAGCTAATCTATTAAATTATTATATAAAATCCATCAAAATTCTATTACTTTAAAATCTATCAAAATTGTATTACTTTAAAATAACTAATAACTATTAACTCGTGAAAACTATTTTAAAAAAATTTAATTTGTTAAATCATGAAAGGAACAAAATATGATGTCAGTAATTTAATTTATTAGTTTGTTAATTTGAATTATTGAATTCTCTTATTTTATTATCTTTAAAGTATTAATAAAAAATAAAACCCTCTTTGTTTACTATACTATAAATTTTTAATATCTCAGAGATTACTTTTTTATTGATGAAGTAAATTTGATATTATGAAAACTTTATTATAAGTATTTTATTTTATAATATTATTGGCTTTATTTTTAATCATTATTTATAGAATATATAAAATTAATGATAATAATAATAATGTATTTTTATTGTTGTTAATATTTTTTTAATATACATGCTATAACTTGGTTTAACTCCAGTTAAACCTTACACCCCTTAATCCTCTGTTTAACAAATTTAATTACCAGGCCGGCTTTAGAAACTTTCCTAAAATCCACAAGACTTAGGTTAAACAATGGCAGAGCAAAGCATGGGCATTTTCAGGCTTCAAACTAGCCACGAGTTTACAAACTATCCAGCATACTGTTACGATCCAAGGTCACGGATCGCATCACAAAATGCTGGATAGGGAAGAAACTCATTAAAGGGAACTCTTAACACCTCAAGACGCAAAAAAGGAGTCTCAATTTCATAATTTCAGGAATAAATCTACTCATTTTATTGAATGAAGAGAAACACCCTCATATAGTGGAAGTTCATACAATGATAATACTTCTAATTAAAGTAGAAGTCTAATACAAGCAACCATTAGATAAGAAATTGCTAGAATAAGATAATGGAAAATCTTATAAAAACTACTAGATAAATAAAATTTGTTTGTTATGAATTTGATTTATCCATTATCCATATCATCAATCCCTTTCTGGAGAAAGAGATTGTCCTCAAACGTGCATCAAATCCTTGCATGAAAGAATTCAACTTTTCTTCTAATTTTGTTGGAATGCCCATGACAACTTGCTCTGGTACTATCACGTCACGGGATGATGAAAAGGGAAGGAGCTCATTGGAGAGAGCTCTTTAACACCTCAAGACTCAAGAAAGGAGAGAATCTCAATCTCACAAAGATTCATAAAATGATAATACTTCTGATTAAAGTAGAAGTCTAATACAAGCAACCATTAAATAAGAAACTACTAGGATAAGATTATGGAAAATCTGATAAGAAACTATTAGATAAATAAAATTTGTTTGTTATGGATTTGATTTATCCATTATCCATAATACAAACCTTGTAAACCTCAGCAAAAAAAAAAAAATCAAGTAACTCAAACAGTCATAAATATCCTTCTTAATGTAAAACATTTTATACTGGGCACCTCAAAAGGATACAACAGCTCATTTTAATTTAATGAAGCACCTCCTAGCTTTATGGTTTGTGTCTAAGTGACATGTCTGTTAACCCACAGCACAAGTCTTCTAAATTAATCATTCAACTATTATTAAAACTTTCTGGATGGAATTTGGAAGCCACTAAAAATTTTATATACAGAAGCATTATACATACCAACATCAAGCATGTATAGGTCATCATACAGATTTTGAGCATCTGTAAATCCCCCAAAAACAAATAAATTCTTGCCAAAAGCAACAGTAGAATGACCAGCTCGAGGTGGCAATTTCTGGCCTGTGGTGTTGAGCTCCTTCCATACAAGAGTTTCTAATAAAACACAAGAATTTGCAAAGAAGTAGTTAGCATCTCTCAGTTCTGTTAAATCAAAGCTTTATTTTAGATAGTCATGTGACGCTGGAAATTAAACTCCTGCAAGAAGGTGTATTGAGTATGTAAATATATAGGCATATCAAGAATAAGCAAAACCTGCATCTAGAATGTGTACATCAGACAAATAATAATCATGCCCATCTTCACCACCAACCACAACGATTTTGTTGTTCCAAGATGAGCAGGTATGGCTATCACGTGCAGAAGGGGGAGTGCCAGATGTAGCTGCTTGTTTCCAGACAAATGTTTCTGTTGCAAGAGCGGGGAAAGGAAGAAAAGGATAAGCTCATTATCTTTATCAACAGCTGACTTACTGAGATGCCACCAAAATGGAAATCAGGGCCTATGAATGGTGAAAAAATACAGAAAGTTCAATTTAAACAGTTGACTCGCCTTCCCCACCCACACAACCCCAGAGAGAGAGCATGAAAGAGGAAAGAAGAGAATATTGGGCTTTCCATATAGAAGCATAACGTACATGATCAGACACTAAGCGAAATTCTCATCAAGTGTTTAGCTAGCTGCATATACATCAAACTTACCTGTATTTAATATGAAAATATCATTGTAATACACTTCAACGTTATTATTTGAAGATTTTCCGCAGCCACCAAATATGAAGAGACGTTTGCCAACAAGGGCAGCACTATGGCCCTCCCGTGCCTCTGGTCCCTCTCCTCTAACTGTTGGAGAAATCCATGTATGTGATGCTACAAGCAAAACATATGAGACGTGTTATGCAGATGAATCAACCAAATTCATCGAGATTACCAATGCCAAACAGAAAATGAACAGCAAATCCAAATCTCATCCCTCATACATGCTAATACTAAGTGGAAAGCAACATAAGCAGATTGCTTTTGCAACAATGCCAAATGCAGAGGAGGATGTATTATTAGAAAAATTGTAAAGAAAGGTGTCACTCACAAGTATCTAATATATGCAGATCCTTAAGAGGGTTCATCCCATCAGTGCCACCAAACACAAACAGATTGTCACCAACAGTAGTACAACTGTGGCTGTCCCTCGGAGTTGGAGGTGTGCCTTTTATCACTGGTTGGCTCCAAGTCTGCATTGCTGCCAGAAAGCAACAGAGCGTGAACAATGCTCATGAAGAAAAATCTCCGTAGGAAAATTCAATAATAGAAAAGAAAATCTCAAATGATTTAAAAGCAAGGAAAAAATTTGTTGTGAACAGAAACCATGAATACCCAAGCAAGAGAAAATAAATATATCTTAAGTAGCAAACCAAAAGCATTAAAAGTAGCATTACTGAAGATACTACCCTCCGTTACATTGATTAAAAAAAAAGAAATCAAGAGAACCATGTGGTACATAGATTCTAAGATAGGATAATCGATACTCCAGACATACCAGTTTACAATGAGAAGGGGGAAGGTAAGAAATTAGTGCCAAACTGCCAATCAATACAAGTAACAAATAACAACAACTTAACAAGCACCTCAACATATTTTACATGATAAACTCCCAACAAAGTATTAATGCCTCGCAACAAGAACAGTACAAAATTCCCATTATAACCCCCATAAAATCCCTTAGTCAATCAAGTTGTTATACACATCAAACCATCCCCCCAAAA
The DNA here is from genome assembly GCF_001659605.2 of Manihot esculenta. Taxonomy (NCBI): domain Eukaryota; kingdom Viridiplantae; phylum Streptophyta; class Magnoliopsida; order Malpighiales; family Euphorbiaceae; genus Manihot; species Manihot esculenta. Next base: position 21,821,960 of record NC_035166.2, on the reverse strand, counting down.
TAAAAATAAATTGAGAAAGAAAGAAGCTTTAAATCAGAAAAACATGAAATGAATGCAAAACAAGGACCCATAAAATAAACCCATAGAAACCCTAAAAGAACAATTTCAGAGTTATTATTCATCATAACAAACACAAAAGGTCTAGCAAAAAAGATTATACAAAAAAAAAACTTTATCTCAGAACCAATAAGAACAAATGAAGCAAACCTCAAAATTGAAAATATTACAGCGGACGAAAAATAAGAAAAAAAAAGGGGGGGGAGAGAAACAAAATGAAGGAAATAAAGTGAACACCCACCAGTGTCAAAGACATGAACTTGGTTGGTCTGGCAGTTATCTCTGCCATAGCCACCAAAAACATAAAGAAACCTCCCTCCTTTAACGGAATTGCATGTATGCCCCCACCTCTTGCCTGGCCCATTACTCTTAAGAGGCTGTTGAGCTCCTTGTTGTGGGTATGTTTGCTGCAACTGAAGCCTTTCCCACCTCATTTTCTGGGAAAATTTTTAGCGGCTGATAAAGAGGAGGGAATTTGATTTTATTTTAAGAAAAAATGGAATAAGAGATGGGATTTCTGGGGATTGGAGTGTAGATTTTCGTTTTGAGCTCTCATGCAAATGAGCGAGCAAAAGGCCTAAACAAGTTTTAATTAAATGGCATTCAATAGGGGGGATTAAAGAAAGAGGATTAATCCCTCAAAGGGAGATAGAATAGTGTATCTGATGAGCTGAAAAAGCAAGCGGGTTGGACACGTGGCATGAATCAATGGCTTGATGTGGGTTCCACCTTGCAGTCTCCTTTGGGCATGGCCCATCAAAGAATGGGCCCTGTCCAGCTCATCTTATCCTCCTCCTCATTCACTTGTTCATCAGCGCCCAAGTGTATTAAAGGTCGTACTTTGAAGTACAATGTCAAATATTGACATTTTTCATCAATTTTTTTATCGATAGATATTTGGACAAGAGGGAAAATCGAACCGTGGTGATAAAAAAATTCGAACCGTGATGATCAAAAAACCAAAATGCAGTAATAAAAATTTTTTACATATATCTTATCGATCCATTTAATATATAATAGACAATATTTTTCATGAATGATATATAAAATTTTTCTAATTTAATACTAATTTATTATGATTTTTGGTGAATACTAGGCAAGAGCAAATGTGAGTAAAAAATGACAACAAATAAAACAACCCCATTTTAAACTGTTGGTTATGGGAAACAAATAGTGGCTAAAAGCCATAAATGAAGGAAGCTTTGCTTGGCCAGAACATTTGTCAGAAAGGGTTCTTCATAAAAAAGTTGGCAGGCCGAGTAAAAATCTTGCTTTAGGGTTTTAGATCCTGGAGCTTTGATTCAAATTGGAGTAAATAGGAATCAGACATGGCAAAAAGTTGCGGGAAAGTTGTACTTTCATGTTTAGTTGATTGGTTGAAGTTTAAAGGAAGTTGGGATTTTCAAAGCATTGCTGACATAATTAAAGAAAGGGACTGGTTGATATTGTCAATGAGCTTGCAATTGCATCATATCTCTGGCAGAGATTCCATGCCTTGCACAAGTAATCTGTGATACATATTCTGGATTGAATCAAACTAGACATTGGCAGAGGTTGACAGATTTGCTTCTGGGAAAAAATTATAGGAAAAAAATATTGAGTTATAATCAAGGGTGTGGGGAGACAAAATTGATCTCTTCCTCTCTCATGGGGTGAATGTTCAGACAAAAAGGAAAAATGTGTGTTATTTTGTCAATTCATTGTACAGTGAAAGGTTCATTTAAGTAAATACATGTCATTTTCTCAATAGTTGAATCCCTTTCACAACTGGTCTACTGTAGTCTCTGCATGCACCCAAGTGCAGTTTCCTTCCCAACTTCTCGTATAGCTGCATGGATTATCTAAGTTCAGTATCTCACATCGATTATGGAATGTGTGTGAGTAAGATTTTTATAAAGTTAAAAGATTTTATCAATTGTATCGACTCTCATTTTGTTTTAATGTCGTTAAAACTATATTATAGTGAAAATTTGAGAATTTGAATTGAAACCAAGGAGAGTTTCTGTAGTAAATATAAATCAGAAGTTAGTAGATCTCTCAAGGATTCAGACATCTCCCTTCTTCAGCATGCCCAAAGTATATGCTGATGCTGAAACAAACCTAACACCAAGCAATGCTGAAATATTCATAGGTGATGCAAATTCAGAAAACAGTCCATGTTGAGGAATTAATGGACAATAAATTCCACAGCCAGATTGCATTTGCACTTGTTGTGTGGAGGCTAAATTTCATTGAAACAGACATCCCAGTAGACAGTGGCTAGCATTTCAATCAGCAGACAGATGCATTCTTCTGTCACAGTGCTTCAATGCATCAACTTGTGCATTGGTAGTTTGATCCACTGGTGTTTCTTTTTTCTCTTTTTATCTGGATTTTCTTTGTGAGGAAAAGTCACATCCAAAGATTACTTTGTAGTCTTTGGAAGTTTAGAGAAAAAAAGGGAAGTAATGATTCTTTGTATAGGGATTAAATAATAATTTTTACTTTATTTAATTAATTTGGGAATGATTGGTCTATAAGTGCAGGGTACTTCCTTTCATCCATTGGCTTTGCTGGGTTGGTTGCATGTGAAATTCTGGGCTGCTTCTTTCCCCTTGGGCCTTTACCACAGGCTTAGAGCTCCACCCATTTCATCATAGAGCTTTTTTTAGTAACTGGATTAGTTAAGGGCGGATGAGATCTTGTGTAGCCAGCAACTCAAAGACAGTCAAAATTCAAAAAGTCAGTTGTCAAAGTTGTCCACGGAACGGCAACCAAAATACGCGTTTAGGTTTAGAGTAATTTGGTCTCGGTTGTAATAGTCTTGGTCCTCTGAATCTTAGGGATTGTGCTTGTGCACCGTACCAGACCCAGCTTCTCTTAAATCGAGTTAAAATATTAAACATACATAAAAATTTAATTTATTTTTAATACTACATGTTTAATACTATAAAAAAAAAATAGTTATTCTTTAATGCACACCTAAAATTTAACTTAAGATTCGGTGGCGGATTTAAAAATTCAATTCAGAAGGCTTAATTTTAATAAATTATCAATGAATATAAAATATATAAAAATATATATATATATAAAAAATTAATAAAATATTATAATTTATTTACCGTTTTATTATAAAATCAACTTTTAATAATCAAATTGAAATAAAAAAAAACAATAACAATAAAATATATATATATATATATATATAAAGGAGAGTTTCAATTCAGTTTTAGATTCCAATTCAGAGGCCTCCCTAGCTTAGGATTAGCAAAGATATTACAGGAATTTTCAAAGCTTTTAGCAGTGAGAAAATAATTTTGTAATATAGTCAAAGAGTTATAACGTATGTTGTGCCCTATGAGGGTTTGTTCAATAAAAACCGGAGAGTTTGTTCCTGAAATTAGGTAGAAAAGAAACATCTCTACGTAATCCACAGACTTAATCCCACATAAACTATATTTAATTAATTTTTAGATTTTCTAAATTCAACTCCTCAATTTCTCATCTTCTTTGCTTTTGACAAAAGAAAAAAAAAATTAACTTATTATTTTTTACCCTTTAATTTAATTAACTAATTAGGGAGCTTAAAAACAGTATGATATTAAAAAAAATTGTGTTTAGAAAGAAAATTAAAGAAACATTATATTAATTATTTTTCTTAGACTTAATGATTTGCCCTTCAAAGTTTCATATTCTACATCGTCCTCCAGACTTAGATCCTTCTTCTTGAATGATACTTCCGATGGTTTGAAAAAATAAATAAATAACACAATTTATTCTCTACAAGTTTCAATCGGATAAATTGAGGTGTTATTGCTCATAATCACCATATTAAGTGATTTAGTTTGTGAAACTCCATTTCAAATGATTTATTATTAAAAAATATATAATTTTAAGCCTTAGTATGGATAAAAAAATAGAGGTTTTTTTTAAGAATTATCAGACAATTGATTCATCGTATGCATGCAAAAGGGAAACATGCTTTTTAATTATGTATTCAAGATATCATAGCAGAATCTATTGTTTTAATGTTAGATTTTCCCATGGTTGATTTCTCTTTTGTTAAAGGGGAAAATAATTAAGTTTATCATTTTATGTGTTAAAAATTCATCCAAGATTAATACTTGTAATAGATTTGTTCATATGAACTTTTGCGCTCTCTTTTTTGCCAACTTAATGGCTTTTTAATGAATTATATCTGTGTGAGAAAAAATAAATCAATCAAATTAATATCTACATAGGTAGATTATCTATTTACTAATAGTATTACATGAAGAAAATAGATGAGACTTGTAATATCCGACTAAATTCCGGTATCCAAATTCTAACTTTCTAATGAAATCTCCATTGAATTCTAGAATCTCAAAATTGGAATATTTAAAAGGGAAAAATAGGGTTTCTATAAAATGAATTTGAAGGATTTCTAAAATGTGTTAAAAAAATAGTTTTCAAATCTTCAAAGTTTGGCTGCCGAAGCTCTCATGTTTGGCCGCCAAATATTAGTTAGCAGACCCAGTTATAAAAAGATCTCAGCTCGATTTTGGGAGAAATTCTTCAGTCTTCTTTTGGGTAGAGGTTAAATTATGATTCCTTGATGTTTCGCTGAGATTTCTTCGAATCTCTCAGAGAATTTATGAGTTTTCCCCTTGATTTTTGAAGTTTTGAATTTGAATTTCAAGTTTTAACCTTTGGAGATCTCCGGAGATCGATTGCCCTCTTCTCTAAGTCTTGGTTGCTGTCACCATTGTGTCTCCAAGAGGTAAGTTCAAATCATTATCTTTCTTTTGATTTCTGAGGGTTTTTCAACAAGTTTTATGGGTATTTTAAATATTTTGAGAAATGCATGTTAAATTATATTTTCTATCCCGTTTTGCTTTGAATTTAATTACTGAGATACTATAAGTGTTTACATGTTGTATTTGAGGCCTTCTAGTTGCTTAGAGGCTCCTAAAGTTGTTTTAGGATGTTTGTGAGTTGTTGCATATGAGAATCGGAACGTTTTGGTGGTTGTGAGTATAGAGAAAAATAGGATTCTGCCTTGCTGGGAACCCAGGTTTGGCCGCCGAACTTGCCGGTGGAGACAGCCTTTAGGCCGCCGAGCTTGCCCTGAAGGATTGACTTTCGGATCTAAGAAAGGACCACCGACCGCCGAACCTGCCGCTAAAAATTCCCTGTCTAGTTTTTTCTAACTTGTTTTCCTTCGTGTGTTCTTGTATATTTATAGGAGTTTCTTGGGATAGTTTTAAGTGTTATAAAAGTTATGTTTGGTTTCTCATTTAAGTCCATCTGTGTAGGATCAGACTTGAAAGACCGTAAAGACTTGCAGTGAAATAACTGTCTTAGAGTTAGGCGTGCATCAACCATATGTGAGTAGAATTAAATTGAATTATTATTTTAAAGAAACTAAATGTTTTAAGCATGCTCATGCATCACGAATGTCATTTATATATATGATTAGGATGCTTTGTACTAGAAATCACGAATATGATGTATAGCATAATTTGTTGTTGTTGTTGATGGATGTTGGATGACCCACTAGCTCTCAAGTATGTTGTGATATGCTATGACGGATATGGGAAGATCAAGGCTGCCCATTCTATGCTCCTAGCACTAGCACTATGTAATGGAAAGACGAAGACTGCCCATTCTACGCTCCTAGCACTATGTAAGAGAAAGATTAGTATTGTCAATTCTACGCTCCTAACATTTTGGATATGTTATGTTATATTTAATAGAAAGTCATGAGGAGCTCCCATCGTGGGCCAGTCACTATTGGAATATGTAGAGGCTTACTAGTGACAAGTCCATCTTGATGTGAATTGTTTGTGTTGTGACGCATTCATACGATCATATGTTCTATTAAACTACTTTTATTTATAATTCTGCTCACTAGACTCTTGTAACTTATTCCTTTCCCCTAACCTTAGATTTGTAGGAGTGGAGTTAGCATGGGAGGCCATCGTTGTTGGTATAGTCTATTATAATAATATAGTTGTGGACATATATTAAATTATAGATTATAATTGTATTTTGTCCGAGTTTTCTTTATAATTCCTATTTTATGATTCTTTTATGTAAAAGTTTTTAAGTATAAGTTATGTTTAACCAAACTTGAGGCATATAATGTTAATTATACTGGAGCATTTGATGAGAATTCTAATATGAGTTTATATTTTCAGTTATAATACGTGCGCAAATCGAGTTTTGGTTAGTGAAATGAAAATTTTTTATGTGCTTGTGTGATCATGTATGGGATTATATTATGATGTATATTAGATTTGCTACGGATTTCGGTGACCTTAGATCGATTTGAACTCTAGTGTCAGTAGCGGTTCGGTTTACGAGTTGTTACAAGACTAAATTTAACAATAACTCAAATTTAAGTGTGGCAGTTAAAAATCAATTTTAGTAGCATACTTAAAAAGTGGATTGGATTTAATTTTAAATAAAAATTCAATTGTTTATGATATTTAATATTAAATTTATATCTCAAACTAATATGGGATAACAATTTATGGCATGAAAAAAAGTCATTTAAATAAAAAAAAACATACGAAAATCAAACATAATATGCTATTATTAATATAATTCAAGTGATAAATGCAACTAATTCAACAATTGCAAGCGAGTTAAATAATAACATAAGAGATAAAGTGTAAATGACAGGTTCCGGCGAGTGGTGTTTTACCTCAGCTCTCTCTATAGCCGTGTTTTTTTGCAATAAAATTTTATTTTTAAGTCTCATGATATCTGTGTTTTTTGATTTTGAGGTTTGAGGGTTGAGTTTTTATGAATGTATGGATTGGTTTTAGTTTTATATTGATCCGGTGTAATTGAGACATGTTTTCAAGAACATTTCAATGCATTCTGTTTGCATGATAAAAAAAAACTCAACTATTTTGCTGTGCAAGTATCATGAATGAAATACTCATGAAATTTAAATACCAAATGAGATGTAAATAAAAATAAAACATTTTAATAACTTAGAAAGTAAAAGCCAGGAATCAATAATGCAATTGATTAATATATACATAGATGTAAAGAGTAATAGTATCATAATTTTTATATCAGTAACATTGTAATTAAGATAAGTATAGGAATTATCAAACTAGTAATTACAGTTTAATGACTGCCTATCACCTTTTTTTTAGCCGCTTTTATGCCATAGGGTGCATGAGAATTGAAATAAACTTTTCTTGCTTCTGTCGTGATTTGACGAATGAGTGTAGCTCTTTCTCGTGGGACCTCGCAGAGATCAACATATGTTAGAAAGGCACACATGAAATGCTAAAAATGCCTTTCACCTCAACGTCTTTACTATGTAGCCATGCTTGAATCCTCTTTTGATAGCTGGTAGGTCAATGATGAGATTCTTTGTTTTATGGATGCAAAGTGCATAGTTTTCCTTGGTGCCTTATGTTTAGGCAGCAATTCCCTAATCCTGTGGTCGTTCTTGCTGCCCGTTTTAGTCTTTAAGTTTTTTTTCCATAAGATTTTAAATCTTGTATTTTGTCATTCGCATACTAGACCTAAATAAAAAAACTTTTTTATGCAATTAATAATAATTAAAAAGAAAAAGATGGGCAGAAAGATGAATGAATTGCATTAAGTGAACGAATGATTGATAATCACATTAAACTTGGAAGACCCAATAATTAAGGTAAGTTTCAAAAGAGCAATCGAAGCAATTATCACACAATTCTGAGATTATGATATATCAGCTCAGCTCAGCTCTTATGCAAATTATAGCAAATCATGTGATATTCCTTTTCCATTTACTAATTAATTTTTTTTTTATTAATTCAAATTCTCACTCTTAGGTCTTAGCTACCTATTCCATCTCTCTGGAGTAGCTGTCTATTAATAGGACAATAATTAAAGATTTGTACTGTCCATGCATGCAGCAACTTTTTAATTACTTCCTATTAGTAAATTCATACATATAATTATGTAAATAAATAAATAAATAAATTTTATTTTTTAAAAATTATTTTACAATACTTCAATTTATGTGAAAGTGAGTAAAAATTATTTCATTTTCATAGAATAAATGGAGTAATTTTTATTTTATTTTATTTTAAACACTATTAATTTACATATTTGATTATACATTTTGATTCTTTTTTGAAAAATTTTTAAATGCATTATGCTTCCTTCCCGTAAATGAAGAGTTATGGATTAATAATTAATTAAAAATTTTAATATTTTTTTAAAATTATAATAATTAAATAGTAAAATATTTTATAATTAAATTTAATAAAAAAATAATTAATAAAATTTTTAAAAATATATACATATTTTAATATAGTTTTTAAAATATAACAACTAAATATTAATTTTATCAAGAAAGAGAGAGGGCGCTGGTGACCCATTAATGATAGGAATGATGTTTTAGGGTAGTGATCAGTGAGTTCTGCAACGGCAGCCGGCGGAGATCGCTCTAGGGGGACTAGGGTGGTCAGACTCAGATATTTGATTTTATTTTTTGAAAAAAAAACTCAGATATTCAGAATCCTTTAGAAAGAAACATGGATTCTTGAAGTGGGATATATCTGTCAATATGTACTACCTCTGTATCCTGCTCAGATTATTAAAGCTGTGCAGTGCGCGTGATGAGCACCTTTTTTCTTTTAGAAAAATAATCAAGTGGGGTAAATATAAGGGTCACTTTTGCCCTAGTTTTTTAGGGTACCTTGCCCTGTTATAGGGTAGTAGTCCTATAAACAGATTGCAGCAGAGATCATCAGCTATAACGTGCATGCATGGGCATCGTTGTCTCTTAAATCAAATCCTAATATGATCCAGCATTTACTCTTTCTCTATTACTTGCTGACAACATTACCTTCTTTTTTTAACTAAATGGATCCTCCTCTCCAGCTCCCCCATTTATATTTTCAGATTTTCTGACTACTGCTTCTTCTGCTTTACCTATATAACAATCAATATATTTACATATATTACATGTCACTCTGCTCAAACTGAGCTTCCATACATGTGACCATGTCTTTATATAGAAGCTCAGTTTGAGCAGACATGTAACTTATAGATTAACAAGACATGTGTGAATCCTTCGGTGATCTGAATTCAATTTTCCTTCCTTTCTATGAATATTTATCGATAAAAAAATCTCGACATTGTCGTTTTGAGGGTTACTGAGTTCTCTCTCAGAGGACTAACTTGTCAAGGGAAATGAATTCCAGTGGAACTCAGGACTTTGAATATTTATGGTAGAGTTGGGATGAAGAGTTTGAAAAGATTCACGTTACCCACCCAAGGCCAAACCTAAGTATGGAAACTTTGGTGTAGTACTATTATTGCTTTGAAGCTGTTACGTCCGTTTTCCTTAGGCTCTTAGTTGGCCAACTTAATTCAAGTAACAATCAATGTGAATGTTAACCATGCTTACCACAAGGTTACCTTCCATTATAGATATTAAAAAAATTAATTAATTTTATTATATTTTCAGTTAAATTCTTCATTCAACGTATAAATAATTTGTTTTTATTTGCATGAGTACCTTCATTTCTTTGAATTCAAAAAAGAAACAAATTAATTGGTGGATTCGAATGACCGTATGACAGTTTATCTCCCAATATGGAAGTCGCCACCTTTCGTCAATAAATGTACCTCTCTATCCATTTTAAACTTTTTTTAATTCTCCTCTAAGAATTATTTTTTAAAACTTCTGTTTTTTCGGGCTTGGCTTCTAGCTACCCTGCTCCAATTGGAAACGGGAGATTCTTTCCTTATCTGGTTATGGGTCTACCATTTCTACAGCAAGATGGGTGTAAATAATTTTTTTATATGGTAAACTATGCAAATTTAAACTCGATAAGAGGGTTTTTTTAGTTTGATCTACAATATAATTTCCGTGGATTTGCTTCGATTGATTTTCGCTTGTTTAAGCTCATGAAATATTTTAGAGTTCGAATGTTGAGTTCAACTTACTAATTCTTTTAAGCATAATCTCTAGTGTATCTTTCAATTTCTAAAGTATATAGTTTTCTAAAATATGTTGCGATTTTTATAGTTTAATACCATATTTTATACCGGGTACCGAGTTTAGGTTTAGTCTTTCCGCCTTACATGACCGCCATTTAATTAAGGTTATGCTTAGAGGTCGTTGCGATGCTAGCGAAAGGAATTACTAAATTCTTATTTATATAAAGACTTAATTATGTTAACCTAGGGTTTTTTAATGGTTCAAGGAATTTAGACCTAATATAATTTGTGGGTTAGGAATCGATTGTTGGACTTAGTATCGATAGCCTAGATGGTGGTAATAGTTCTTTTTTTGCACCTTAGAGAGTCAACCCTCAATACACTTGCCATATGTCATCGAGCTATATATAATTATCGTCATATCAACTTACTAGTTCTTTTAAGCATAACCTCTAGTGTATTTTCCAATTCCTAAATTCTATGGTTTTTAAAATATGTTACGATTCTTATAGTTTGATTGATTATGATAATTAAGATCGAATATTTTATATCGGGCTGAGGTTTAGTTTTTCCACCTTATACGACCGCCGTTTAATTAAGGCTCTGCTCGGAGGTAGTGCTAGCGAAAGGAATTACTAAATTCTTATCAAAATGGAGACTTAATTATATTAACGTAGGGTTTTTTAACGGTTTGAGGAATTTAGATCTAATATAATTTGTGGGTTAGGGATTGATTGTTGGTTTAGCATCGGTAGTCTAGAGAGTGGCAATAGTTTTTTTTTTGGTACATTAGATATTCTGTAATACCCGGCTAGACTCCGGTATCGGAATTCCTACCGTCCGGTGGAATCTCGGATGTCGGAGACCTCTAGAAAGGTAAAACCATGTTTTCATAAAATGATTTAATGTGTTTTATGTTTTAAGCATGAAAGGAAATGAGTTTTTGCATGAAAACAACCTTGGAGGAAAACACAGGTTCGGCCGCCGAACATGCAGGCATTTCGGGTGTGCCTTAGGCCCCCGAAGGCATAAGTGAGGGAAGTCCAGGTTCGGCCACCGAACCTCAAGTTCGGCAGCCGAACATGGCATGCATGCGGAGGCACATTCGGCCCCCGAACGTGGCCTGGCTAGCCACTATAAAAGGGTCCCTTAGCCGAAAACGGGCGAGCTTTTCTCCCCATTGTCGGCCAAGGTGAGCCCTCCGCCGTTCCTCACCAATCTTTGAGCTTTTCCTTCAAATCTTTCACGATTTTCACAAGTTTTCATCTTTGTTTTGAAGATTTTCAAGTTTTGAGCAAGTTTTGGAGCTTTGAGATTCAAGAACTCAAATCTCTCCCATCTCCGAGTTTAGGTCGTCTCTCTCTCGATCTTCAAGAGGTAAGAGCCGATCTTAACCTCATTGCATGTTTTAAGTAAGTTTTATGTAAGATCTATGAGGTAGAATGCATGTTTAGCTTATGGTTAGGTTTATGAGCTTATGTTGTGTTTTTGAGCAATGTGTTGTTGTTGTGTGTTGTAGTTGGGGCTTAAGGTAGTTTGAAGCCCCTAGGAGCCAATGTATGTATATTTGTATGATTTGAATGAGTTATATGCATGTTGGAATGGGAAGGAGAGGTTTTTGTGCAAAGGAAACCAAGTTTCTGCCCTTTGGCAGAAACCAGGTTCGGCAGCCGAAAGACTTTCGGCCGCCGAACCTGCCTGGGAGGCAGGCCTTTCGGCTGCCGAAGTTGCCCCCGAAAAGAGACTTTCGTCTCTGTCTGGGACTTTCGGCCGCCGAAGGTGCCGCCGAACCTGCCCTGTTTAGCCTTCCTTTGCATGTTTTGCACGATTATTTTAAGGTGTTTTAGGGGATTTTTGGGGGATGTTTTCAGAGTCATGTTCTAGTATGTTGGTCCCTCATTTGAGTCCACCTGTGTAGGTTCGGACCCAAGGAACCGAGGACCTCAGCAGTGAGTCAGCTGCTTCTGTCAGTGTCAGAGCTAGCCAGAGGTGAGTAGAACTAAATTAAACCTTTTATCTTACGAAATCATATGCTTAAAGCATATTCATGCATCATGTTTATATGTAATAGGTTGATTGCATTAGTTACACGAATATGTTGTATTGCATAAAATGTTGTTGATGCGGATGAATGTTGAATGATCCATTAGCCCTCATATGTTATGACATGATGATATGATATGGAAGTCCAGGTGTGGCCTGCACTACGCCCCTGGCACTATGTAAGAGAAAGACCGGACGTGGCCTGCACTACACCCCCGGCACCATGGATTATGTATGTTATGTTATGTATAAGAGAAAGACCAGGTGTGGCCTGCACTACGCCCCTGGCATGATTGGATTATGTAGAGGGCTAAATGGTGACAAGTTCATCCTTGATATGATTAGTTGTGATGTGATGCATTTCATGATAGCATATATTTTAAATGCTTTATTATTCTGCTCATTGGGCTCTAGTAGCTCACCCCTCTCCCAAATTCTCCAGGTTTGCAGGTACAGGGTAGACTAGGAGGTCAGCAAGAGTATTGAAGTCCTTTGTATGTAATAGATAGAATGTAGACATGATAAAATGTAAAGTTATGAATAGTTATGTAATGTAATGATATTGAGGATTAGAAGTTGTGCTTGACTTATGTGTAAGGTATCCCTTTGAATGCATGATCTTAGATCTTTTATGATGTTTATGTAAACCAACTCAACATATGTTGTATTGCCCATTGGGGCTTTGATGAGATCCCTCAGAGGGGTCGACGTTTATGATTATGTCTATGTTCAGTGTATGCACAGGTTGAGTTTGGTGTTTGAATGAAAGAAAAGTTTTATTTTTATGTATGTTGTTGATCATGTATGGGATTAAACAGGTTTTCAGGTTATATGTCAGGCTTGCTACGGGTCCCGGCGGCCTTAAGCAGATCTGGATCCTAGCGCCGGTAGCGGTCCGATTTTCGGGTCGTTACATATTCAACCCTCAATACACTAGCGAGATGTCATCGAGCTATATACAATTATCCTCATATCATCGTATGAGCTTACTAGTTCTTTTAAGCATAACCTTTAGTGTAACTTTCAGTTTCTAAATTCTATAATTTTTTAAAATATGTTACGGTTCTTATAGTTTGATTGATCATAATAATTAGGATCGAATATTTTATATTGGGCTGAGGTTTAGTTTTTTCGTGTTACACGGCCGCCATTTAATTAAGGCTCTACTTGGAGGTGGTGCTAGCGAAAGGAATTACTAAATTCTTATCAATATGGAGACTTGATTATGTTAATCTAGAGTTATTTAACGGTTTGAGAAATTTGGATCTAATATAATTTGTGGGTTAATCGACAGATGGGTTTAGCATGGATAGTTTAGATGGTGGTAATAGGCTTTTTTTTTTGGTATCTTAAACGGTCAACCCTCAATTCACTAGCGAGATGTCATCGAGCTATATACAATTATCCTTGTATCAACTTACTAGGTCTTTTAAGCATAACTTATAATTTATCTTTTAATTTTTAAATTCTATAATTTTTTAAAATATGTTAAGGTTCTTATAGTTTGATTGATCATGATAATTAGGATCCAATATTTTATATCGGACTGAGATTTAGTTTTTCCGCCTTACATAACTGCCATTTAATTAAGGCTTTACTTGGAGGTTGTTGCGATGCTAGCGAAAGAAATTACTGAATTCTTATCAAGATGAAATCTTGATTATGTTAACCTAGGGTTTTTTAACGGTTCGAAGAATTTAGACCTAATATAATTTGTGGGTTTAGCATTGATAGTCTAGATGGTGGTAATTATTTCTTTTTGTACCTTAGATAGTCGACCCTTAATACACTAGCGAATGCCATCAAGCTATATACAATTATCTTCGTATCAACTTACTAGTTATTTTAAGTGTAAAATCTAGTGTATTTTTCGGTTCCTAAAGTCTATGGTTTTTTAAAATATGTTACGATTCTTATAGTTTGATTGATCATGATAATTAGGATCAAATATTTTATATGGGACTGAGGTTTAATTTTTCTGCCTTACATGACCGCTATTTAATTAAGACTCTATTTAGAGATTATTGTAGTAAAATCTTATCAAGATGAAGTCTTGATTATGTTAACTTAGGAATTTTTAACGATTCGAGAAATTTAGACCTAATATAATTTGTGAGTTAGGGATCAGATTGAAGATTGTTGTGGTGCTAGGGAAGGGAATTGCTAGATTTTTATCAGATTGAAGACTCAATTCCGTTAACATAGAGTTTTAATGGTTTAGGAATTTTAGACCTAATTTAATTTATGGGCTAGTTAGGATCTGACTTTTATATTGCCGAGGTTTGGCATTTAGGTAATGATCGCCGGGCTTCCCTCACTAGGGGAGCGAGGCTTGACCCTGAAGAAGAATACAAGCCCAAAGTCCATTAAGCCATCCTAAAGAAAACCGACCCAATATCGCAGGCCTAAGCTCGAATACGTGGGGCAGGCCGATCAGTCACGAGCATAGGTCCAACAAGAGATAGCCTAACCCGGCGATATGATGTGAGGGAGAATAATCGATCCAAGTCACTTAGCAACCCTATCCGTACGCGAGCCGAGAAGAATTAAATAGCCGTCTGACGTGGATAAGAGTTCTAACGCATTCATACATACGGATCTGAGTGTAGAGACAGGTGGCACGTAGCAGAGAAATGATTAGACATCACGAACGGACAAAAGAAAAAGGATAAAAGGAAAATGGCGTCTTCTTCCCCGACCAAATTTACACGCCCACTATAAATCTTATTTTCTGAACTTTAGAATATCCAAGATTACTGTGGCGCCAGCGAAAGAAATTACTGTATTTATATCAAGTTGAAGACTAATTCTATTGAACTAGGGTTTTTATAATAGTTTGGGGATTTACGACCTAATTTAACTTGTGGGTGAATTAGGATAGGATCTTCTATATTATGCCAAGGTTTGGTTTCCCTTTCCCCCCCTAACATGGCCACCATCTAGGTTGAAGATTGTTGTGGTGCTAGTGAAAATAATTACTAGATTTTTATCAGATTTAAGACTCAATTCTGTCAACTTAGGATTTTTTTTTTTTTAATAATTTGAGAATTTTAGACCTAATGTAATTTGTGGGTTAATAATTAGGATCAGATATTCTATATTGGCCACCATCTGGGTATCGCTCTACTTAAAGATTGTCGTGGCGCTGGCAAAAGGAATTATATACTAGATGTTTATTAGATTGAAGACTTGATTCTATTAACCCTAGAGGGTTTTTAATGGTTTGGGGATTTTAGACCTAATTGAATTTGTGGGTTAATTAAGCCTATATAATTGAGTTGGATTCTTAATTTATTGCATTTAGGTCATGGCTTTATATTCCTATTCGCTATGAATGATTTTCTTCCAATCAATAATAGATACTAAATCTTGGTAAATTAATTGTGTGTTTATATGATTCTTTAAGTTTTTTACTTTCATGATATACAAATTAAAATCATTTTATTGCTTAATTGTCATCAAGATTCATTTTGCAGGTGAAATCTTTCACATACAACACTCTAATACATGTTACAACAATTTAAAACTCAAACTTTTAAATTTTAAAATTAAAAATAAAATCTTCAAATTTAATTTCAATAAAATATTTTTTATTCACATTTTATAATAACATACTGAAATTACGTAATCTGATAGCAAGCGCATCTGAGTAAATCTTAGAGATTTCAATTCTACTTTTCAATCTCCAATTTTTATTTCTAAAAAAAATAATCACTACACGTCTGAAATTAAATTTTATTTTCATTAAATCCATTTATTAAAGTTATAACATTTACAATGAATATACATTTTTTTAATTAAGAACGAAACGATCATGTGAATTAATTAATTAATTAATTACTATTGTATAATGGAACTCAATCCTTGAAAATTCTGGTTGGACGTGGCCCTACGTTACTAAAATAATTGCCAATTTGCGGTTTCTTATTGAAATATTATTTCATAATTATCATATCACCAAACTCCCTTTCATGCAATATTTTACAAATTTAAACACAATTGTTGACTTTCCATTTTAATTTCCACGATCAAAATAATAATTTATGTAAAAAAAATAATCTTTTTTTTTGTAGTAAATTAATTTAATTATGCTATAAAATTGATTTTAGGATTTATTTCACACCATTAAAATTGTCTCAAACATGGGCCCGAATCATTGCTTCCACCACCATCTTTATGAACCCCTCTATCCACCATAATCCAATCACACACGCCCTATTATCACTCCCACAAATCCCTCCAAGGAATACAGCCAAACAGGGCCTTAATGGCAGAATTGTAGTTTAAGCACAAACTCTGCCCAAAGAAACGAAAAGGACATAAACTTTTGGGCCAAGATTTTTTATTATTTTTTTTAAAAGGGCTATACTTTAAAAATAACTGCAGTAAATAGTTTTTAACCATGGTTAATTTATTCCCTGAACTGTTGCTATAAATCCGCCCTCGCTGGCCTTCTCCTTCATCTGCAACGTCTCAGCTCTCTCCTCTTCATCTCCCTGCAAGGCTTTCAGTTTCAGAGCCTGTTCAGTTTCTTTTTCCTCTTCATTTCGAGCCCCCCGTTACTATTTTATTTCCTCTATTTAAGTAGCTGCTCGTCAGCACAGCTAGCAAAACACAGCCTTTCCTTTTCTTAGCTCCCCTGGAAAGGGAAAAAAAAGGTTCTAGCTTCACCTTCATTTGTCAACTACCCATCTCCAAAAATGTCACCAGAGTCCGTCTTTGAGTGTTTTCCCTTCCTTCCTGGAACCGGGTCTTCGCCATTTTTCAGTGTCGAGGTTGTTCTCTGCCTCATTCTCTTTGTTTCCGTTTTCTCTTTCTGGTTAGCTCCAGGAGGCCTCGCTTGGGCTTTGTACAAGACAAAGTTCAATGTTCAATCTCGAACAGCTATTCCTGGTCCTTCAGGTTGGCCTTTCCTTGGGATGGTCTTGGCTTTTACAGATTCCTTGACTCATAGGGTTCTTGCTAAGAGCTCTCAGCTGGTCAAGTCGAAGTCTTTGATGGCCTTTTCCGTGGGCTTCACTCGCTTCATTATCTCTAGCCATCCTGAAACGGCTAAAGAGATCTTGAACAGTTCAGCTTTTGCTGATAGACCTGTTAAAGAATCCGCTTATGAGCTTTTGTTCCACAGAGCAATGGGGTTTGCACCTTTTGGTGAGTACTGGAGGAATTTGAGGAGGATATCAGCCACCCATTTGTTTAGCCCTAAGAGAATCGCTTCTTTTGGCCATTTTAGGTCAGAAATAGGGCTGAAAATGGTGGATGAGATAAGGGGTTTAGTGGAGAGAGATGGCGAGGTTGAGGTTAGGAAGGTATTGCACTTTGGGTCACTAAACAATGTCATGAAAAGTGTGTTTGGGAGGAGTTACGAGTTCAATGATCACAAGAATATTGATGCCTGTGAGCTTGAGGGTTTGGTGAGCGAAGGTTATGAATTGCTTGGAATTTTTAACTGGAGTGACCATTTTCCTTTCCTGGGGTGGTTGGATTTGCAAGGAGTGAGGAAGAGATGTAGAAACCTGGTCTCAAAGGTGAACGTTTTTGTAGGGAAGATCGTAGAGGAACACAGGATGAGGAGGGCTGAGAATGGTAGAGGCTCTGATGATAATTCTGGTGATTTTGTTGACGTGTTGCTGGATTTGCAGGAGGAGAACAAGCTCAACGACTCTGATATGATTGCTGTTTTATGGGTATGCTTCGAATCTCATTCTGAACATTTTGATATACCTTCATATAATTAAATTATTTCCCGTTTTATTATTTTCATTGAAAGTACTGTTGCATGTAAACAACATATGGCACTTGCTCTCTCAATCTAATTCTTATCTTTTTATTATTATAGATGCTGCAGAAAATTTGTTGTTTCCTTTCTTTGATGTCTTTCTATGTACTTTATGAAATTGTTGTTTTACCTTTTCTTGTAATGAAATCTTCTGGAAACTGTTATTTGTATAGATGCTAGAATTTGGTTTGTGGGTATCCTATTAAGTTGAGAATCTGAATATTTTCTCGTCTTTTTTCTTTTCCCTTGACAATATTCTCTTTTCTTGTCTCGTTCCTCTCATGCTTTACATAGATGCTATCTGTCACTTCCTTTGCCCTAGCCAGCTAATCCTTCAATTTCCTTTTTTTTTATACCTCTAATAAATGCTTTAACAATGGAATTTATTTTTGTTATCAGGAAATGATCTTTAGGGGTACTGATACAGTGGCTATCCTCCTTGAATGGATTCTTGCAAGAATGGTTCTACATCCAGATGTCCAATCCAAAGTCCAGTCTGAAATCGACACTGTCGTCGGCAGCAACCGGCCAGTCTCCGATTCTGACCTGCCTAACCTCCCTTACCTCCGTGCCATTGTGAAAGAAACATTAAGAATGCACCCACCAGGTCCTCTCCTCTCCTGGGCTAGGCTAGCCATCCATGACACCCATATAGGCCCCCATTTTATCCCTGCCGGCACCACTGCTATGGTCAACATGTGGTCCATAACCCACGACGAGCAGTTCTGGTCAGAGCCGGAGGAATTCAAGCCGGAAAGGTTCATGGATGAAGATGTTGCTATCATGGGTTCTGATCTCAGGTTGGCTCCCTTCGGTTCAGGAAGAAGGGTTTGTCCTGGCAAGGCTATGGGCTTAGCAACTGTGGAGCTTTGGCTTGCTCAGCTGCTCCAAAAACTGAACTGGGTTGCTGGTGAATCTGCAGTCGATTTGTCTGAAAAACTGAAGCTCTCCCTGGAGATGAAGAACTCCTTGGTTTGCAAAGCTATGCCTAGGGTTTCTGCCTGATATCCAACATAACATGGATATCATCAAATTAAGTTTGGTTTGGCTTGCTGTTGTTAATCTCCTCTATGGTTTTTCAAATCTCTGAAATGGGGAGATAATCAAACAAAAACAATAAAACGAAGTTAGTTTGGTTTGTGGGGATCAATTAGGTTTTTTAGCAAGTATTGTGTTGGTGTTTCTAGTGTCATTGTGAAAAAAGAAAGATGCATGATGAAATATCAGGTCTTGGCTTGAAAACTTTCAGTGCACTTGTGTATAAAAGTTTGCCAAATATCAATGCAACAGTTTGTTTTGTGTTCGTAATTCTAGATTAAATTAGTTAATTTGCATATTAATTTCATAATTAAGAATTACTTAATGGCTTGGTACACAAGAAGAACACGATTCAAATCAAAATTAAAATATTTTTCCATTGTTCATGTTTGTTTCATGAATTAATATAATATATCCATATGGGTCATGTGCATCTCATGAATTGATTTTAAGGCAAAAAATAAGTTGATTTCCGTTAAGAGTTTGGTTAGAGATAAAAATGTGTGAGTAGGTTACATAATTACTGCTTCATTAATCCAAAATTAATTCTGTTTTATCATTAATTATTTAATATCTTCAGAAAATGGAAATATATCCATGTGGGATTTTTGAATTTAGGAAAAGAAACGATCAAAATCTGCAAAAAAAAAAAAAAAAAAAAAAATTCTATATTTGTTTGAAATCCTAACCAACGTTACAATTTTCACTCAATATTTATTAACATTCCTAAAAATCTAAAGAGAAAAAGACAATACCTTTACTCCCATCTTTTTCTTCTCATCTTTATTCTTCCATGATTCTTTCTGCATTTATAACCCTTGTTGTATCTCAAATAAAACGAAAATGATGAACATGAACGGTGCAGAAACTGTAAATGATTGAAGAATAAGAACCTAGCTCACCCAAACAACAATGATATGGTTCATCTCTTTTGTAAAGATCCAAATCCTTGCCAAGAATATATTTTTCAAGGAAGAGCTAGTGCTGCTTTGTGGGAAAAAAAAGAAAAAAAGCTTTTCTCCTTTTTCATTCCCACCTTTAAAAGAAAGATGCATATCGGATTTATTTGAATATCCAAAAATTAAAATCTATTTTTAAAAAAAAAAAAACTAAATTGATCAATATGAATGCAAGAAAGAATCTATTTTCTTTTCCTAATAATAATAGTAAATACTATTTTTTTAAAAAAAATTATACTTTATAGATAGAAAATACAGTGGTTTGCAAACTGCATATCCGTAGGCAAGCTCTATGCTTATTCCATGCAGTGACATAAATAATTCTCATGATATTATTCTAGGGACCCATGATATTAAATTAGCTTCGGGTCCAATTATTCCATTGCATTGTTGTTTATAGAGTTATATGATTAATATATAACTTTTTCAAGTATTTCTTTTATTAAAAATAAAATAAATATAATTATTGTGCAATACTAACTTTATAAAATTTTAATTATTAAAAATAAATTTAAAAATTATTTAAATTAATTTTAATCTCCGCAATAATAGGTGTAATATTCCTCATTTGCGACTATTTTTACCAAATTTCTCAATTGCAACGAGCTATTGATTGTGGTAAGTTTATCATAGTTACTAATTATATATATACTAACCCTAAAATATTTGGTTAAAAGAGATTAAGATACATGTTTGATTTCTGAAATTGCCCACTACTCTTAGATAAAACTCGAATTTAAATAGTCCTAATACGCTAAAAGTATAATCTATAACGAATAAAAAAATAATTTAAAGGAGTACTAAATATCTCTTAGCTTGAATTCAAAAAAATTGAAGTATATCCCGAATTATATCAAGTTATTATAATTTAACGAACTAAATATTAAATAGTCAACTGTCAATTATAAATATATGCTAACGAACTAAATATTAAATAGTCAACTGTCAATTATAAATGTATTCTATGAAATAAATATATCGTTTAATATAATAAACTCCGCTTGATATAATAAACACGTTTGATACCATCCTAAAACAACATTAAACTATAAATGATTCTGTCTTTTGAGAAAGAAAGAAAAGTGGACAAAAGAAAAAAAAAAAAAGAAAGAAATGAGAAAAGGAATGATGATCTTCGAAACATTAACTTTATCATAATTATCAAAATCCCCAAAACCTTTAAGTCCATAAGCCAAAAAACCTAGAAGAATTCTAACCCCTTGATCCTAACAAATACTCCATAAATTAGGCATTTTGTTACGTGTTAATTATTTAAGTTTCCTTGATCTCACCTATATCATATGCATACAACGATTATATTAGATATTTTTTTCTTACGAGTTAGAAACAAAATTATATATTATGTTGGACCTGCACATACATAGATATTTACGTATAATTATAAAGAAAGAAAGGTTAATTAGTCACTCCGTTAATTTTAGCTATCAATTATCGAGAAAAATCTAAATTTTATAAAATTAAGTAACTAATTAATAAATTTTGTTTATAATATATAGAAACTAAATAGTAGAACAATTAATATTTAAAGTTAACAGAGGACTGATTAGGAGATTTTTTAATACTTTAAAAACGCTTTAATGAATTTTTTAAGCTAATGGACTAACTAGTGAGTTTTACTAAACTTAAGAGACTAAATAGTTATTTTTCATAAGAAAATTAATCATGATTAATGCATTTAATTACACAAATTAACCAAAACCCTCCATTAATTATATATTTTTGATTAAAATGTAGAAATACAATTACTTTACACTGCATTTGCATGAGTAGTGGGCATCTCAATATTCTCTTGCTTATTGTTTGATGCTTCTCCAACATTAGCTAGCTTTCACGTGTTAAACAAACATTATGTGAAAAGTTTTTTTTTTTTTTAATTAAGCTTATAATTAATTAATTTAATGGACCCCAAATTTAAATCCTTATAGATGATAGTGCTTAATTAAAATTTATTAAGATTACTTAATCATATCTTCCCACATAGCTGCTTTATCAATATCAATCTTCCAAATCCCAGATAGGAACATAATCAATCCCTGTTAGGAAGCATATAAGCATATATTTTGTGGCGGCTGCTTCAAAGATTTGCTACTAAATTAATGACATGGATTTTAATTTCTATTGTTTTGGTTTCATTAAAAACAAAAAATTAATATTTGGTTCTAATATTAAAAAATATTAATATTATTTATGTATAGAAGATTTAATAATATTAATAATATTTTAAAATTTTAAAATATTACTTTTTTTTTAATATCATAAACACCAAAAATATAAAAAGTATATATATCAATATAAACAAAGTTTTATTACTTATATGTAGGGTCAACAATGTTGGATGGAAATCGAAAAATTCGATCGAATCAAATTAATTTAAAAATTCGGTTTGATCTTTTATTTATTTCGGTTCAGTTTTAATTTTAAAAATTTCGGCTATTTTAGTTTGGTTTGATTTTAATCAGAAAAAAATTAAAAAAGTGAATCGAACAGATTAGTAATAATTATATATTATTTTCAATAATATAGTGAGATTATATCATATTAAGATTAAAACACTCTAATTAAATTTTAAAATACTAAAAATATAAAATATAAAAAATTTATTAAAAATTTAAATCGAATCGAACTGAATCAGACCAATTCGATTCAATTTGATTTTTGATCAAAATCGATTTGGCTTAATTTTTATAAATATAAAAATTTCCATTTTCGATTTATTCGATTCAGTTTTAAACCGAACCGATCGAATGTTCACCTCTAATTATATGCAACCAGGTTAAAATCAGTAATTTGATTTTTTTTTAATGTATCGATTTGATATGAAGCGATTAATTTAATTTAATTAATCACGTTGTAATTATAAAATAAATAATTATAATAATAATAATAAGTGGTGAGCACTGTGAGATGGGTTCCACAAGTTAGTAGAATACCTAATTATGCATATTGTTTATTATAATTAAGTTCACCATTATGTGATGATAATCATGACTAATACAATTTTAATAATCATCATTAGGGAACAATTAGTGAAAGATTATCAAAGGAATGCTTAATTATGTTTCCGCCTTCATTCTTATTGGATGCAATTTGACTACTTTCCTTACCACACACTTCAGTAATATTCAAGTCCATAATAACTCTATATATTTTTATTTAAAAATTTCAATGATAATTTTTTTTTAAATCTAATGAGAATTTAAACGATGTTATGTTTTCTCATCTCTTACTAATATTTTGAAAATAAATATATATATTAATGAATTTTAATTTATTAATATTAAAATTATTTTTAAAATTCAGCTCGAATTGAAATTCCATAGTCAATGAAAAAAAATGACTATAATGTTAAGAATTCGAAATCATATAACTAAATATATAAAACACATTAAAATTATATATAGTAGATTTTATTCTGTGAATGAATACCTAATACCTAGAGTTGATGAGTCCATTTTAGAATATTTTTCCATAAAGTGCTTGTTCATAATGAACATAAGATGATGTTGACATCCCAATTCACATTCAATATTTTCATCCACAATTAACATTATTTTCCCTTGTTTTAACAAATTCATATTATTACCCATGTGTGCAAGTTCAAAAAAAAAAAAAAAAATATATATATATATATAATATTAATTGTTGTAATATAGGTGTGAAAGTTTATTTATAATATTATTTGATTGTAATTCCTTTTAATGTATTTTTTTGATGTGGTCGAAACGAACCGAAATTATACTGCGATTTATCAATTTAAAAAAAAAAAGTGAGGTGGTCGACATCTACTACAACCACTTCAACGTTCAAGTCAATAAACTGAAAAGAATGATAAGTATAATGCAATATTTTAAATTTAAGAGTAATTATATAAGAATGCCTACGTTGATTTATGTAATTATTAGGTTTTACACCATAAGAAAATATAGTGAATTCTAGTATTTTTTGAAAATTCAGTCGATATCGGCTAATTAATAAGAGATTTATCCAATTAATTGATCGAAAATCCCGTGATTATAAATATAACGGAAATCTATTTGTTAATGGCAACTTTATGTGAATACTCGATATGCTCAGAAAAGAACGAGTTTTGATAACGAACCGAATAACACGGTATCCGAATCTTACTTTTCATAGGTAGAACTGCATATCGGCTTATTAGACCATTACCATATAATTTTATATCATAATGAGAGTTTATGACTTACATTGGATGACTGTTGTGTTACATTACTTTCTAAGTTATATAAACTTTTGAAAAAAACCTAAATTTCAAAGCTTATATAGTCAGAAAAGAGAGATTTAGATTTTGCTATGTGGACCAACCTAATAATATAGACGAAGGAAATGGAGTAATTATGTGCAATCTATAATATTTCTAAAACTAGCTCATCCTTCTAAACTTGGTCAATTTTATGGCATACAATGGGAGTTCCAATTATGATGTTTTGGTCATAAATGTACAAGTAGTTGTCTTAGCATCATCACCAACTTTGCATATATAATTGGTAAGAGAGAAATCTATATCAAAGAGGAAACTTGGACCTCACAACATTAAGGTTGAAATTACCTTTACAAGCATAGTGACTTGAATATGCAAGAGAATGGATTTTTTTTTTTTTGACTACCTTATCCAATCTCCCTTGTGAATCCAATTAGTGATCAACATAGATTTTTTAATTATAGTATTTTATTATATATTAAAAAAAGTAGTTTCATGTGAACATTCTCAGGCAATAATACTGTCCTAGAAATTTTTTTAAACATATTTCAGATCAAGTGCTTATGTGGATCTCATTTCTGTCTAAGTAATTTTCAGAATTTAATTAATCTTCAAGGGTCCCTTAATAAATCATTAAAAAATTTCAAATAAGAAAATGTTATTTTGTCACACATATTTCAATAATTGTGTGCAAAGAAAACTTTTGTTTCATATATAAGATGATGGGTAGCACTATGTGGACCACATGTGTATACACATGATTGGGTATTGATTTCACCATTTTAAAATAAAACATATGTAAAAGGGTATCCTTAAACAGAATTATTTTTCTAAAAATTAATTTATTTTTTATTATAATATTAAAAAAATAATGTTAATAAAATTTTGGAGGCCGAATTGTTGTCTTGTTAATGAAAAGAGACGTTGATGGGGCCTTCATGCCAAAAACCCAATTATTTGAATTTTGATTTTCTGTGCTTAGCCCATAATGGCTTGGGCTACATATTTACTATATTTTAGGGTTGGAAAATAATTGATTCCCAGCTATAAAAAATTTGAACTCAAAATGAATTTAACGATTCTCAAACTATATATTAGTATTTATATTTATTGTATAATTTAATTATTTTCTTTAAATCTCAATATAAATAATTATTTTTACAATTATTAAATTTATTCTAATATCAAATAGAGTTTATATGGAATAATTGTAGAGGCCCATTAAATATTGGTCCAGTAAGAGCTACCTCATTATTCACTTTGGGCTTGGACCTAAATCCCCACAGTGCCTATCGTGCGCTCTCCCTCATCATATCACTGCCCCAGCAGTGAAGCAGCTAGGTTTCCAAATTCCTCCAGTTCAGGGTTTTTTTGAGCTGCTTCTTCTTCTTCTTCTCTGTCTAAAATCAAAATGCCCCCCTCCATCACCTCTCTACAACTCCGTTGCTTTCTCCGCCATTACTGCCTCTCTCCTGCTCCATACCTCACTCACTCTGCTTCCTCTTCTTCTTTTACCCCTACCCTTCTCACCAAACTTACGTTCCTGCCACTTTCTCTCTCTAGACCCTTCTCCTCTCAGACCATAAACCCTAGCAATGATCCAGATCCCATTGCCCAGTCTATTTCCACAGAGCTCATCAAAATCCCCGACACTGAATCCCTCTCAATTTCGCAAAGACTCAATCTCAATTTCTCTCACATCACCAGCTCCATAACTCCGTCGTTGGTCCTGCAGACGCTCAATCTCTCCCCTGATGCTGGACGTGCGGTGCTGGGATTTCACCAATGGCTGGTCACGGCTGCTGGGTTTAAGCAAACAGATGAAACGATATCGTTTTTTATTGATTACTTTGGTCGAAGGAATGATTTCCAATCTACCCATGAGCTGCTTCGTGATGGTAAAGGTCTCGTTGGGTCTAAAAGTCTGGAATCGATGGTTGATAGGCTTGTCCGGGCGGGGAGGCCTACCAAGGTGGTTGGATTTTTCGATAGGATGGAGAGAGATTATGGGTTTAAGCGAGATAGGGAGTCTCTCACATTGATAGTGAATAAGTTGTGTGATAACGGGTACGCGAGTTATGCAGAGAGGATGGTGAAAAACTTGGCTAATGAGATTTTCCCGGATGAGAGAATATGTGATTTGTTGATCAAAGGTTGGTGTGTTGATGGAAAACTTGAGGAGGCTAAAAGGTTAGCTGGTGAGATGTATAGGGGTGGTTTTGAGATCGGTGCGATGGCTTATAATGCGATTCTTGATTGTGTTTGCAAGCTTTGTAGAGCAAAAGATCCGTTTAGGTTACATTCTGAGGCAGAGAAGGTGTTGATAGAAATGGACACTCGTGGGGTTCCAAGAAATGTGGAGACATTCAATGTTTTGATTAATAATCTATGCAAGATGAGGAAAACTCAGGATGCTATGAATTTGTTTTACAGGATGGGTGAGTGGGGGTGTAATCCTGATGAGACTACATTTCTTGTTTTGATTAAGAGTTTGTATCAGGCAGCGAGAGTGGGAGAGGGGGATGAGATGATTGATAGAATGAAGAGTGCTGGGTATGGAGAGAAGCTTGATAAGAAGGCTTATTACAGTTTCTTGAAGATTTTGTGCGGTATTGAGAGGCTTGAGCATGCCATGACTGTGTTTGAGATGATGAAGGCAGATGGATGTAAACCTGGGATAAAGACTTACGACTTGTTATTTGGGAATTGGTGTGCTCATAATCGTCTGGATAAGGCAAATTCCCTGTTTAATGAAGCTTTGAGTAATGGGGTGCCAGTCACGCCAAAAGAGTATAGAGTGGATGCAAAATTTTTGAAGCCAAAGGCTGTGAAGAAAGAGAAGAAGAGGGAGACTTTGCCTGAGAAGATGGCAAGGAAGAGACAGCGACTGAAGAAGATAAGGCTAAGTTTTGTGAAGAAGCCAAGAAAAATGATGCGTCCAGCCTTCTGATCATACTTGAACTTTTTCTATCAAGTCGAATTGTGATGGTCAAGGGTATGTTAAAGTCAGTTGATCATTTTTTTCTGACAGTAATGCTACTGTTCAATTTTATTGTTTTTTTAAGTTTTGTTGGCAGCAGTAGGAATAAGGATTTGTTTCAGGCATATATTTACTTTAAACAACATGATCATTGTACTGATAACTGAATTCAAAGATCTTCTCACTTACATGTGTTTCAGATGGTATGATAATTAGAATTCTAGGCCAGTGAACTTGCCATGTTTCCTGAATATTGTCGACATACCTGCCAGCTTGTTCATGTGCTTTTTTTTTTTTTTTTTTTTTTGGACGAGTAAGTTGATGCAACTTCTCCCTTCTCTTAGTGTATCTGTGTGGTGAGAAATGGAGACTGGTTAGGAACATTTGGAAGCATGAAAAGCCCTTGCAATAGTTGGCATGCTGAGTTTCTTTTTGTGATGGTTCAGATGATTGCATCTTAGGCTTGCATTGCTGAACAAATGAGTTTTCTCGATAAAAGAACATTACATTATCTAGCCATTTCAAATTTTCAATATAGTTTACGCAAAATATGAAAGTGCTCCTCTGTGCTGTTCTTTGGGTGCTTGGTGTTCCCCAGTTCAGGATAGATTATGATAGCTCTGGTTGATCTGTGCTTGATTGGTATTCTTATGGTAGGCATTAAAACCTGGTGGCTGGTTTTTTTACAGCTGCTTGCCTGCTAAAGTGATACTTTTGTTATCAGTATCACCATGATTTATTTTTCCAGAGGTATGCTGAGCATGGATTTCCTGAAAATGCTTAAGCAGAACATAAGCACATGAAGTGTGCCTGAGATATGATATTATAGTTTGTTTCTTACACCTTCTTTCCAGAGGTAAACAACCTAAAACGTGGGAGACTCAAATGTGACAGTGCATTCCTAGAAGTTGCCAATTGAGAGTTCTACGTTGGTTCTTTCTATCAGAGAGAAAACAGAACAACAATTGTTCTAACCTGGCATCTACATCCAACTCCTTTGCCTTCTCTTTTCCACCAATGGAGTATGCCGATGGTGTAACTTGCGGAATTTGCACCAACAGAAGTACACTGAAGAAGGGACATCTCGGTGGATTTTATAGGAGGCTCTATAACTTACCAGAGAAGTTCTTAAAAGGCCTCTTGTATTACTTCATGAAATAATATAGATATAAGAAATGTGTAAAACAAAATATGGGAAAGAGTTGCGCGAAATCAAGAAATTTGTAATGGAAAAATAGATAGGATTAATTTTGATATCTGTGTCCATATATCAAACATTGATTATGGCATTTATAAATAACAAATATCTTAAATATGAAAAAGAAAAAAAATCCATCTACTAATACTAATAAGAAGATTCACATTGAAGCAACATCCTTGGAATTAGGCATTGTATTATAGGGATGAACATGAGGTGGGCTTCTTACTTTGAATTGCAGAATACATCAATCATTGCTGCCTTCATCATTTATTTCATTGATACTTTTTGTTTTTCTTTTAAAATGGGATTGAGATTGAGGATTGAGGGATTATAATCTGAAACCTCTTAAATTTACTTAAATATACTTATTACAGATTAAGTCTGTAAATATATTTCATTGATACATTGTCTTTTAAAAAAATGAAATGAAAATTTAAAATACTTAATTAATGAAGTAGCTATATGTTTTAAATTGGAAAAAAAAGGTCAAATTTCACTCTTATATTTATTAGGGAGTTTTAATTTAGCTTATGTGCAATTTTTTATTTAGATTAATATAAAAATTACAATTTAAACTCATTTTAATAAAACAAAGAAAATTAAGGGCTTCTTAATTTTTAAACTAAATTAATAGATGAAAAAAAAAAATAACCCAAAACTACAAATTGAGTTTATTGATTTACCTAAATTAATAAAATTTTAAATTTAATCGAGTATAAATTAAAAATTGCAAATCAATAAATAAGTGAAAATAAATTTAATACAATTGAGACTTGTATGATAAAAAAAATATAAAAATAAAATTTAATTTATCATTCAGGGTTAAATTGGACATTTAATCGTTTTAAATTTATTAATAATATAATTTCAGAAACAAACGAAATCCTTAATAATGTAAAGAAATATTGCGCTAATGTCTGTGAGTGGCAGCCGATAAATACAGTTGTCATATTGAGTTAATATTTCTTCAAACACGCTAGTTTAGACTGCGACATCCACCCCTTTATATTATTCAAACAATATTTTTAAAATCTATAATCCCCATTTCAAAAAAAAAAAAAAAAAATTTCAAATTCAAAATCTAATATTAAATTGAAAACAACATTTATTCTTCATTAAAATTTTTTTAACTGTTTTCAGCAAGAGAAGCCATTAAAAATGTATTTTTAAGTAATTTTAATGGTTAGGAAAAATATGTAAATGAATAATTTCGTATTAATAAAATTTTATTATGTTAAATGAGGTACATATTTATATTCATAAGAAATTTTAAAAAATAATGATAAATTATGAAGTGGTTAGAGGAAGATTTTAAGACAAATCAAAATAAAAATAAAAAACATCTGTCTCCTACTAGACCAAGTCATGCCATTTCTCTCTCCACCGACAGCAATGGAATAATGTTAGGGTGCGCGCTGGTCCACAGCTTTTGCTGTCGGTAATCACATTTTACAATTACAACCCTCTTCTTAATTTTACTTTTTTTATAATTATTTTTGCCGCTCTACCAATATTGTCCCTGTCCACTCTCTATTAACAATTATTTTTCACATAATGTTTTTTTTATAAAAAAAATTAAGTTCATTAAAATCTTATATTTAATCTATTATTATTATTTAAGATTAAAAAATATAAATCTAATTCAAATTAGATTTCTTCAAAATGATTATCTAATAGTTTTTAATTTTTTTAGGTTGAAAATGAGTATACCAAGCTTGAGAAACAAGCAAGTGGAAAGAGTACTTTTGGATTTTTTTTTTTTAACCAACACTGTTTATTTATCATTATTTTCATGGATGATTTTAGGATTTTTTTTCACCAAATAAATTAAGTTTAATTTTTTTATTTAAGTTGATATAATATTTAATTAAAAAATGTGATCAGAATTAAAACATATGATATACAAAATTATCTGAATAAAATAAATTTTAAAAATTAAAAGGACATATTAGTAATTTAAGCTGCATGGCATTAGCTTATTTTTAAGTCGCATTAGACGGTAGATTAAAGAGTGGGTTTATAAAATCTTCTACTGGAGCTGAAGCACTCTCTCTCCCATGTGAGAAGAAAGTCCACACCAATTTCCACCGTCGTCCCTCTCTTTTTCTCTCTCTCTCTGTTATGCAGATCTTGAGCTAAGCCAGTCGTAAACATCAGTGTTGCATCACGAATCTGGCAATGGATTCCCACTTCTCATCACTCACTGGATCCATTACTAAGCTCTGCTCCTTCACCATTTTGCTTCTCTTCTTGCTTTCTTGCTCCACTTTCACTCCTACAGGTCAGTCTTTTTTGCTTTCCGTGCTTTTAACTTTGTGTTTTCTCTAATGCTTTTGTTGTTTTTTTGAATTGGGCTTGGCTTATTTGCCTCAGATTTTGTCTAATTTTCACACTACTTGACTGTTTAAGATTGAGCTGTTGTTTTAATTGGTCAAATTTGAGATTGTGTGTTGTTTTGATTTCAAATTTGGTGAAAAAAAATGAACTGGGTTTCTTCTTATTTAAAAGTTAAGATCTTGTAGTCTCATTAGTTCCATTAATCTGTAAAGATATTGCTGTCAGTGGGTGGTGAACAGTGCTTTTCGGCCTCTGTTTAATTAATTTGTAATCAGTTACCGTAAGATGATTAGCCATCCTTTTATTCACCTGATGCTTGGGTTTGGATGTGCATTGATAGCTTTTTTTGCTGTTAATCTTTGCAAGGCAAACATTTTGTTTTCGCTACAGTATTAGTTGGACATTTTGAAGATCTTGGAAAAGTAATTAAAGTTTTCTTATTTGCAGATGCCTATGATGCTCTTGATCCAAATGGTAATATCACTATCAAATGGGACGTAATAAGCTGGACTCCAGATGGCTATGTTGTAAGTATAAGTACATGATTCAGTTTTATGTAGTGCAAGACATCTAGTGTGATTCAAGTTGAATCATATTTTCAGCTGGATAAGTTAATTTTCTGCAAGATTCAAGGTTTTCTGGAAGTTGTTAATATAATTCATTCGAGGTTCAGAGCTTCCTCTAGTTATGAAGTAGGAAGTGAACACTTTTTCTCCCTGATCTTCGTCAGCTTGATATAGCTATGGCTTTTGTCTTTCCACTGATTCTAATTACTTGTAAATCTTATGGGATTTTGAAGCACAGTTTGGAATTTCAGATATTTTCAATGGTTTGAAGTTCTTACCTTGAGTAATGGATTTTCTAATATATTCTATGTCAATCATGCTTGACAGGCAGTCGTTACAATGTACAACTTCCAGCAATACCGCCACATTCAAGCTCCAGGTTGGACATTGGGTTGGACATGGGCAAAAAAGGAGGTAATCTGGAGCATGATGGGAGCCCAAACTACAGAGCAAGGGGATTGTTCCAAGTACAAAGGAAATGTCCCCCATTGCTGTAAGAAGGATCCTACCGTTGTGGATTTATTGCCAGGAACTCCTTACAACCAGCAGATTGCAAATTGCTGCAAAGGAGGAGTAATAAACTCGTGGGCACAGGACCCTGCTACTGCAGTAAGCTCCTTCCAAGTTAGTGTAGGTGCTGCTGGAACCTCAAACAAAACAGTTAGATTGCCAAAGAACTTCACCTTGAAAGCACCAGGGCCTGGATACACTTGTGGGCCAGCAAAGATTGTGAGACCAACCAAATTTATTTCAGCAGATAAAAGGAGAGTCACTCAAGCTTTAAGTAAGTGATAAGCTAATGCCTTTGGGTTTTTAGAGCTTTAAGTAAGTGAAACGCTAATGTCTTTTTATGTGTTTTGAGGGTAATTAATGTTAATGTTATTTTTCTGGACTGGATTGTGCCACCAATCTGATACTATCAAGTGCACATTTTCAGTCCATGATTGTGGCTACTCAATATCAGCGGCATCTTCATATTTGCTCTTGCATTTGTACAGTTTGTCTTTTCATATCTTTTCTTGATTACTGTAGTTCACCCTGAAATAATTTCATGGTGTTACAGTGAAAACTATACTTTTTTATGGACTAAAGGTTGAAAAGAGATGTAATTAATGCCAATCATTCCTCTTTTCAACATAAGTAGCATGATCCAACAACTTTGTGAGTTTACCTAACATTGCTTGCACATCATGGCAGTGACCTGGAATGTTACTTGTACGTATTCTCAATTCCTGGCTCAGAAGACACCCACCTGTTGTGTTTCGCTGTCCTCCTTCTACAATGACACAATAGTAGGTTGTCCAACTTGTGCTTGTGGCTGTAAAAACAGCACAAATGGGGGGAGCTGTGTGAAGTATGTTCTCAATTCTGTATACTTGATTACTTTTTCTCTCTTGAATTTATATACGTGATTCTGCAGATATTGCCTAACACTGTTCTTCTGACCTTTTCCCTTAATGGTACCTTACAGTCCAGACACACCGCATTTAGCTTCTGTGGTTAGTTCAGGCAAGAATGACATGTCACCTTTGGTGCAGTGTACTAGCCATATGTGTCCAATCCGAGTCCATTGGCATGTTAAGCTCAATTACAAGGAGTATTGGCGGGTGAAGGTCACAATTACAAATTTCAATTACCGAATGAACTACACACAGTGGAATATAGTTGTGCAACACCCGAACTTTGATAATCTCACACAGATTTTCAGCTTTCATTATAAACCACTGACTCCTTATGATGGATTAAGTGAGTTAAATCTTGCCAGAACTTGATTATTTTCCTAAAAAGTGCTCATAGTTCTCCAATTTGTGTCTAATTTGAATGGGAAATGAATTGTGCGTTGCAGATGATACTGCTATGTTATACGGAGTTAAGTTCTACAATGATTTTCTCTCACAAGCTGGCCCTTTCGGGAATGTACAGTCGGAGCTGCTTTTCCGAAAGGACAAGTCAACTTTCACTTTTGAAAAGGGATGGGCTTTCCCTAGGAGGATTTATTTTAATGGTGATAACTGTGTGATGCCACCTCCAGATGCCTACCCATGGTTGCCTAATGACGGTTCTCGTCTGAGCATATCTCTACTTAGTCCAGTCATGACATTCTTGGTGTATATTGTCTTCTTTTTGGCATGCATGTGATGAAGCCAAACTACTAAAGCTGTCTGTTCTTCTAACGATCTGTAAACCTGATCTGGCTTAGCACATACGGGAACATAAAGAAATCCAGTCTTCGGGCCCAGAATTTAGATCTGTCAAGTGCTGCAAGTCAATGCAATGCAAGTGCTCAAGGTGCACTATTGCCTGGTCTTTAGTTTATGAATCGTCAGTTAGTTACTTTCTTCTTTTTTCTTTTTTCCCACTTTTTCCTTCTATAATTTATTTGTTAAGCAAACTATATTATATTTCTGTATGGTTATTTGTGTGATACACTTAAATCATTTCGTCTGTAGAATATCGATAGCATATGTAAGTCATTTTTCGTTGTAATAAGTGACCGTGTGAGGAATTTATAGTTGATCAATGGATTTGTTCCTGCCAATTTGTTGGTCTACACTCTCTAGTTCTGTTTTCATTACCAATGGCTACTAACAAAAAGAAAATAGAAGTAGATGAACTTTGAAATGACAGAAGACAACTAGAAATTGAAACAATTTGATTTTATGGTGATGCACTTTAGACAACTTGGATAATTTCAGGCTATATTTGGAATGTACTATGGATTTTGCATGTCTATTTGCTCGCATAAAACTGAATTATCCCACACATGAAAACATTTTTCTTCTAGTCTGTTGGTGAGAGTTAACATGATTAATGTACCTGTTATGAAAAAGAAATTGTTCTGTCTTCCAAAATTGCCTCTGCATTATCTGTTGAGGAGAGATCTGAAGAATATAATTGCCCCCATAGAAGATTGATCACCAAAGCAAAACAAACATCAAGAGCAAAGAAGCTGCCATTGTTGAATATGCAACTGGATTTGCATAGGCTGAATTTGGCAGATATGGATATGCATCAGGTGATGGCATTTTGCATTCGTCACCATTGAAGTAAACTTTCCTTGGAAATGCCCATCCCTGCTTCAAGGTAAAAGTGTTCTTGTCTTTCCGGAGAAGCACCTCAGACTGGACATTTCCAAAAGGGCCAGCTTCCATTAAAAGGTCATTGTAGAACTTCATGCCATAGAACATACCAGTGTCATCTGCACAGAGAAATCAATTACAATCAGTTGTATGTCAATATTACAGATGGTTACATTCTGAAATTGCAATATCAGAAAACTCCATTAGGATTTCAGGCACTCACTTATGGATTCGTAGGGTACCAGAGGCTTGTAATCAAAGCTGAAGACTTGTGTGACATTGTTGAGATTGGGGTGCTGGATAACCAGTGTCCACTGCGTGTAATTCAACCGGTAGTTGAAATTAGTAACAGCAATCTTTGCACGCCAGTATTCCTTATAGTTGGTTTTTACATGCCAATGCACACGAACTGGGCACATATGATGTGTACATTGAAGGAGTGGTGTGTTATCCTTCTTCGGCGTGTTTATTCCTTTTCTGTGTGCTTCCTTGGAGTTGCCCCTGCAATTTTTTTTTTGGCAATTCAGCAGCAGAATTACTTACATAATCATGTGTGATTTTGCAAATCTGGAGAAACATAGATTTGTAGGCCTACATGATACAATTGTGCTTGTTCTGGCAGCCACAAGCACACGAAGGACAAGGAGTGATTGTCTCATTGTAGAAAGAGGAGAAGGAAACACAACAGCTTGGATTTTTGGATGCCAGAAACTGTGAGTAAGTGCATGTTACATTCCATGTCACTGCATAACAATAGATTCAAGATTATATTGGGTTCCTGTAACAATCTGACAGATAAAGATAAGTAGAAAAATCTGAGGGAAATGAACTTACTCAGTGCCTGGGTTTTTCGCCGACGATCCGGTGTGAAGAAGATGGTGGATGGCACAACCTTTGCAGGGCCACAGGTGTATCCTGGTCCTGGACCAAGCAAAGTGAAATTCTTGGGAAGTTTCACTGTTTTATTTGAGGTGCCAGCAAGTCCAACACTGACCTGAAAAGCTGAGACTGAAGCTGAAGGATCCTGCCCCCAAGCTGCCACCACACCACCCTTGCAACAATTACTGTATTGCTGGTTGTAAGGGACTCCAGGAAGCAAGTCAACAACTGTTGGAGTCTTCTTGCAACAATGTGGTATGTTTCCTTTGAACTTGGAACAATCGCCTTGTTCTGTGGCTTGAGCTCCCACCATTGACCATATAACTTCCTTTTTATCCCATGTCCAGGACAGAGTCCATCCAGGGCTCATGATGTGCCGGTACATTTGGAAGTTGCTCATGGTTACCGTAGCCTTGGAAGTTAAAAGCATTGAAAACAAAACCCAGAAAATTATTTGTTGAATTCCTATTAAGAGTTGTTGGGATGTTTACTTTGAATAAAAATACAAAACCCAGAAAATTCTAGTGATACTTACCACATAACCATCTGGTGTCCAAGACATTACATCCCATTTGATGGTTATGTTCCCATTTGGATCTAATGGATCATAAGCAGCTGCAATCATGTGAAAACAAAAGCAAGAACTAGATGAATATATTTGTAAACAGAAGTCAATAAAATGAAAAAGATTCCAGTTTTGCAGTTAGATAATCTGAGCAAGAAACTTCACCTGCATGAGACAGCATCATGAGAAGAAGTAAAGCAAGCAAGGGCCATTGCAGCCTCTGCTGATACTCCGTAGTTTGGAAGGAAATTTCATGAGATGGGTTGGAAGATTTGTCGTCTCCCATCTCCAGAGTTTCACTGGATCACAAATTTTTCCAGGCAAGGACTTGGAGGACTTAGCAGGACTATTATGTTGAAAGGGAAAAGGGAAGAGGAGAATGAAATGGCTGAAGATGTCTTACTCTTACCTACTGGTTGTTAGGTGAAATAATGAGATTTTTCAAAATTTTTCGTTGTATTCTGATACAAACAACACATTATTTGTATTTATATATTTGGGGTTAGCAAGGGTTCCTGCATCTTGAAGCAAAAATTTGGTGAGAAATTATAAGAAAAGGTAGCTGGCGGGAGATTTTGAGAAGTTTGAAGACAACAGCTCAACGGTTTTCTATAAGGGACTGGTGGTGAGTGGTCACATACCCACATGAAGAAAAAAAAATTCCAGTATTGGACTGCTTAGGATACAAGTCTTCCATTGCAGTGATCACTTGCCAATCCAGTTTGCTCTGGAAACCTCCCTTTTCTTACGTTTCCTTGGACCAACAACTTACCCACATTGTAACTCTATCATCTTAAAACCGGATTCATTTTTTTAAAATGAATCATGCCAAAGAAGTATATAAAAATATATATTTTGTAAAGCAAAAAAGAAAAAAAGAAGTCTTTTTTTGGGATCCCTAGAGTCTAGAGATGGAACATAGCACAGCAGAATTGGTAGCAGGTCACCCATCCAGAGTTGACTAATAATACTGAAAAGATTGTCAACCAGGTAATTTTTTTTTCCCATGAAGGTGGAAAGCTATTTAACAGGGTAATATTAAGGAAAATGGGAATCTCAACTCATCGAGAAATGAATTACCAGCCCATTAAATTTGTTGTTTTATCCTTTTTAATTTATTGATAATAAAATCGACGTCTCGATTTCAAACTCTAATCGGAATCAACAGTGAAAAATAGTATATTATTTGCTGCTAATGATGAAAATGAAGTTGAAGCAAATAATTAATGCATGTTGGTTGAATCATAATCACTTCTTTTTCGGTTTTTACC
Source organism: Manihot esculenta (assembly GCF_001659605.2). NCBI lineage: Eukaryota > Viridiplantae > Streptophyta > Magnoliopsida > Malpighiales > Euphorbiaceae > Manihot > Manihot esculenta. Next base: position 21,785,044 of record NC_035166.2, on the reverse strand, counting down.
CTTTCTCTCCTACACTTTTTACTCATACTACAGTTGAATTCCTTTCTCAATGGGGTCTTATCACAAGTTTTTTTTTTATGTGTAAAAACCATAGAGTTCACTGTCCTCCAAGATTATAGCAGCATAAACTTTTTTCATATTTTGGGAGCTCTTTAACTTGTTACTGAGAGATTAAATTGGCAATGTCATATTGCTTTTCCCTTTGCATAATTATGAATGTTATTACAAAAGTCAACAAATTGGGATAGAGTTTCATTATACATTTATTAAATCAATTAAAATTCAAAACCTAAGTTTTAGATTCATGATTTTCAAGGAAAACAAAGTAAAATATAAAACAAAGAAGTTTTACTCATATGGGTAAATTAGCAAAAGACAAGACAAGACAAGAATTTAATTCAATTGATTTTTTTTTATAATTATCTTATTTGAAATAAATTTTTTTTTTTAACTATTCATTTGAATTTTTTTTTTTATGAAATTATCCATGCTAAATGAAAGGTCAAAGAATTAGGTATGAATTTCATTTCATTTTTCTAAAACCTTTTCTTCTCTTATTAATCTTCACATAATGAGGTTTCTCTATACACTAGCTTGTGCATTTCACAAAGAGCATAAATGCACTTGTCAACAATTTCAACCCTTCATGCTTCTCTAAACAGAATTTTTTCTATAAACAGAATTATTCAGGCACATACCTGTTGGTGAAGAAAGATATCAATTTTGTCACACAAAGTTAGAAACCACATGCTATAAATCTTCCTGCTTCAATACATCTACCTTTACAGTCCAATGCTCACCAAAAGACCATCAACTCCAGAACCAAAAGGGCACCCATGAGAGTTGACAGTGAAATCCAATTTGCAAGAGCAGAATTTGGCAGATATGGGTATTCATCAGGAGGTGGCATCATACATTCATCTCCATTGAAGTACACTTTCCTTGGAAAAGCCCATCCTTGGTTAAATGTGAATGTGTTCTTATCCTTCTCAAGAATCAACTCTGACTGTACATTTCCATCCGGTCCGGCTTCCATTAGGATATCATTGAAGAATTTCATGCCATAAAACATCCCTGAGTCATCTGCATATCCAATTCAATATAGAGCATTAGAAATTTAGAATTAGTCTGAATAGTAGACTCTTCAGGATTTTCATTTTTTTTTTGGGGGGGGGGGGGGGTGAGTTCTTGTGGACTTACTTGCTGATGGGTATGGCAGGAGTGGCTTGTAATCAAAGCTGAAAACTTGAGTGACATTATTGAGATTTGGATGCTGAACAACAAGTGTCCACTGCGTGTAATTCACAAGGTAGTTGAAATTGGTAATGGAAATCTTCACTCGCCAGTAATCTTTGTAGTTGAGCTTCACATGCCAATGCACCCTGACCGGGCAGTTGTGCTGCGTGCACAGCAGCAATGGGGTGTTATCGTTTGTCGGTGTGCTTCCTTTCACAACGCTCTGGATGTTTGAATCACTCCTGCAGCATGTTCCATTTAAGTGAGAAGATCCAGACAGATTTGTATAAACCTCTATGCTTCTATCAGGAAATAAGGTACAGATTACCAAGTGTTTGACCAAATTACGCTTACAAATCTTTCTGCTTAGGAAAGCTTAAGCATCTAATTAACTTATTTTCTAAATCAATGCAGCTTTTTTATATGTATTCAAGATTGGTAAATGGCTTACTTCACACAATTGTTCTTGTTCTGGCAACCACAGGCACATGTTGGACAAGGAGTGATTGTTGAGTTATAAAAAGATGACATTGAAACGCAGCAGGTTGGGCTTGGAGAAGCCAGCAACTGCGAGAAAGTGCACGTCACGTTCCATGTCACTGCAAAGAGCAGACAAACGATCATGACGAAGAAATTAAGATTCTTGCTGGGTGACTGCAATCTTTTTTGAGGTATTTTATCAATAAAATGTAATAGCTAGTACTGAATTTTCAATAAAATTTATGACCAAGAATCAAACTTACTCATTGCCTGCGTTTTTCGGCGACCATCAGCTGACAGAAAAACTGAGGGTGGAACAATTGTTGCTTTGCTGCAAGTGTAGCCTCGGCCTGGACCGAATAAAGTAAAATTCTTTGGCAATCTTACTGTTTTATTGGTAGTACCAGATTGACCAACAGTCACTTGAAAGGAAGAAACAGCAGTTGAAGGGTCCTGTCCCCAAGATGAGACTACACCACCTTTGCAGCAATTGGCAATCTGTTGGTTGTAAGGTACTCCAGGAAGCAAGTCAACCACTGTAGGATTCCTCTTACAACAGTGTGGAATGTTTATTTTGAACTTGGAACAGTCTCCTTGATCAGTTGCTTGAGCTCCCATCATGGACCAGATGATTTCTTTCTTCGCCCATGTCCACCCCAAAGTCCACCCAGGGCTCATTATGTGCCGATACATTTGGAAGTTGGTCATTGTCACCACTGCCTGCAAAAACAAATCACATTCAGCATTGAAATGAAGCGATTGGCAGCTAGGCCATTTGAAAGGAAAATGGAACTTACCACATAACCATCTGGAGTCCATGACATAACATCCCATTTGACTGTTATATTCCCAGTTGGATCCAACGTGTCAAATGCCCCTAAAAGTTTAGATTACAATTAGAAAGAGACAGACATCAAGAGAGTGCATTAGCATCAACAGAACCAAACTCTGAGAATGAAATCGATGAAAGAGAGATTCACCTGCTTGAGAAAAAATCATTACAAAGACAAGTGTGTAAATGAACTTATGCAAATCCATACTTCGAATTCACTGCTATCTATGGCCTTTCAGGCTTGAACCTGTTCTTTGTATCAGATTCACCTGCTATCATGTGTTCAGTTTGTTCCCTTTATTGAGAGTGATCAACAACCACCGAATTTTTAATTAAAGTATATTGCAATGGTAGAAAGAGCAGCAGAAGCTTTGAAAGCTTCAAGCCAATAATTTGGAAAAAATAAACTAAGGTCACATATAAAATTTGCTGCTTAATTCCTTGCCTAGCATTTCTTTATGTTTAATTTGGTTTGTAAGAAGGATAAGACTTTTCTGCAACTAGACCAACAGGAGCTGGAACAGGTAGTCAACTCTTGTTATGAGAGTGACCTCTTAGCTGTTCTTATATTCTGACTAACCATGGTGACGCCACTGCCATTGATGTAGAATATAAAGTAGATTTTGATAACTGTAAGATCCACCTAGGTTCGAGATTCACACACGTGGAGAAAATAGTAAATGTTTTGGATTTGAAGTGTTTAAGAAAGTCTAGAGGATAGGGAGTAATGAGGTTGAAGATGAAGTATAAATTAAGTTTTCCAAGAGGATTAGGGTTCTTATATTCCTGTTTCCGTAGAGAGTATATTTAACAAATATACCCTCAGCTCGAGTAATTGTACCTGGACAGAAATATTTAGTTCACTAAATACTTAGTCAACAAAAGCAATGATTTTTTTATAACATACGATTTAATTTGAATAATAAAAATATGCGTATTTAAGATATTGTATAATCTAATCTAACATTAACATTCCGTTTAAATCCTATCAATCTTTGAAGGGCTCCGACTCTCTTCAAGTAACGACTCATATTTAACCTTATCCATATTATTTAAATCAGACATATATGTAGTATGATGTTAAAAGAGTTATATTTTTATATGTTATCAAATTCTTATAATAAATAAAAATATTTTTTTTGATAGAATTCAGGTTGTCGTTAAGATGTGGGTTAATGATTCTAGAAGTTAATTATGAATTCTGAGTTGAGACAAGGTAGCAATTCAGAAAACACTTCCCATCTATCTTGGTTGAAAGTTGAAACATAATGTGAACAATTCTTAAGTTGGGATAATCTAAGTTAAGGTTGACTTTTAATGAGTCACTTGACAATAATATATAGTAAAAAGATTGGTTAGTCCTGGGAGATTTTCATTTTTTCATTTTCTTGCTGAATGAAATAAAGATGCTAATTGCATAGGAGAATGAAAGGCATGCTAATCTTATAGAAAGTCAACTGTTTGACTTTTTATTTTATGTTTAATTGCAACATTTAGATAGGTATCTTTTAACCTCTAATTTTATTTTTCTTATTCATTTGGCTCTAACTCAAATTCGAGCCTTAAATTTCATTAATTCTTGACACAACTTTGAACTTTTCCACAAATATGGAGCAGCGAAAAAGACAAGCGCATGGCTCTAAATGTTTAAATTAGTAATGTTATTAAGCAAAATAACGATGGACCAGAGAATAAAAAAATTAATTCAATTAATTTTTTAATAATTTATGAAAAAAATTAATTTTATTTAATTAAAATTTTTTTTCTAAAAAACGATAGAGTCTTTATTTTATTAATTTAGGCCATGAAAGCGCCATACTCTCGGCAGCAAAAATTTAATATAAATAGGAGATTATTGATTAATCTTTAAATTAAAATTATCACCAATATTAAATTAGCTAAACGATTTCCTATAAATTTTTACCATTTTGATTTTTTTAATTTTTATTAATAAAATCACAGCAATTTTTTATTAAATTAATAAATTTAAATACTCTACACCTGCATTTCTATCCAAGTCTAAAACATACTATATTCCCATAATTAGTTTTCATTGCTCCATAATTGCCAAAAATCATTGAAAGTCTAAAAGTAATATACCTTTATTGTTTTGAAAACAAAACACATAGTTTTTTTTTGTTACGGATAATGACGCACTACCATCGGAATTCATTTTTATTCGATGTAACTTTCAATTATTCAGGTTGATTAAATTTTTTAAAAAAATTTTATTTTAAAAAATTACATTTTTATATGATTTCAAAATTAGGTTGATTTAAGGTTTCCTTCCAACCATCCAGCTTCCACAACTAGAGTAAGGATGGTAATGGTTACGCTATTTATGAAAATTATTCTTACTGAATCAAATTTCAACTAATTTAATATATTGGATATTCAAAGCGCGTTTAAATTGTCGAAATATTACAAATTTGATCATTAGTAAATGATAAGTACTTTAAATTGTTTTAATTTAATAATTTATATAAAATATTATTTAAAATATATTAAATTATATTTAACCGTACCCATACAAATCAAATTCGATTAAAAACTAATATAAGTATAATTAACAAACTTAAATCTATCATAAGTCCTATTATATAACATCCAAATCTATTTTAACAAAATTTGGATTAACTTATAAGTTCTATAATTTAAATTGCCCTTTATTAATTTCAATAATTGGACTTATTAGTGAAAATAATATAAGATTTATTATTAATGATCACTACATTATCAAAACACTTGCTACTATTTCCTTCCACAAAAATATGTGATTAATTATTTATTCACATTAAAATATATAATTAATATAATTAAAAGTAATAAATTTTATATTATTTTCACAAATATTCCATGGCGATGGGCGATGGCTCCCTATAATTCAAAATTTTTTCTGCGAAACCGAACGCGGCAAAGAATCTGCGTGTTTAGCTTTCAAGGGCCCGCCCATTTTTAAGTTCCGCAAACTCACGATCCCTCCCACTAACAATAGCCACCACTCAAATTTAACCATGTCCCATCCAACGGCCAATAGTTTGAAACCTACTTTTCACTCGGATCGCCACGCTATCCAACGGTCACCAGCAACACCGCTCCCATCTATAAAATGACCTTTGCAAGTAATTAACGGCAGACGTTCTTCTACTTGAGATTGAAATCAGAGGAAACGAAGGAAAGGGAAGAGATTAAAGATGTCTGGCAGAGGAAAGGGCGGGAAGGGTTTGGGAAAGGGAGGAGCTAAGAGGCACAGAAAAGTGCTCCGGGATAATATCCAGGGCATCACCAAGCCTGCTATTCGAAGGTTGGCCAGGCGTGGCGGTGTAAAACGTATCAGCGGTCTCATCTACGAGGAGACTAGAGGCGTCCTCAAGATCTTCCTCGAGAACGTCATTCGTGATGCCGTTACATACACCGAGCACGCTCGCCGTAAGACTGTTACTGCTATGGATGTCGTCTATGCTTTGAAGAGGCAGGGCAGGACACTTTACGGGTTCGGTGGTTAGAGATTTTGGGTTTCCTTTAGGGTTAGGGTTGATGTTTGCTTGTACTAATGGAGAATGGTGTTTGTTTAATTGAAGTTTCTCATTATTTGTCTATTTTTACATTGAATTCTGTTTTTTAATTTTATTGTTACCTTTTTCCTTTTATCTATTCTGTTTGGATGGTGAGAAAACGGTAGGACTTCACTGGATAAAGTAAGCTAATCCAAACTATGTGTTTTGGGATCGAACAACTTTAATTTAATGAACATTTAATTGAAAAAAAAAAGTAGCAAGGATGGCTACTCTGCAAGCCATACTCTTCAGAATCAGAGGAATCGAAATAGAAGGCCAGAGCGATGGCGAGCTATGGCCGCAATTTGATTGATTCAAAGTGTACCAATGGTGGATTGATTTTCACGAGTATAATCTGTAATTTCTGGAGTCCAAAGAGCAGATTCCTTAAGGCCATCGTCATGAGTAGCAAACTCTAGTCTTAGATTCCCCGCCGCGAGATGGATGTAAATTTATTTATTGCATATTTGTTGTATATAAAATGAATAATTAATAAAGATATATATTAATGTATTATACTAATAAAATAAATATAAAAATATTTATTTATTATACAATATATAAAATTTTTAAAATATAATTATTTATCAGACAATAATGAATAATATAACTATTTTAACCATTATTTATAGTGTATTTATTTTATTATTATTATTGATATTGACATAGTATTTATAGGTAGAATATTTTATAAATAATCAATCGTATACAGCAAAGGTTTAATTAACGAGCGTAATTGATGAAGCAACCTAGACTATTGGGCTGTGTCGGTGATGTCCAAGTTTCAATATCCAGGCGCCAGGGCTCATAACCCATCCAATAATTCTCTTTATATTGCTCGTATTAAATAATAATAATAATAATGATAATAATTTTCCCATTTTAAAATATTCACTTGGGGGACCCGCTCATTGCTAGTCACAGATGGCCAAACTTGTTTGACCTTTCATCAAGCCAGGCAAAAGGCCAGTCACCAAACTTGTTTCTTTCCAACGCGACGCGTTCAAACCCAGTCAAAGCAACTACGACCATTCAATGCATTGACTCTCTTGCTTTCAGATGCCACGTGTACGATCAGAAATATGGACGTCCATGATGAAGCATGCTGGTCACTGTTTGCGATTTCAGATCCCCACAATGAAAAGGACGCAACAGCCGGCGACTTTGGAAGAGTCGACCCTGTAACGCTTTTCCAGTTGGACGCCTGGCTCGTGCCGACCAAGCCGGTCAAGGCCCCTCCCTTCCGTTTACGAAATTGGCCTCTTGCGTTGCACGTGGCCACGTGCCATCCTTATGCTTTCCTCTTAAATTACCGGGATTAATATATTGCAAAATTAATCATCATTCCATCTAATAAATATATATTCTGTATTCATTTATATTTTTATATGAATTACTTATAAACAAAAAAAAAAAAGAGAAAATCCATACATTTTTATATGAAAATTAAGAGATACTGAAAATCATTTTCTAATTATATTTCATCATTTTAGTTTTAAAGGTCATTAAACGACACAAATATTTAATTTCCCCTTTTTCTTATGGTAATCAACCTTTTCATTTAATTTCTATTCATAAATAAGATATGTTTAAATAGGAAAGTATTTAATTTTTTACAACTGTACTCAATATAATAAATAGATGTATAATTAAATTTAAACAAATTAAGAAATTTAATTTTAATATATGAAAATAAACTTAAAAAAAAAAGAAATTTAAACAAACAAATTAAGAAATTTAATTTTAATTTACAAATATATACTTATTTATATATATATATAAAAGAAAATCAATTTTGGCTGAGCTAGATCTACGCGGATTCTCAAAGTCCTAACGCAACACTTCCTTTCTCCCACTACAAATAAGAAGACTCCCAAGTCACAACCACAATCTTCAACTTCAGCTCTCTCTCTTTCTGATCCGGAGTACTCACCGCCATGGCCGAGAGAGCAGTGTACCCGACTCCGACTCCCCTTTTGAAAGATGAGCTCGACATCGTCATCCCTACCATCAGAAACCTCGATTTCTTGGAGATGTGGAGGCCATTCTTCCAGCCATACCATCTCATCATTGTCCAGGACGGTGACCCTTCAAAGACCATTAATGTCCCTGAAGGCTTCGACTATGAGCTCTATAATAGGAACGACATTAACAGGATTCTGGGTCCCAAAGCTTCTTGTATTTCCTTTAAGGACTCTGCTTGTAGGTGCTTTGGCTACTTGGTTTCTAAGAAGAAGTATGTCTATACTATTGATGATGACTGCTTTGTAAGTCCCTTCTCGATCCTTCTTACTCGATATTTTTTATTTGAGTTGTGTTTTGAGGAAAATTCTGTTTTTAGCATACGCAAATTGATTTATTTGATTGTGGGTTTTGAAGATCTAGATGCAATTTGAGTTGTTATTGTGTGGTTATGATCAGCGAGGTTTTTTGGGGGGTTTTATTTTTGGTGGGAATTTTTGATTTCTTTAGATGTTCGTTATGTGGAGCTTGGTCAATTGGATTTGATTTGATGTAATTTGTTGTTACTTAGCTCTCTTCTCTCTGTTTTTCTGGATCTGGTTTTGTTGTAATTTTTATTTTTATTTTTAATAACCTCTGCTTTGCTCTCCAAGAATCAAACTTTCTCCTCCATTGCATGCATTGATGATCTGTTGTTGCTTGACCAGCTTTTATTGGGTTTTTATTCTTCTAAAGTTTTATCTGTTTGGTATCCAAATAATTTAATGGAATTATGTGACCTCATAGCATGAAATGATGGCTCTTTTGGTTCTTGACATTAAACTACACAAGGGATAATCAACGGTGGTATTTTTTTTTTTTTATTATATATTTGATCTCATTATTCTGGTGACGGAATTTGTTATTCATCAGAATTTACCTCTATCGTTTTGTTAAACTTGCGACAGTGAAAGATAGAAGCAAGTTTGTTTCTTTATTGGTAATTGGCATATAGATCTGCTAGCTAACTATGTCAAGAAGCTGAAAATCTTTTGTTTTGTATTTGCATTATATTGTATACTGTATTATCTTCCCTAGTAACGTGGATCTAGGCCTTTTGAATGAGTTTGTTTGCTATTTGACTTGAGCCATGCAATAGAGGTTGCAATATTTGCATTTTGTTTACGCCCCATGTCTACCATTGTCTGCATTCATATAATTTCATATTGAAATGTTTGAGTAATTACTCAGAAGGGATTTTTGCACTGAGTTAATTTGGAGTCTAATCTAAAGTGGAGCATCCCTTATGTAATTGCAGGTTGCCAAGGATCCTTCTGGCAAAGATATTAATGCACTTGAGCAGCACATAAAGAACCTTCTGAGTCCATCCACTCCATTTTTCTTCAACACCCTGTATGACCCATACCGAAATGGCGCAGATTTTGTCCGTGGGTATCCATTCAGCCTTCGGGAGGGTGTCCCCACAGCTGTATCTCATGGCCTCTGGCTCAACATCCCAGATTACGATGCCCCAACCCAGCTTGTCAAGCCTCTTGAGAGGAACACCAGGTATGAAGATACTTAATGTATCAATAACTCCAGCTCATGTATGTACATGAATGTTTAACAGAAGGATTTAATATTGGATCTGTCTGCAGGTATGTGGATGCTGTAATGTCAATACCAAAGGGAACATTGTTCCCCATGTGTGGTATGAATCTGGCATTTAACCGGGAATTGATTGGTCCTGCAATGTACTTTGGTCTTATGGGTGATGGTCAGCCGATCGGACGCTATGATGATATGTGGGCTGGCTGGTGCACGAAGGTATATGCTTATCTTGTTTAAAACCTCTCAATTCTAACTTTGTTTTTCAGGCTTTAAATCGACTTAACCAAATTTTCATGTATGTTGCAACTCGTTCACCGATTCTATAGGTTATATGCGACCACTTGGGTTTCGGAGTGAAGACAGGATTGCCTTACATTTATCACAGCAAAGCAAGCAACCCATTTGTGAACCTTAAAAAGGAATACAAAGGGATCTACTGGCAAGAAGAGCTGATCCCATTTTTCCAGTCTGCTGCCCTTCCGAAGGACTGCAACACTGTCCAGAAGTGCTATATTGAACTATCCAAGCAAGTCAGGGCAAAACTTGGTAAAATTGATGAATACTTCATCAAGCTAGCAGATGCCATGGTCACATGGATAGAAGCATGGGATGAGCTTAACTCATCTGGGAACTCTGGTGAATTGGCCAATGGTACTGGAAAGTAGAAATGTTATCATCTCATTGATAGTCCTTAGGCATGAGACAGTTAATCAAGCTTTTTTGCTTTGAAGCTTGGATTAATTATTTTGCTGGTGGAGGAAACAGATATTTATTTATATTGTTGTTTTAACAATAACAGGTTATGCATTTCTGTATTCAATTAGATTTTGTTATTGTTGCTATTTAAATTAATGGTAATGGTCTTTTTGTTGTTAAATTGTGAGGCTTCTCCTTTGGTAATTATTCAAATGTTGATTTTATAAAATGAAAAAAGGGCTCTAAACTCAAGCTTTTGACTGATCAATCATTGTCATCAAGTGAGATATTTCCTTGAGAGAACAAGATCCAATTGCTTAGGCTGTTCAAAGTGCAAGAGATTCAAAACTGTGATGAGTAAGCAAAGGGCCCTCTGCCTTTAACTGGCAGCCATTACATTGACAGGGTCTTTGTTTCAGAGAGAACATGCTCAGCATATTCATTTTTTTAAATTAAGAAACAGACTTATCTGATTGCTGATATGCACAAGAGGTAAATTCACACAAGGATTTGAATTAATTCATGTTCTATCACAAAAAAAAGAATATTCCAACTTTTATTTTTTGTTAATTTTGAAGTAATTAAAGATAAAAACAAGGCGAATCTTTGCACGAACAAGAAAGAGGGAGTGTGAAATACAGCAGGTGGTGGTGTGGGAATTGTGCTTGTCAATACGGGCGGGGCCAATTACAGCGAAGCATGCTTCCTTGGAACACAACTCTCTTTGTTCTTTTCTTATAATCAAAATGGTCCCTATTTCTTGGGGTTGGTGGCAATGTAATCTTCTATTTGTTTTGGTCCTTTGAACCATCTAATTCCATTCCTCCACCTGTTAGATTTAGTCCAATATTATTCGAGTGACCGTTATTACCTGCCAATTGAATTAACTCTTATAATTAAATTATGGAATCTTTTTAAGTTTATGTAGACAAACCAATCAGCTTTCATGCTTCTAAATTAATATTAATTTAAATTCTTTTGTCTTAAAAGGCATAAATGCAGCAAACTTGAATTTGCTGATGAAATTCTTTATGTTGCAGAGAGATCAATCATGCAACAACATTCCAGTTTATGCATCAGTCAGTGAGGACGGTATCATTACTTTCTCCTGCTTTGCTCTGTATCATTTCAGTTCATGCATGCTGCTTAGAAGATCCAGTGTACATGCCACTGAGAATGAAGCTTATTCAACTTGCTCCCTGTGCCAAACCAGGCAAAATCTTCAGTCTAATTAAACCAAATCAACTGAGAATGAAGCTTATTTAAGTTGGAAAGTTCCTTTTACTGCCATACAAGGCCACTGGCGACAGCAAGGGATTTTCAACATGTCTTCCTTTAAGATATGCTTGCAGTTATATAAGACGATTGCAAATGATATAAAGCAGAACCAAGCAAATACAGATACATCAATTACAGTGAACATGTTTAGTAAACTGCAACTAGGCGACTCTTGTGTAAATGCAACTGCCAAAATCTGCCACCAACGCCCAGCTTCAATTGGTCAAGTTCTAACCTGAATAACATTTAGCCCTGCAAACCAACTTCTAGACTTAGACTAGAGTTGGCAGCAAGCTAATCAGGGTGTTTAAGCAAAAGAAAGCCATGTACTAACATTCTTGAATAATGGGGTTTGAAGAGTGACATACACATTGGGAGAGCAAGATTTATTAATATAATTTTTTTGGGGGTGAGACATGCAAATTTTACTAAAAGAAGGAAGAATATAAAACTCCTGTAAGCTTTTCAGAAACTTGATTCACACTGTAACGGGAATTGCCACCTAGAACGACCAATGGGCAGGCCATTGATATTCCTGATGCATGACTTGAATGATTGTGTGATTGATATGACAGACGAGAGAGAGCTGCAACTAGAGCTTGTGATCCCTGATAGTCCTTGAATGGTTGATACTGCATCAAAAGCAGTAAAATCCTCATTTCCCAAGGAGGGGTCCTGGATTAACAAAGGGGAATCAGAATTTGCACCTCCCAAATCATTTGGATATTGATTAGCACTTGTACAGAAAATGCTTCCTGTTGAAGTAGAAGCTTTATTATCATGAAAAGTAATTAATATTTTATCCAAGTTATCAGAAGGGAAGAGGCTTTTGAATGCTGATACCCACTTGTGACAGGAATCGTTGATATTGGACTAAAATCAGACCCATCTTCAACTTTTATATGCCTGCACCAATTATTTGTTCCATATATCTCTGGATGCAATGGGCCAGTAGAAGTATGTCATTACAGATAAAAGATATCAATGCAATGCTGCGAAATTTGCTGGTGGCAAAGCCTGCATACATAAGGAGAGCCAAAAAGAAAAAAAAAACACCGTTTTTTCAGGATATCATAACTGCAATATTTTTTTAAGGGAATACAACTTCAATAATTAGCATAGACTACATAAAATAGGAATATCGTCTAGAACACTTACATGTCATTTCTGTAGAACATTAGACATAAAATAGATAACTTCAAAGATTTTTGGAATTTCTGAGAAGTTTCAGCATCAAATGAAATGAAGTCACTAACAGATTACACACATCACCAACACACTATAACATATAGCCGTGGAGAAAATTTTCACATAAATTCCAAGAGTACAACACTAAGATAAGTAGTTTACGCAATAAATATGAATCCAAAATCACCCATCAAAGTTCTAATCATCCTTTACTATTTACTCTGCTTTTGCCTCTTAGGACAGCAAGTTACTTGCCATTCCCACTTGAGATTCTGGCTTTAGATTGTTCAACGGTGCTCCTTTTGATAAATCAAAGGCAGTTTGTATTTAGTATGTTGGAGTCGAGAACATGTGATGCATAGTAATTAGTCTTAAATTTTATGGCAAACTTGGACTGAGTTTCACTTCTGATATTCATTGGAGGACCACAATAGTATTTCAGAAAGAGAATTTTGAAATGCGGGACTTTAAAAAATGTGACAAGAGCCACAGGCCTGTCACTGAATTCGAGATCCAAATTCCATCGTTTAGGGGTCAATTTTGCATTTTAATTAATTTTTTAGATTTTTTCATAATTTTCTATATTAGGGTTTTTGCTATTATAAATACTTTTCTTGACCGTTGGAGACACTTTTCAATTTTCAAGAATTTAATAAGAAATTTTGGTTATAGCATTTTGTTTTCTAAATTTCATTTTCACCAAACGTTATTGGTTAAAACTCCTGATGGAACCTAAATAAACCTATTTCAGTTGGTATCAGAGTGAAATTCATCCATAACCGACAACCAAGAGGTGCGACTCATTATAATTGAGGTATTCTTGGCAGAATTGAGAGAGATGATCGGACAGCTAGCCCTACAACGGGGTAACAACCAACTTGCCTCAGCCGAATGCCTACCACCAGTTCTAAATCCTGTAGTCGCAAATCCCCAACAGGATTATCACGAAGGTTACAAGATAAAGATAGACTTTCAAAACTTTTCTTATTCGTTGGATGTAGAATCTGTCATTGATTGGTTAGTGAAGGTTGATCAGTTTTTCGAAATTATGAACGTTGAAGAGGATCGAAAGGTTCCGGTTGTGATTTATAAATTAAAAGGTGGTGCAACAGTATGGTGGAATTATGTTTAAAATGAATACTGTTGTAGGAGGCTGGAACCTATATGAAATTAACTATTGATGAAACAGATGATTGAACAATGATTCTTGCCTAGCAATCACACACAAGTTTGGTATAAACGATATCATGACTATATTTCAGAGAGTCGAAGGATGGATGAATATACAGATGAGTTTTTAAGGTTACAGACGAAGTGTGATAACTGCGAGAATGATCTCCAGCAAGTTGCTCATTATCAGAGGGAAGTGAATCACGAAATTAGCTGTATGGTGGGAGTAGCTATGATTTTCACTTTGGCAGATGCCATTGAGATGATGAAAAGAGTGGAAGAACCTATTGAATGGCAGCCTCGACATCAATTTAATCAAAATTTTAATTATAGAAATTCTGGTTCGATAAAAACTCAGCTGTATAGAGGTAATTACAGCGGACAACGTTCTAGGATTGTAAATTCTGGCAATCAGCAGAATACTGTGGAAGAAAGGGAAAACAGTAAGAAAAAGGTAGTCATCAATACTATAGACAAATGATGCAAAATCAATCCTTATCAGAAACCAACCGGAGACATGTGTTATTGCTGTAAGCTTCCTAGACATCAATTGAATAATTATCTAGAACACAGGAAAGTTAATAATGATAGTCGATAGGTTAATGTGGTTGAATCTGAGGAGGAAGTGGATGAAGATGATGGGTCTATAGCTAGTTCTGAAGATGGGAAAGTCACCTATATGGTGAAGAAAATTTTATGCTCAATGAAATAGGAAGATGAGATCCAGGCGAAGTATCGAGTGAGAGAAGCTGCAACGACCCGAAAATCGGACCGCTACCGGCGCTAGGATCCAGGTCGACTTAAGGCCGCCGAGACCCGTAGCAAGCCTAACATGCATCCTGTTAATCTGTTTAATCCCATACATGATCAACAACATACATAAAAATTAAAACTTTTCTTTCATACATTCTATCATACGCCAAACTCAACCTGTGCATGCACTGAACATAATCATCATCATAAACTTGACCTCTCTATGGGATCTCATCAATGCCCCCAATGGGTGGCATAACAAGTGTTGAGTTGGCTAACATAGTCATCAATAACATTAAGATCATGTAACAAAAAGGGATTACAACATCTATAGGGTCAAGCACAACTTCTAATCCTCAATATCATTATACATAACATAACTATTCAGTTATACATCATCTTACAATTTATCATGTCCACTTTCTAACTATTACAATTACAAGACTTTACTCTTCTTGACTTCTCTGTCTAGCCCGTACTTGCAATCCTGGGGGATTAGGGAAAAGGGGTGAGCTACTAGAGCCTAATGAGCAGAATAATAGAAAACATCATTTAAATCTCATGCCATCATGTAATGCAACACATCACAACAAATCACATCTCGGATGGTATTGTCACCAATAGTCCTCTACATTCCAAAGTGCCGGGACGTAGAATGGGTACAACCGGTCTTTCTCTTAACATAACATATCATACATACCAATGTGCCAGGGACGTAGAATGGGTACAACCTGGACTTCCATACTGTATCATGCCATAACATCATCATATCATATGAGGACTAAAGGGTCATCCAATAACCAATCCACATTAACATCATAAATGCAATGCAACTGATCAAGCACAATTTAGCCACATTTTTATTATCTCTTTTATTGCTTATTTACACATTTTCTAGCTTAATTTATAGTTTTTATATTGTTTTTACAGAAAAGGAAGAATCTGGAAAATGGGAGAAAAAGTGCAGAAAATTTGCAAAAGGATGATTTGCCCAGTGATTTGCCCAAAAATCTGCTCCAATCACTGCCCAGATCAAGCTAAAACAGATACCCAGAGGCAACAGACAGCAGTGACATGGGCAGGCGATTTGACCAAGACAATCGAGGATCACTGGCCAAATCACTCGCAGAGGCATAGAGGACTGACTCACAGAGAAGCGATTTGCCCAGTGATTTGCCCAAGAAACTGGTCAAACCGCCGGGCAAATCACTTTGACAGCAGAAAATTACAGCAGAGCGGGAAAATGGACAGCAAACAGAAATCCGAATTTTCAGAAGTCCAAATCCAATCCAATCACTTCCAACACAAATCCAAGAGCCACGAAAGAGCTTCTCATCCAAGGAAATCCAATTGCAATTAAATTCAACATCAAAAGAGGAGTCCAACACCAAATCAAAAAGGGATTTCAAAACCCTAGATGAGAGAATTCTTCAGCTATAAAAGGAGGACTTCCAAACCAGAAAATCATCCTTGGATCAGCAACTCAACTCGCCAGAAACTCTCCAGCATCTTCCTTTTTCTTTTCTTTTTCATCTTTTTGTGTATTTAGTCCACCATGAGTGGCTAAACACTTTCTTTTCTAGTTGAAGTTGGTGAATTTCAGATTTTGTGATGAATTGGGAGATTTAAATCTCCATTGTTAAACTTCTATTTATTTTCAATATTTATGCAATTTGAGCTTTCCATAAATATTACTTTGCTTTTAGAATCAATAAAGGCCCATTGCTTTTAAATTGCTTAAGTAATATTGTTTGAATGATTTAGGTCCGTAATTGCTTAGGTTGTTCAAATACACATTTAATCAAATTGCATAATCTAAACTTGACCACGCGATTGGCAAGGATAGAATTGGGTTTCTCTAAGTCTTAATGCAGTCAACAGTTGTTCGATGCTACAATGCCCCAAGGACGTTCCTTGGCAACTTGTTGATTAGTGTTTGATTAGCGAACGTTTCCTAATCAAACTAGAACTAAGGAGGAATTTGGATTGTGAGAAGCGTCTTCCACATCCAAAACTAATTTATTGGAATAAATAGGAGAGTTAAAGAATCAATGATCAATTCTAAACAATCTGAAAAAGATCCATACTTCAACTAGAAGCTTTTCATCCATTGATTAACTCATCTTTAAATTATTGCTTTCTTTTGCTATTTAGTGTTAATCTATCAACTCAAAACCCCCTCTTTTAATTATTTGTTATTTACTTATCCTGGTTATTATTAGGAAGATCTTTAGTGTCAATTCCCTGTGGTTCGACCCTATTGCCACTATCTACAAGTTTATTGTTGATTGTTTAATAGGTTTATTTTTGACGGCTTCGACAACCGCCTATCAAAAATTGGCGCCGTTGCCGGGGAATTGATTTAAACTAACGTATTTTCCTTTTATGATCAGGGCTGATCGTAAAGAAGCTCTTCTTTACGATCCTGAAATTGAACGCACTGCCAAGACCTTACAAGCATGGCTACGGTAAGTATGTCTTTTCTCTCTTCTCAAATTTCTGAACTAACCTCTATTGTGAGAAATTATAGTCAAGCTCGACAAGTTCAACAACTTCAACAAGCACATGCATTTGAAGGATTCTATGGACAGCCAAGACATAATCCCTACCTTGACACATACAATACAGGTTGGGGAGACAATCTGAGCTATGGCTATGCTAGGACAGACCACTACCATGACTACCAAAGAGATCTGCAATATAATCCAGGTTGGAGGGACCATCCAAATTTCAGTTATGCAAGGGGAAATCAATATCCAAGCTACCAGCAAAGGAATCAAGCTCAAGCTGCACCTCAGAATTCCAATTCATCTCTTGAAGAGATTGTGAAAAATTTGGCAAATACTGTGCAGAATCTTGAGAAACAAATGGGGCAAATGGCTTCATCCTTGAACAAATATGAATCTCAAGGGAAGCTACCCTCCCAAACTGAGATAAATCCAAGACAAAATGTTAGCGCCATCACATTAAGGAGTGGAAAGGAGTTGCAAGACAATAGGGCTGAAAAATTGCAAAAACAGGGCATGGAAGAAATTCTGCCAGAAAGTGATCAGGGCAGTGATTTGCCCAGTTCACTAGTAGAAACTGACCCGATCGCTGGTCAAACTGAGCTGTCCAGTAGTGATCTGCCCAAACCACCAGAGAAGGCAGAAAGTGATTTGCCCAATTCTCCAGAGAAGGCAGAAAGTGATTTGCCCAAATCAACAGACCAGGCAGAATCAAGTCAAAGGCAGAAACAGCAACCTATGGAGAAATTCAAGATACCTCCTCCCTTCCCAAAGAGATTTGCAAGGTCCCAAAAGGAGAAAGAGGAAAAAGAGATATTGGAGACACTTCGCAAGGTAGAAATCAACATACCTCTACTTGATGCTATCAAACAAATACCAAGGTATGCTAAATTTCTCAAAGAGCTATGCACCAATAGGAGGAAACTTGCTGAACATAAAAAGGTAAGTGTGGGGGAGTGTGTCTCAGCTGTCATTCAAAGGAAACTTCCCACCAAATGCAAGGATAGAGGAATGTTTGCCATTTCATGCAAGATAGGCAATGTGGGGATAAAGAAAGCCATGTGTGACCTTGGAGCTTCAATTAATGTTATGCCCCTTTCTATTTTTAACTTGTTAAATGCAGGTACACTCAAGGGCACCAACATTGTGATCCAATTGGCTGACCGATCCATTGTCTACCCCAAGGGAGTGCTTGAAGATGTGTTGGTGCAAGTGGACCAACTAGTCTTCCCAGCTGATTTTTATGTGATTGACATGGAGGAGGACAAGGGCAACATCACCTCTGATATCTTACTTGGGAGACCATTCTTGAGCACAGCAAGAACAAAAATTGATGTGCATGATGGCACATTGACTATGGAGTTTGAAGGGGAAGTTATCAAATTTAATGTTTATGATGCCATGAAATTCCCCAATGATGTTTCTCATGTTTATGGACTTGATGTTATTGATGATTTAAGCCAAGAAGTTTTTGATTTTGATCAAGAAAACTTACTTTATGAAGGTCTTTGCAGGAGAGAAGAAGTGGACAGCAACATCTCTGAAGCAGACAAAACAGCAGACTGCTGTAACTTGCTAGGTATGAGTGATTTGCCCAGTGATTTGCCCAAAAATCTGCTCAAATCACAGCTCAAATCGGACAGTATGCAGACAGAAAACCAGCAGACAGAGGATGCACCAGATCTGAAACCTTTGCCTAACCACCTCAAATATGCCTACTTGGGAGCTGGAAATACACTTCCAGTAATCATTTCCAACCAGCTCAGCCAAGAAGAAGAGAAAAAGCTCCTGGATGTGTTGATGAAACACAAGAAGGCAATTGGGTGGACATTGGAGGACATAAAGGGTATCTCACCATCAACATGCATGCATAGGATTCTCATGGAGGATGAATGCAAACCTGTTCGTGAGGCACAAAGAAGGCTGAATCCACCTATGATGGAGGTTGTAAAGAAGGAGATTGTGAAGCTCCTAGACATTGGGGTAATCTACCCCATTTCTGACAGTAAATGGGTGAGTCCCATCCATGTGGTACCAAAGAAGACCGGGATTACCATTGTCCCTAATTCTGAAGGAGAGCTAGTACCCACTCGTGTGCAAAATGGGTGGAGAGTTTGCATGGACTACAGGAAGCTCAACACAGCGACAAGAAAGGATCACTTTCCCTTGCCCTTCATGGACCAAATGCTTGAGAGACTTGCTGGAAAAAGCCATTACTGCCTCCTTGATGGATATTCTGGATTTTATCAAATCCCCGTTGCACCAGAAGATCAAGAGAAGACCACTTTCACATGTCCATTTGGCACCTTCGCATTCAGGAGGATGCCCTTTGGTCTTTGCAATGCACCAGCCACTTTCCAAAGGTGCATGATGAGTATTTTTTCTGACTATGTGGAGAAGATCATTGAAGTCTTCATGGATGACTTTACAGTGTATGGCAATTCATTCCATGAATGCCTAGCCAACTTGGAGAAGATACTTCAAAGGTGTTTGGAGACAAACTTGGTTCTCAACTATGAGAAGTGCCACTTTATGGTCAGCCATGGCTTAATCTTAGGCCATATTGTTTCAGCTAAAGGGATTGAGGTGGACAAAGCCAAAGTTGACACCATCAAAAATCTGCCCTACCCAACCAGCATTAGGGAAATTCGATCATTCCTTGGACATGCTGGTTTTTACAGGAGGTTTATCAAAGATTTTTCTAAAATAACTCAGCCTCTTTGCAGATTGTTACAGCAGGATGTACCCTTCAACTTTGATGACAGCTGCAAATCAGCCTTTGATCTGATCAAATCACTCCTAATTTCTGCCCCAGTCATCCAGCCACCTGATTGGAACCTTCCATTTGAGATAATGTGTGATGCCAGCAACTTTGCTGTAGGTGCGGTATTGGGACAGCGTATAAGCAACTCTCCTCATGTTATTCACTATGCCTCACGCACCCTAGATGCTGCACAATGCAACTATTCCACCACAAAAAAAGAATTGCTGGCTGTTGTGTTTGCATTGGAGAAGTTTAGACCCTACCTACTTGGGACAAAGGTGATTATATACTCAGATCATGCTGCACTAAGGTACTTAATCAAGAAAAAGGAGTCCAAACCTAGGCTGGTGAGATGGATACTGCTGTTACAAGAGTTTGATTTGGAGATCCGTGACAAGAAAGGCAAGGAGAACCTTGTAGCTGATCACCTCAGCAGAATTCTGACTGAGATGGAGACATGCCCCATCAATGAGACCTTCCCTGATGAGCACCTCTTTGCTATCCAAGAAGAGGAACCATGGTATGCTGATATTGTCAATTTCCTTGCCATAGGTGATTTGCCTACTGATTTGCCCAAACACATAAGAGACAAGATCAAGAAAGAGGCAAGGTATTATGTGTGGGATGAGCCCTACCTATGGAAGCATTGTGCAGACCAAGTCATAAGGAGATGCATCCCAAACCATGAGATCACTTCTGTCCTAACTTTCTGCCACTCCTACAGCTGTGGAGGTCACTTTGGGCCACGCAAGACAGCCTTGAAAGTCCTTGAAAGTGGATTATTTTGGCCTAACATATTTAGAGATGCTTATTTATTTTGTAGGTCATGTGCAAGATGCCAACAAACAGGAAACCTTGGCAAAAGAAGTGAAATGCCTCAAGCACCCATCATGGTGTGTGAAATCTTTGACATATGGGGCATTGACTTCATGGGACCATTCCCACCTTCCTTTGGCAACACCTACATACTTCTTGCTGTGGATTATGTGTCCAAGTGGATTGAGGCCAAAGCAACAAGAGCTGATGATGCCAAAACAGTGTGTGAATTTGTAAAGTCCCACATTTTCTCAAGATTTGGACTGCCCAAGGCAATAATCAGCGACCGAGGCACCCATTTTTGCAACAAGGTGGTAGAAACTCTCCTAAAGAAGCACCATGTCATCCATAGAACCTCTACTGCCTATCATCCTCAAACAAATGGGCTGGCTGAAGTATCAAACAGGGAGATAAAGTCCATCTTGGAGAAAACGGTCTGCCCAAATCGAAAGGACTGGAGTACATGCCTCAATGATGCATTATGGGCATATAGAACAGCATATAAGACTCCAATTGGGATGTCTCCATATAGGCTGATTTATGGGAAAGCATGCCATCTACCTGTGGAACTTGAACATAAAGCCTATTGGGCTGTGAAGAGCTGTAATCTTGATGAAAAAGAAGCTGGAGTTAACAGAAAATTACAGATTCAAGAGCTTGAGGAGATTAGGCGTGATGCATATGAAGCTTCATGGGATTATAAAGCAAGGACCAAAGCTTTCCATGACAAGAACATCTCCAGAAAACACTTCCAGGTTGGTGATAAGGTTTTGCTCTTTGATTCCAGGTTCAAATTATTCCCTGGAAAGCTTCGGTCTAGGTGGATTGGGCCATTTTTGGTTGAGCATGTTTATCCACATGGAGCTGTTGACATACGGAGTCCACAAACAAGCAAAGTTTTCAAAGTTAATGGGCATCGTTTGAAGAGATTCTATGAAGGTTTTACTGTCCATGTTGTGGAGGAGGTTCCCTTGGATCCCCCTTCCCAAGACTGCTGAGCAAGACACTGAAGTCCAGCCCAAGACAGAAAACAGGGCGCTACTGGGAGGCAGCCCAGAGGCAGTGATTGGCCCAGTGATTTGCCCAATACTTGCCCAAATCGCTGGGCAAATCGACTGAATGTACCATAATCACAAGTGATTGGGGCAGTGATTTGCCCAATTGCCCAGATAAACTGACCAGATCACCGGTCCAATCGCAAGATCAAGCACGTCATCAGCAAAAGGCGTGAACAGTACCAGTACAGCAATTGCAAAAGAAGAGTGATCTGGCCCAGTGATTTGCCCACTGCTTGCCCAAATCACTGGGCAAACCACCATGTCAATAATCAAGAGGGCCAGCATTAAATGATCAGGGCAGATTCACATACCCAAATCACTTTAAGTAGTCTTTTCTTTTATATTTTATTCTTTTACTTTTTACGCTAACTACTGTTTCCTCTTCTTCTTCTTCGAGCTTTCTCTTCTCCGACCACCACTCAGCCACCGGCAAACTCAAGACCACCATGGTAAGAATCAAGATGAGGGCCACCGGCGGACCATTCATGTGGAAGAAATTAGGGCTACCCAAACCACCCACTCCCTCTGACAGTGACGATGAAGCGTGGGACGCACCTCCTCCGGCCACCATCAACACCGAGACACCACCGGCCACAAGCACAGGAACAGGACGCACCGATTCACCGGCCGTCCAGATATATCGCCGGCAAAAGAAACAACAAAGAACGCCGCCACCACCATCCACAACAGCCTCGACGGCCAACCCTGCCGGCGAAATACTGCCTGAATCCACCACTTCCTCCAGCCACGGCCAGAAACGGCCAAGAACTCAGTCGCCACCTCCACCGCCGAGATCAGAGCTAGAACCACAAACCGCCATTGCCACACATCCCACAGTTCACGAGGAAGGCGGTGCGCCCAGTAATTTGCCCACTGATGCACCACTAATGAGCCCACTGATGCGCCCAGCAATCTGCCCACTGATACCACCAGCGCTTTGCCCAATGATACGCCCACTGGTGCGCCCACAGACTTACAAAGTGATGAGCCTAGCGATGTGCCAGCGACACACTCAGTGATGTGCCCAGCAATTTGCCCAGCGATTTGCCCAGGCCAGCACACCCAGATCACATCGTCAAAGCACTGACATTCAATAAAATTTCTGAGCGCACCAGGCTGCTTAAAATCTCATCCCTACCATATCACCCAGGTAAGCATATCCATCATGCCACCCTTGGAGCACTGAGACTCCATTCCCAGGTACGTTCTCTAATTTCTGCTATTGGCTGGGACTCCTTCTTTTTCCTGCGCATGCCCTCTTTCCTGGAACTCACACAGGAGTTCTTCACTACATTTTATTTTGATAAACCTGCCATGCACAACATACACACACCAGAACCATACTCACCCACTAGGTCCAAGGACCTATACCTCAGCAACCCCAGTCTGAAATACCTTCACAGGTTCCTGGCATACACATTCTCTGGGAGGAAGGATGCTTCCAACATCCTGACCAGAACTGAGTTATATATTCTTTGGTGCATGCACACACATAGGAAAATACATCTGGGATACTGGGTTGCCACCCAATTATCTAGCATCATTCAGTATAACAGGCCACTGATTTTTGGCCCCTTGATCACTGCCATTGCAGTGAATCTAAAACTTTTGCACCCAGCATATACTGACCTCTCCCCACCCCCAAAACAACCCCCTTGGACCTACGCACATTGGATGATATGGGGTTGCTTTGTAAGGTGGGGGATGTTTTTTCCATTGCACCTGCAGGTCCAGTAACGCCACGCCATGAGCGTGTTTTCAGGAGGAAGAAAGCCACCATAAGCACCACCACCCAGCAGCCAGCCACTATAATAGCCCCTGCAGAAGAGACAACACAAGCAATAGGGCAGGAACCTGCAAATGAACCACATCCAGCAGCCCCCCAGCAGGATGCTCCTCAGCCACCTGAAGACGAAGCCCCCAACCAGACAGTAGAGGCTCGTCTCAGTAGGATTGAAGAACGAATGCAAAGGATGGAGCACTTGTTGGACCTGCTGGTGGACCATTTTCTGCCCCAGCACCATGACAGATAGCAATCTGCCCAGTGATTTGCCCAGTACTTGCTCAAGTCACTGGTCAAATCACCCCCAGGCCAGGAAATATCTTTCCCTTTTCTCCTTCATTTTTCTATATGTTTATTCACACATTGAGGACAATATGTGGGATAGGTGTGGGGGGTACTGGAGAGTATTTATTCAATGATCACACCACATTTTTACCTTTTTGATTTCTTTTTGTTTCTTTTTGTTTCTTTTTGCATTATTTTTACCCTTTTTTTTGCACACACACAGAATTTTGTAGCTAATTGCTTTACTCAACATAGTTAACAAGGTTGAAAGAGTGCCCTTATCTCATGACCCCATTGATTTGCCACCCCTTTAAACCTAAATTGAATCATTCACAGTATGTTACCTTCACTTAGGGAGTTTTTTCTCTTGAATTGAATCCTTAATGTGCTAAGGTCAAGGGAAATAAAAATACAAATACATGCAAACACAAAGCTAGTGTAACTCCCTATGAGCTGATTTGCCCAAACTTATCATGACAAACCAGCACAAATCACAAACTTGTTCCAATGGTCTAAGACTATGAACTGTGCCTAAAAGCCACTTGGACAAGTAACTGACTGAGTAACCGGGGGTGTATCACCCATGTACACAATCGCGTAAAAAGGTCAGTAACTTTTTCAAGCAAATAAGTTTCGATGGTCTAGACTATGAACAGAGCTAATAGCCACTTGAACAAGTGACTAACTGAGTAACCGGGGGTGTATCACCCATGTGCACAATCGCGTAAAAAGGTTAGTGACTTTTTCAGGCAAGGATAAGAATAAGTGCTGCTGAAAATAAAAACAAAAAGAAATAGAGAAGGAAAGGGGCAAGTCACTCCTAGGGGTTGCATTAAACCTAACATAAAAGAATAAGCATGATTGAATCAAAAAACTTTCCCTTGACCATGGTAGGTAAAAGGAAACAAGGAAAGGAGAGGATGACCTTAGTGCATGTACTCTATACTGTGATAATTCAGGTTAGGAGTCTAGGGGGGGCTGATTAAGTGGTGTTTAGGTTCTAAGGAAAAAGGGGGCTTGATTGGCTAAGTTATTTGTTGCTTGAGGACAAGCAAAAAGCTAGGTGTGGGGGTATTTGATCAAGCACAATTTAGCCACATTTTTATTATCTCTTTTATTGCTTATTTACACATTTTCTAGCTTAATTTATAGTTTTTATATTGTTTTTACAGAAAAGGAAGAATCTGGAAAATGGGAGAAAAAGTGCAGAAAATTTGCAAAAGGATGATTTGCCCAGTGATTTGCCCAAAAATCTGCTCCAATCACTGCCCAGATCAAGCTAAAACAGATACCCAAATCAACAGACAGCAGTGACATGGGCAGGCGATTTGACCAAGACAATCGAGGATCACTGGCCAAATCACTCGCAGAGGCATAGAGGACTGACTCACAGAGAAGCGATTTGCCCAGTGATTTGCCCAAGAAACTGGTCAAACCGCCGGGCAAATCACTTTGACAGCAGAAAATTACAGCAGAGCGGGAAAATGGACAGCAAACAGAAATCCGAATTTTCAGAAGTCCAAATCCAATCCAATCACTTCCAGCACTTATCCAAGAGCCACGAAAGAGCTTCTCATCCAAGGAATCCAATTGCAATTAAATTCAACATCAAAAGAGGAGTCCAACACCAAAT